>NC_090389.1:71430725-71771141 GCF_036365525.1 Heterodontus francisci
GCCTTCCACTGCTTCAAATATTTTTCTGTTTTTCTCTTAAAAATGCAGTAGTCTCTGTCTGACCATTCATTTGACAAAGCATTTTGTGCTGCAGCAGTTCTTTGCACAAAGAAATGTCTCCAAACCTCTCTCACTCTTTTAGTGACAATCTTAAATAGGTTACCCCCTGGCATTGATTCCTCATATAAACTTATTCTTTCCTTATTCATTTATCAACACCCTTCATAATTTCAAAAATCTAATGACTCTTCTCTTGGCATTCTCTGCCATTTAGTGGAAATGATTCCAGTATTTTACATCTTTCCTCATAACTATGTTCTTTAATGTGTAGTGAATTATGCTGCATACTTCCTATGGTTTTAAATGACTTTTCTGGATTACCTCTCGCTCTGTCACCTCCTCCATCCCTGCAAACCTCCAAGATCTCTGTGTTTCTCAATTCTGGCCTCTTGCACATCCCCAATGTTAATTGCGTTACTTTGATGGTGGTGCTTTCAGCTGCCTAGGCCCTAAACTCTTGAGGGCTGAATTTTCTCAGGCCCTTGGAGGCTGGGGGGAGGGGGGGGGCGGTGCGGTTGGGGGAGAAAACTTTGGAAAAAAGGCTTTGGGTTGGTTTGCCAATGAGGTCCTGCCTCCATCCACTTTTCCCAGGAGTGGGCAGAGTCCAATGCTGGCAACCTGCTCGTCCGCAGTGGGATGCCAATTAAGATCATTGAGTGACTAATTAGCAGCAACTTTCACGCCACACGGCAAATTTGCCAGCATCGTGTGGGCCCCCCTGCAGTTCCAGCACCCCAGCAAGTGAGAGGAGGTAGCTGCACAGTGGGAAGTAGAGGCTGCGTTACAGCTGAAGGGAATCTAAGTGTTTCTGGCAGAAAATGGCAAGCCTGCTGTCTTCCTATGTCACAGCCTGATGCTCATGGCGAAATTCAGCCCTGAAATTCCCGCCCTAAGCCTCTCCACTTCTCTGCCTTTCCTCCTTTAAGACACTCCTTAAAAACCTACCTCTTTGATCAATCTTTTGTTTATCTGCCTTAATATCTCCTATGTGGCTTGGTGTCAAATTTTGTTTAATAGCATGCCTGTGAAGCACCTTGGAACATTTTACTACTTAAACAGTGCTATATAAATACAACTTGTTGTTGTATATGCATATATCACTCAGAAACATGGCAAAACATTTACTTGCAACGAATTCTTGTGAGTAACTTGTGTAGGCAAACCTAGTTATTTTAGACACAGTAAGATCCCACAAACTGCAGCGAAAAGAATTACCTGTTTGTGGGTAATGGTTGTGAGAGGATTGTAAGCAAGAGGATCAGGAACACCCTCTGCTTGTCTTCAGGCAAAACCATGGGATCTTTAATATCCACCCTGTACCAGCAAACAGTGCCTTACCTTAATGACTCATCTTAAAGGCATCATAGAAATCCAAGTTGTTAAAGGAAAGCATCGCCAGCAATGTAGCACTCCCTCAGTGCTTCAGTGGCTTGTCAGGCTAGGTGGTGGGCTAGGAAATAGGACATGAACTCACAATCTTCTGCCTCAAAGCATGCTAAAACTGAGCCAGTCTTACAATTATAGTTTATTGTAATTGCACAACCCCCAGTGCGAAATTAATACTTAAATATTTCTTATTGTCTCTAGACCTTGCTATGGAGGGATCTTGAAAACCACATCTCCAGGAACAATAGTTTTATTTACTATGATGAGTTGAGTAATGATACACTCATTTCATCCAGGCTAGGATATGATCTTCTCATTGTTGAAGCTGCACCTGCAAATCATACTCTCTTCAATGTAAGTATATTAGAGCTTTTCTATTGGAAGACAAAACTAGCTGCCCATTTTAAAAGGTCAAATACCTTTCAAAACCTAGATCTAGCAGTAATACATGTGGTAGAAACATTGCTGTGTCCTTTATCTTTCCTACAATGTAGATTTTCAGAACATTGACAATGTCAAGCAAGGTACAGTTACAAAATAAAAGTGCTCGTACTGATAGCAAGAATCAATGTTAGTCCTGCAAATGGGCTTCCTGGAAGAGAGTTTTATTTTAATTGACCTTCAGCTGCACTGCACTCCTTTGCTAGTGTTACACTGTTCACATGTATAAAAAGTAAACTTATTGAAAATTTTAATAGTTAATTTGCACCGTAATTCTTTACTAAAAAGAAAAGCTACACATCCTGGAAATCTGAAATAAAAACAGAAAATGCTGGACATATACAGGAGGTCAATCAGCATCTCTGAAGAACATACAAACTAGGAGCAGGAGTAGGCCTCTCGGCCCCTTGAGCCTGCCCTGCCATTCAATAAGATCATGGCTGATCTGATTGTAACCTCAACTCCACATTCCTGCCTACCCCCGATAACCTTTCACCCCCTCACAGGAAATGCTTGCAGGTGCATAGTCTGTGATTTCTGAGCTATTAATACTAATGGACAAAATAATCACCGGCTCTTGTAATTTTCTGCTATGAGTGTGGCTTCCAGCTAGGAGCACTAGATCTCAAACTGGCCTCTTGCATGTTTTAGGTGGTTATTTAGATGGTTGTAGAGAAAATGATGCTGTCATATTTGGGTGTATGATGCATTCCCAGAACTAAAAACAGTAAAATAATAATGTCTCTTTGTAGGACAGAAGAGAAATCGTAAGGGGAAGGGGGGATAATGGTGCAGTGGTGGATGAAGATAACAAGATATTCCAAAAAACATAAAAAGCTAGGATAGTAAATAGTATACGAAAAGACAAGGCAAGACAAAAGTCAAAGCTGTGGAGTAGAAAGAAAAATGACACAGGACTTCTGAAATTAAAACATGAAATTCCAGCAATAGAGAGTAAATCTGCTCGTCGCAAAAATAGGGGAGAGAAAGCCCTCAAACACAGGATCCTCCTCCAGATGTGTCCTACACACCTGAAGAGTTAACCCATCTGCATGCTGTCAGACAACCCACATCCCAGCAACGAATAATATCTTTCTTGACTGGAAATCTGGCAAGTAACTGTGCCATTTTGCTATATTCTATGGAAGAGCATTCTGCTGATTCTTTACTTCCATAATTGACCACATTTTCTAATAGCATTTTACCATCATTTTCCCTGACTGAATGCTTTATAGTGGGCAGATTTCCCAATAAAGCGATCCCTTGTAAGGCACAGCATTCAAAATATAATGCTTTAATTACAAGGTTATTTTACAATCCAGTCCTTTTGGATAGTATGCCTGACCTGGGATCATTTTTAATGGGAGGCTTTTCTGCAATCAAGCAAGAAGGGAACAAAAAAAAAGGCAAATGGCACAGTTGCACAGTGAGCAACGTTACCGCTGGATTTTTCCATCTTCTAGTCACAAAGTTCAGAACTATGCAGACTCTGTCTATATAGAGCTGGTTCTCTGATCCTGTGCTGCTAGCAATGAGTTGCACTCACGGGAAATGCATTGCAGGTGCATAGCCTGTGATTTCTGAGCTATTAATATTAATGGACAAAAAAAAATCACTGGTTCTTTACTTGTAATTTCCTGCCATGAGCGTGGCTCCCAGCTGGAAGCACTAGATCTCAAACTGGCCTCTTGCATGTTTTAGATGGTTGTTGAGTTTGAATTTTGCCCTCACGTCACTTTTGACATAATTTATGTATGTAAATTAGTAACACATTTGAAGAGCCATTTGGCTGGGAATTTGCCCACATATTACATTCCATATCCGGTAGGGTAACTACAATGCAGAAAGGAATTTCAAACCAATTATATTGTAAGTTCCATAGGAAAAATCACATTAGCTGCAAACCTTAGCTTATTTTGCTTATGACCAGGACTTTAGTGGCTGACAATGTAACCATTATTTAAAGGCTACTTTTCTTCAGTTTGAGTGGCGATTTATAACAGTTAGGATTAAGAACACGCAAATAAAGAACAGGAAAAGACCAGCTCGCCTATCAAGCCCATCCCATCCTGGCCATGTGCAACTTCTGCAGACTATCAACCCATTCTGCAACCACCTCCCACCATCACCACCCCCACTCTCCAGGAGACCACGTTGCTTGGGTAACAACCTCCAATGACCCCAAAAAGTCTATGCTTTTCTAAAGCAGCAGCTTTGAGCACAGACCCTGTATAGTATATGCATGGCTCATTATTGCCTCTATCTGAGTGCATCATGCTACATTTATCTAGATTATAAGACATCTACCAGATTCAGGCCCATTTCCCCATCACATCTGGGTCCATCTGAAACTTTTAGCATCTAAGTTTTTAAACATGCATCATCCATAAACCTGTGGATAGTTTCCCTGACACCTTTATCCAGATCATTGTTAAAGATGAAGAAGCGTAATATCCCCAACACTAGGTTCCACTTGTGACCAAACCCCATGCAGCACAAAGTTGGCCTGCCAATCCTAGAAGACTCAACCTTACTTAGTCTTTTATATGACACATTGTCAAAAGCTTTTGGAAGGTCAAGGTAGACCAGGGCTTCCAACATCCACCAACTTTCTTCTTCAAAAATTCAACCAAGGCGATGACAGGACCATCTTTCCCAGAAGCTAAAGCTCAGCTTCCAGATAATCCCTTCTGTTTCAGGTGATCATAAATCCATTTCTTAACAATTGTTTCTAGCAGCTTGCCCAGAACTGAATTCAAGCTAATGTACCTATAGTTTCCTGTTTCTGACTGGTTGCTCTTTTAAATATCAGTCCATAGGAACAATCCCAGACCCCAGGAAGCTATTAAGTATATGAGCAAGTGTCTGTCACAGTGCAGCCCTCATTTCTTTGAGACATCTGCATTTCTTTTATTGGGTACAAACGTATAGGCATTTAATGTGTTCATCTGGAATTGCTCCTTTTGCTATATCTGAGGAGGTATTAAGTCATTTCACATGATTTAATGTCTCTGCTAAAGAGGAATTTCAAGCAGATACATTGGTTGCAAGTACACACACATATCTCTGATGTTTACTATGCTGTCCCTGTGCTAAATAAATGCTGGATTCAGAGTCTAACAGTTGAATGCAACTTGAAGTCTCTCCAGGTGTGGTTGTTGAATAGCTTGTGGTGGGTAGGTGTTCAAGGCAATTTGTCTGCAGCAGGCATCACACAGGTCTTTCAGCAAGGTGTGTAGCAACAGATCTGCTTGGGGTTTGAAGTAGCTTGGCAACACGTGCCAACACCAAAAACAACAACTCACAGCGTCACTTGGAAGCTTCACTTGTAGCAGAACCTGTCTCTCAAGGATTGGCCTTCAGAACCATCAAAGATGCACCAAGAGAAGCCATCCCACCTAAATGGATTGTTTGCTGTGTGTCCATCATCTTTCACAGAGGGAAGAATGCCAACAACATGTTTTTCCAGGCGGCAGTCACACCCCTCAGTTTAATTAGAGCAATGAACAATGGTCAGGGACAAGAGGGTGTGACTGCGAGTCAGGCAGGTATGGGGATCCAGGACGAGGTGATGGAGGATCATTGGCCCTTGACTTTGGCCAACAGGTAGGAGGTACTTGCTACCTGTGGATGAGACTGCAGGGTGGATGAGCAAACTAACTGACCACAGCACCATAATGCAGGAAGCCATTCAAGTGGGGGGAGTGAAAAGGAATATGGTAGTGATAGGGGATACTACAGTCACGGGATAGATACTATTCCCTGCAGCTGCGACTGGGCATTCCAAAGATTGTGTTGCCTGCTGGTACCAGGGTTAAAGACATCTCCTTGTGCTGGAGATGGATTTGGAGTGGGAGGGGAAGGATCCAGTTGTCATGGTTCACCAACGCTATAGGGAGAACTAGGAATGGTATTCTGCTAACAGAGTTTGAGGAGTTAGGGTCTAAATAAAAATGCAGAACCTCAAAGGTAATAATGTCAGGATTGAAGACTGAAAAATTATGGCCAGTGTCTCTGCAATTTCCACTCTCACTTCCCTCAGTATCCTTGGATGTATCTCATCCGGTCCTGGTGCCTTATCAACTTTAAGTACAGACAGCCTATTTAATACATCATCCTTATCAATTTTTAAACTCTTCTAATGTCTGAATTACCTCTCTTTCACCATTTCCTGGGTTGCATCTTCTTCCTTGTTAAAGACCGATGCAAAGTATTCATTTAATACTTCAGCTATGCCCTATGCCTCCATGCGTAAATCCCCTTGTTGGTCCCTTATTGGCCCACTCCTCCTTTTACCATCTTTTTACTATTTATGTGTCGATAGAAAACTTTGGGATTCCCTTTTATGTTAGCTGCCAGTCTCTGTTCATACTCTTTCTTTGCTTCTCTTATTTGTTTTTGCACTTCCCCTCTGGACCTTCTATATTCAGCCTGGTTCTCAATAGTATTCTCTGTCACCTGGCATCTGTCAGAAGCACACTTTTTCTTCTTTATCTTAATCTCTATCTCTTTTGTCAGGGAGCTCTGGATTTGTTTACCCTACCTTTCCCCTTCGAGGGAACATACCTGACTGTGCCCAAACTATCTCTTCTTTAATGATAACCCATTGTTCAATTATCCCTTCTTTGAAAGTAGCCCATTGTTCAGCTTTCAAGATGGAGATCCCAGTGCAGGACACTTAACCTTCAAACACAGAAAGATCGCTCCAGGAGGGGCACGAAATTGCCAAGGCAGGGATCCCCCTGCTGTTTTGGCCTGGCACCGGGGGCTCCACCTCCCTCACAAAATCCAGCCCTTGGTCTCCCAATTTAAGGAAGAATATAATTGTATTGGAGATGGTACAGCAAAGGTTCACTAGATTGTTTCCTGGGATGAAAGGGCACTCCTATGATGAAATGCTGAGTAAATTGGGCCTATACTCTTAGAAGAATGGGAGGTGATCTCATTGAAACATGTAAGATTCTGACGGGGCTTGGCAGGGTTAAGACAGACAGTTTGTTTCCCCTGACAGGGGAGTCTAGAACACAGGGCCACAGTCTCAGGATAAGGAGCCGATCATTTAGAGCAGGGATGAGAAGAAATTTCCTCACTCAAAGGGTTATGAATCTTTGGAATTCTCTACCCCAGAGTGTTGTGGATGCATCGTTCTTGAGTAATTTTAAGGCTGAGAGAGACAGGTTTTTGGTCTCTCAGGAGTATGAGGAGCAGATCTGAAAGTGTATTTGAGGGAAATGATCAGCCATGATCATATTGAATGGCAGAGCAGGCTCGAGGGACCATATGATCTACTCCTGCTCCTATTTCTTATGTTCCTCACAAATGGAGACTAGACTGAGGATAGAGACAGCGGCAATAGCTCATATTTATTTGCTGTGGTTTGAACTGGAATCAAATTTATTGTTGAACTAACTCTACTTTCATATTGGCAGAGCTCAAAGCTTGTGAATGGCAGGCATATTTTGAAATGGGATATAGTTGCCAGCAATGGAATTATCCATGGCATAGAGGGACCTCTAACAATTCCTCGTCCGGTAAGTGTTTCACAGGAGATTATAGACACCAATAGGCTTTCTTCAATATTTGAAACTTTGAAGGGATGAATGAAATAGACAAACTGGGTGGTTTTATTTTAATAAAAAAAAGTCAACAGATGAAACTCTCCACCGAACAAAGGCAGTGGAGGGGTGCCACCACCACTTTCCTATATCTTCCACCTCTAAGACTCAGAGTGAAATCTAGCATAGACTGATTGATGGGGCAGAAATCCTCCCTTCTTTGTTTCTACCAAAATGTGGGATGCGGGAGGAGGACAGTCTCAATCTATTTCCTAGTGCATGTGAGGCCACAACACAAGAGCAGTCATAGTTCAGGACCAGTTATCAAGTTTGAACAGTAAGGTTACAATGACTACTGGTGTCAATGGAAATATCTCACTATTGCAGCAGAGGCCCTTTTGTGTTAAGAGTTAAGGCATATTGCTGGGGATTGAATGCAAAGAACTTCATCTTTCAACTGGGAGACTGTATAATGGTGAAGAAATTTTGAAAAAAATCTTCTATTCCACACTGCTGACATTCTTTACCTTAAGCACACAAGCAATCCTACCTTTAAATGCGGTAATGGGGAAAAAATTTACATCTATTTCATATAAAACAGAACCACTGTTAGTGGCCAGCAGTACACTGTTAGTGAACTGGCCCACAGACTGGAAGTTCCAGCTTTCATACCCAGCCTCAGCTGCAACTTGTACTTGGGCTCGTCCAGGTGATGAACTGACTCGGTTGGGTCACCATCTGTAACGCCAAGAGACAATGTACCTATTGATGGAAGGGAAGGAGTGAATAGTCAGGGGTTCCCACTCATATGAACATACAAATTAGGAGCAGGAGTAGGCCACTCAGCCCCTCGAGCCTGCTCCGCCATTCAATAAGATCATGGCTGATCTGATTGTAACCTCAACTCCACATTTCCACCTACCCCAGATAACCTTTCATCCCCTCGCTTATCAAGTCCATTTCAATATTTAAAGGCTTTGCTTCCACTGCCTTTTGAGGAAGAGAGGTCCCAAGACTCACAACTCTTGGATCTCACTTCTGCACTAATTATTGACTGGTCACAGAGCAGCAATGGTGGAGACTGATAAGATGACTTCTGTTACAAACTCACGGGACACTAGTCTGATATGTACTCTGTCTTTAATGAAACTGACTGTAATGGCTGCTTGCAGTCAGAGTGCCTCGTAGTAGAGGTCACATGACTATGCCAAGCCAGGAGGCACATTAGTACAGTATTGCATTTCAATCCCAAACATCCCTCTTTTCATACAAAAAAAATTTGTATGCATTATGATTTACACTGAGAGTTGCCCAAGTTACCCACTATGCACACAACTGTTCTCATGCATTAGCAGTTCGTTATTCATGTCAGTCTCTGCACATGCATTGCATACATAATCATTAAATCATGCCGGTCTCTTAATTGTGCACGTGCGCAATGTTGTTGATTGTTCATCTGGTTGATTTTCCTTCTCCAGCGAGTGTCATTCCCCTGTCACTTGTTGCCATGGTAACTGTTGCTGTTCCATTTCTGTTGTTGGGGCTGATGGTAGTTCTGTGGTCTATGCAGTTGGTGAGTTCTTATCTTCATGATTGACGGAACAGCTTCTCTAGTTGTGCATATGTATCTGCGGTTGCAACGTTTTATCTGGTCGTTCACTTCCACCGCATACGATCAAGGTGACAACTGCTCTACGCAGGTCCCAAGTTGCCACTTGGGCTGACTCTTGCTGAGAGTGTTGAAGGTTTGTACCCTGACTGGCTCTGCAATGTTCAATTCTGACAATGGTTTGGCAGTTTTATCAAAGTGAAATTTGGCTTTCTGTCATTTCACCTTGATTTTGTCACACACGCCTGTTACTACTTCTGGCTTCAGTAGCTTTTTCACTATTGGAAGAGTAGTCCGGGTGCGGTGTGACATTAGTCTTTGTACCGGACTACTTTCCATGCCTTCGGTAGGCGTGTTTCTCCACTCGAGGATTGCCTTGTATACATCCGTGCCGGATTTGCTCGATTTCTTTATGATTCCTTTGGCGGTTTTCACTGCCGCCTCAGCCTTTCCATTGGACTGGAGATGATGTATGGTGTTGAATTTCCCAATCCTTTATGAAGCGGCTGAATTCTTCACTCGTGAACTGTGGGCCATTGTCGGTCATCACAATGTCTGGAATGCCGTAACGACCGAAGTGTGCTTTCAGGCATTCCACAATCTCACCGGTAGGCGTTGAGGTCAGCTGGTTTATCTCCCAGTAGTCAGAATAGTAGTGTACGGTGACAAGATAATCAGTTCCTGTGAGAGTGAAGAGGTCTACTCCCAGCTTCATCCAAGGTCTGTCTGGGATGTCATGTGTCATCAGTGGCTCTTTAGCTTGCTCAGTTTGGTACTCGTTGCATGCACTGCACTGGCTGATGTGGTTCTTGATTTAATTGCTCATGTTTGGCCAGTAGAGAACTTCTCTTGCCTTCCTCAGACTCGACTCATGGATGTGCTTTAGCATCTCTCCTCTCAACTCCTTCGGGATAATGACTTTATTTTCTTTGTACAAGATGCCATCTTTGGCTATCAGTTCATCTCTGTAAGCCCAATATGCTCTTGTGGCCACAGGAGTGTCCTTGATACTGTCAGGCCATCCTTTCATCACTACTTCTTGCAACACTTGTAGAGTTACATCTTGTTGGGTAGTTCATTTGATTTGAGCAAGGTGCATGTCTGTCAGATTCAATGGCTCTGCTGGGTTGATGACTTCCACAGCATCTCAAGCTGCAGCTTCACATTGGATCTAGAATATTTCACACTCTGTCATAGCATCCTCTACCTTCTTCATAGGGAGTGCTGCTCTCAACAGCAAGTCAGCGATGTACACCTGTTTCCCTTGCTTGTATGTCACATCCAGAAAGCTCTGTAACTGGAGTAACATCCTTTGCAGATGCTTTGGAGAAGACAGTAGCAACTTGAGGAAAATGCTTTGGAGTGGCTTGTGATTGAACTCGACTGTCACTTTTTGTCTTTTCCGAGTAGGTATTGATGAAAATGTTCACAAGCAAAGACAATGGCCAGGCATTCTTTCTTGATCTGAGCGTAGCGTCGTTCCATTTGTGTTAACGCCCTGGATGCAAATGCAACTGGTTGTTCTTGCTGCATTAGGGTTGCTCCAAGTCCTGTCTCGCTGGTGTCACACTGCAGGGTAACTTAATCTTTTACGTCATAGTATTTCAGCACTGGGGTTGCCGTTGCTAGTTGCTTGATGTTAGAGAATGCTGCTTCTTGTTCTGTGCCCCTATACCACTGCATGTCCTTGGTGGTGAGTTGGCATAATGGTTCATACTCCGATGGCAAATTGGGCAAGAATTTTGCTAAATAGTTGACGAATCCAACAAATCATTGCACTGCTTTTACATCTGTTGGTCGCCCTATCGCTGCTACTGCTTTCACCTTTTCAAGATCTGGGCGAAGACCTTTTGCTGTCAGTACATGACCTATATACTTGATTTCAGGCATCTTTAATTGCAATTTTTTCTTATTCAGCTTCAGGTTTATCTGGCGAGCTCTGTCCAGCAGTCACACTAGATTTTGATCATGGTCAGCAATGGCTTCTTCCATTGAGTCTCCACATCCTAAACTAGCAGATCATCCACTATAGCTTCCACTCGGGAAGATCACTAACTATCTCATGCTGTCTGCGTTGATACTCCTCTGGAGCCATGAAGATGCCAAACAGCATGCAAAACCATCTGTATCTCCCGAAAGTCATCCAGAATGTGGTTAGAAAGCTGCTGCTTTCATCCAGCTTCACTTGCCAGTAACCATCCTTCGCATCTAGGGTAGTGAAGATTTTTGCCGTTGCAAATTGTGGCAAAATTCCTTTGATGGTTGGCATGGTGTAGTGAGATCTCTTCAGAGCTTTATTTAGATCCTTTGGGTCGATGCATACTCTCAGCTTTCCAGGTTGTTTCACTGCTAATCCTGCTAATCCATTCTGTAGGTGTTGCCACTTTCTTGATTACTCCCTTTTCCAGCTCTTCTATCTTGTCTTTCAGGCTGGCCTTGAGGGCAGCTGGAACTTTCCTTGGCAGATGCTGAACTCGTCTTACCCCCTCATCTACTTTGAGATAATATTCTCCAGGAAGACATCCTAAACCTGTAAATACATCGTTGAACTCCTCTAGGATTGGTTCTGCAGTCAATGGTTTAGTGTGCTGAGACACATTGCAAATCTCTTTTTGCACGTTGAGGGTTACCAGTAAAAGCTTTAGACTTGCTTTGGCTGAGATCAGTGGCTTTTGCTTGCCTTCTATGATCTGGAACTCCAGATCTTCGTTCTTGTCATTGCATGGGCTCTCAGAGTAACTCGTCCTCTTGACACTACCACGGTGCCATCACATAGCCTCAACCTTACTTTAGAGGGCTTCATTTTTGGATGGCCATGTTGAGCCACTTTGCACAGGTCTGTGAAGGCCATGATGTTGCATGAAGCACCGGTGTCTATCTGCACTTTATGTTGACCTGATATTCTCCTTCTGCAGTCATCATTCCAACAGTCACAAACCATTGGTCACCTATCGACCTGACTGAACCAACCTGTTATATGGTGTCTCGTGATTCGTCAGAATCTTTAGCTGACATCTCTCCAGTGGTCATCTGTACCTGCTTGTTGTGCTTCCTTCTAGTAAACACTTATGTGCAGAATGAATCTGCTTCTTGCAGTGAGAACACTGCTCTCCCCACGCTGGACATGCCTTTTTTCCTGTGCGTGATGTCCTCTGCGTTATTTGCATCCTGCCCTTTGTGATCTTTTGCCCTTTCGGCCTGGAATGTCTATCAACATAATGCATGGCCCGGTCTGTTCTGCCATGAATATGGTCTCGCTGCTGATTTACAACCTCAGCACTTCTGCACACATCTATCACTTTCCTGATAATCTGTTTCTCCTCTCTCAGTAGACGTGCGCTCACTATAGGATCTCTTATGCCTAATACAATCCTGTCTTTAATTAGATCACCTTTTATTTGTACAAATTCACAGGATTCTGCGAGCTGTGTTAATGCAGTCACATATTGATCAATGGACTCTTTCTCACCTTGGGCCCTAATATTGAACACATACCATTCATAGGTTATGTTCACTTCGGGTTCAAAGCGTGCCTTCAAGGCTTTCAAAATTTCTGCTGTCTGTTTTTTTTGCTCTTCAGAGAGATTTAGGGTGGAATATACTTTGTAACAGTCTCTCCCCAACAGTGATAAAAGTGTAGCTACTCACAGCTGCTGTGGTTTGTTAATTAAATCTGTCGCAATTTTGGCATTGCGAGTTGAAAAACTGCCAGTTCTGTTTCATATTACCTTTCATTTCGACTGGCGCAAGGAGAGGAAAATGTGCAGCCATTGTCTTACCCTGTGCTTTCAGCTGTTTCTTTGTTCCTTTTCTGTGGCTTTTAGCAGCTTTTAGCAGTTGTGACCATTCCTGTGGCCTTTGTTCCATAGCTGTGTTTCTTCACCACTCAGTCTCAGCTCCACTTCTAACCTCATATTATGAGCTCACAGGACACCAGTCTGGTGTGTACTAAGTCTTTAATGAAACTAAAGGTAATGGCTCCCTGCCGTCAGAGTACCTCATGTTAGAGGTCACATGACTATGGCAAACCAAGAGGCACATTGGTACAGTATTGCATTTCTATCCCAGACAACTTCAGTCACCCTCACCTATGATCAAGCATACATGACCTTGCATTGAGCGACCATAAAAAGTTACAAATTCATATATCGATTCATTGTTGAGAAGACAATTACTTGTATTCTCATTTAATATATGAGCTTTTATTCTGCTTTTACTTAATCTTTGCTTGTTTCCAAATTGATAAAATTAAGGATTTGGCAACATTTTTATTAGTCTCTCAAGATCTCTATTAAGGATGCTCACTTGATATTTTGATATATAATTTGATCTTTAAATCTTTGAATGATGTTACAAGAACTGTATTGTCTTAAAATTGTGCTATTGATCCTGTAATAACGATGTAAATGTGAAAAGTCTTGTTAATTCACAAACCTGCTTGTTTTACAGGTGATAGCTTCTTCAAAGTCACCCCATGTTGTCCTTGGTGCAACACTGTTTCTGGGACTGGGATGTTTGATTGCTGCTATAGTTGGGTTGAGTTTTTGTTTCCGGCGTAGGAATGAGGCTTTCCAATTTCAATACTTCAAGGTATGTCAAATTAGCTTATCACTCAGTCACTTCCTGGCATTGCTTCATCACAGCCCATGTTGATGTACGGAATCACAGCAGTATTAATCTGGAATAGCCTGCAAGAATGCACGGAGACTTGGGGTAGGATTTTCCCCACAGGCTTCGGGACCCTGATGTAAGGGCCAAATGGAGGTCAGAAGCTCACACTGTGTGGGGAACAGTCACCCGGCAGTGTTTTTCCCCAAATTGGCCAATTACTGGCCAGAGGGCAAACTCGCCATGCAGTTAAGGACAGTAGGTGGGCTCTCAAAGCTGGACGACCAATCAGAGGCCTTGCAGCACTGAAGAAACAGAAGCTTGCCTATCCAGATAAGAGAGAGGCATCTCAAGATGGCAGCACCCTCTCTCTCCAACTTCTTTAAATCGCCTCAGCAACAGGGCCTCCATCCTGGAGGAGAAACCCTTCCACAGGGCAACCTGCAGCTAAATCCAGGTAGGCAGGGAGGGCCACAAAGCCTCCCTGGAGCTCTGGCCACCCTGGTCTGCCATCGGGAGGCCGCCTCCAAGCAGCTGGTCTGTTTAACAATGCCTCGGGCAGTCTGGACAATAGACCTTTAATTGGCCTTCAACTATCATTAAGCAGGCAGGTAGCCCAGCTGTCTACAATTCCGTCTCTATGCTCGTCCCCATTGGGGCCTAGAAATCCAACACTTGGGCTCTGTAATTCTGGAGATGGCATCATTCCTCAATGGTGCAATCTTTGTTTTAATTGAAACCTATAATATTGCTAACAGCATTGCAGAGTTTCATTTGTGTTCCCTCAAATTCCACCAAGTTGAATGCTGTGAGATTAATTGTCTTAAAGTTGATTCAATCTGAAATGGAAAAAACAAAATACCCGTGCTTAGTACGGGTAAGCTGCAGAATTTTGAATGGGCGAACTCCAGAAGTATTCTAGTCCACTCATCTGGGTTCCCAAGCCTAGGATCTGCCAATTTGCGGTAAAGCTATTTACATTCGGTTAAATCCGATATGTCCTTGCTGAGAGAACAGGTGCACTCCTTATTGGGAAAGGTGTAGATTTCCAAGTAGCTTGATTTGGAGACTGACACATGGTGATGGATTTCCATGTGTCAGATACCCAACTGCCCAAAAGAAAGAGTTGGGGCATTTGGAATTCCATGTATGGCAAAGTGCATTTAAAACAAAAAAGAACTCATTTTAATTTATGTCCATTATTAGGCTGACGATGATGATGGTATGGACAATCCCGCTTTGGTTTCTGTGCCAAATCCACTGTATGGCGCATATGGTGCAGTTACAGATAACACCACCGAGCCATTTGAGGTAAGTAGCAGCTAAACTTACACAAGGAAAACAAGTGGTTTTCATTATGTGTTTTGTAGCATTTTGGATGGAAGTTAAAACACACAATTGTTTCTTTGGAAGGAAATGTAAAGTATGTGTGAGAAAAACTACTTAAATAATAATAATTTCCTCTGTTATAAATCACCTTAAGTAATCAGCCACAAGGCTTTTATAATAAATTCCCAAGACCCACACCTGATCAAACTACTGGTGTTGTATAGCAAAAGGATTCAAAATGTGATGATTGGTCAAGAAATAGGAGCCAGGGAAAAGGAGGTGGTTTGAAGTTTTACCTTCAGCAAGTATAAAATATTGCTGAGTTTCCATAGATTACTGCTAATCTCTGTATGAGAGGTGAGAGGAGCTCCCAAACATTTGAGGGTTCATCACGAGAACGATTTGTTTTTGTCCTCAATTGCTATTTTTCTTCCTTCTTTCGGTTACCACACCATTCACATATCACTCACATGTGAAAGAATGGGCAGGCAGGCTACAGCCAAAGCTTTGTCAATCTTTCTAGTTGCGAGCTGGCAGGTGAGATCAGTGCCAGTGATCATGTCTTTATTTAACACTTCCTGCTGCAAGCTGTTCAAGATTGGAATTCACCAAGTGAGGAAATCACAGGCACAAAGCTGCTGCTTGCATATATGGGGGTAATTTAACCCCTAAAAATGGGTGGGTTGTAAATTCTCAAACATTACCACAACCAGCCCACTTCTGGTTTTAACAGGAACAAACCATCAATCCACTTTCAGGAAATGGGTGGGTCTGTAAAAGCTTTTAAGGAGGTTGCATGCCTCCATTTAACAGTTTTTAAAAACATTTTTAAACCAATGGACAAAAGGTTTCCCAGATCATAGGAAACCAGGCAAGTAAAAGGAGGTGAGAAAGACTGGACCATGAGGTTAAGTGCATTTACAGCACTGCTTACGGGTCAGAAGCAGCAGAAATGTTTCCTCCAGACATAAGCTAAACTCTTCACAGACCCAGCAATCTCAGACTCCCCCCACACCCCCTCATCATCTGAGTGTTTACCCTCATCTCCAACATCACCCCCCTCCCCCAGCAATCTCGAACTCCCCCCACCCCTGCGATCTCTGAGCATTCACTCTCTAGTCTTCAGTTTCCCCCACCCTGTAATAGCCTGGTGCTCACCCCCAATGATCTACTCCCCCACCCCTCATGATCTCCGATTCCCCACAGAATTTCCGACTCCCCCAGCAACATGCACCTCCCCCACCTCCTTGATCTCTGACTCCCTGTGATTGCCGATTCTCCTCATTCCCCGCAACCCCCAATCTCCAACTCCCCCCCCCCCCCAACCGATCTCTGACTCCCCCCCCCCCCACACCCACCCATGATTGTCCGACTCCCACCCCCCTTCCTCAAAGCCATGATCTCCTACTCACTTCGCATCCACTACCCTGCTTCTTTCCAGCTCGATAGGTATCCGGTGGGATTCCTGCTAAAAATATTTAAAAGATGTTAATCTCAGCTGGTCGTCCTGGACTCCCCACTTCCAGGTCTCCTATCCAGAAATCTGCCCACCCCCTCTCTTCATGGTACTGAGTTAATATTGGGGCCATCATGTTAGTGTCCCAGCTGAGGCAGCTGGCTACCATCATAGCAGTGGTGTACCAATGCACTAAGCCACCTTACTAGCTAAATGTACGAACCTTAAACATGTTTGTATTTACTATTAGTTACTAATACACAATAGGAAATTGGAATAGTGAAAGTGGACAGCAGCATGATGTCCACATTGTACATTATCACCTGCAATACATTTTACTCCTTCCCTCTACACACTATTAGTACTTGACAAACTGCTAAACCAAATACAATTATTTTTTCTTTTTCCGTTACTGGAGATGAATGCATCAGATTCAAAAGTAGTGTGTGCAAACTACACAACTAACTCAAAAGGAAAAGGGCTTGTGAAACACACCAGCTCTTAGAGATTCCATGAAAGATAGCTATCAAAAGAGAGCATTTTTATGTGACTTCGAAGAATGATATTGAAAGAACAAAGCACCTAGTGAAAGACTTATTCCAGGATTTAAAGCACAAACTGTCTGACAAGCAGGGAATACAGAATGACAGGGTCATATGTTTCTAGTTGAAGGACTTGCAACTTGTTTTCAATAACAAAACCTGTTCCTAAATAAAAGCAACATTTGTGCATATATAAATAACATCTGCTTTTGTATTATTTGCGTTAGCATTGAGAAAGTCTAATACAATCCAAAACAAAGTAACAGTTGTTGATGATAGGCATACAGGATTGCTAATTTTTTAAAAATTTGTCTTTAAATACAGGACAATGATGAAACTGGATATTATTCAGACACACAGAACATTCTACAAGACTGAGAAGCCAGCAGTGCTTTTTACCATCGGCTCATACTGTATCATTTCAGTGCAGCATGATGAAGCTATAGGGGCTAAAAAAAAATACAAGACTCTAAACAAAGGGTAGGCTCTGACTGAGGGATGGGGCGGTACAGTAGTCATGAATAAGAACAATCATTGCACTTAGTGTCTGATTACTTTTTGTACAGACAGTGGGCACACTGCTGGGGTCACCAAGGAACATGTGGAATGCACCCACTGAATTGCATCGTCAATGCATGTTTTGCAATATTCAGGTGACTCTAGAAAGACTGAAAATTTATTTTTTCATTTTGTACTAATGGGCAAAGATAATATGTTTATATATAAAGTTGTAATACTCATCTTTTTACAAATAGATGTGTAATGAGGACATTGTAAACTTCATTTCTTTGACTACTTTAAAATATGAATATCTACAAATGTTGATTGAATTTTAATTTCCTTACTTCCGACTTTTAAAAGTGCATTAAGAGGACGGTAATAACAAATAAAGACAGCAAATAGTGGAATTGCTCAGCAGGTCTGGCAGAAATGAAAATTGATTGGCGACCTTTCAGTGGAACAGTTCCGATGAAGAGCATCTATCCAAAATATGAACTGACCATTTCTGATCGCAGATGCTGACGGTCCCACTGTGTAATTGTTGTTTTTATTTCGGACGATTAACATTTTGAAGTTTTTGTTTCTATCCTACTAACAAATGCCTATTATAACGTCCTTTTGCGTAATCTAGGTTTTGAATTCTGTTTCAAAAACTGGAGTGTTTGCTTAAAATGAGTGGGATAGCCTGTTGAAGGAGCAGTTAAATGAAAATCATATGTATTGAAGAAATATAAATATCATAACACGGACTTTACCCAGCAATAAAGCACAGAGCAATGGATGGCTAATGGCTGTTGAGATTATGGTATGCAGGTCAGACTCACCAATGCTTCATATTTCCGAAAACCACCAAGATCTGTTGTTATATATCATGTTTATTCCAGACATCAAATTCTTCATGAAAAAAAGTGAAAATAAATGAGTTTTTATTAATATAACTGTGTAAATGTTTCATTTTCCAGAACTCAACCATGATAATTAACAAAGACTTCATGCCAGGTGATGGAGACCTCCAGGGTGTTACACTGAGTCAGGCCTCAGGTCACCTTAACATTGTTGGGATTGGTGATGCATCAGAATGTTTATTAGAATACTGCTCACTGCAGTAACATCTTGCATGTATTAGAATATACCACTGGGTGGCAGTGTTTCCAAATGTTATCTGTTAGCTTCTTCTTCTTTGGCCTCCTTGTCTCGAGAGACAATGGGTAAGTGCCTGGGGGTGGTCAGTGGTTTGTGAAGCAGTGCCTGGAGTGGCTATAAAGGCCAATTCTAGAGTGGCAGACTCTTCCACAGGTGCTGCAGATAAAATTGGTTTGACAGGGCTGTTACGCAGTTGGCTCTCCCCTTGCGCTTCTGTCTTTTTTCCAGCCAACTGCTAAGTCTCTTCGACTCGCCACACTTTAGCCCCGCCTTTATGGTTGCCCGCCAGCTCTGGTGATCGCTGGCAACTGACTCCCACGACTTGTGATCAATGTCCCAGGACTTCATGTCGCGTTTGCAGACGTCTTTAAAGCGGAGACAAGGACAGCCAGTGGGTCTGATACCAGTGATGAGCTCGCTGTACAATGTGTACATGGGGATCCTGCCATCTTCCATGCGGCTCACATGGCCAAGCCATCTCAGGCGCCGCTGGCTTAGTAGGGTGTATATGCTGGGGATGTTGGCCGCCTCGAGGACTTCAGTGTTGGAGATACGGTCCTGCCACCTGTTAGCTTATATTACATGTATCATCAGTATCAAACTTTTAGCATGCTTTATTAGTTTTTGAAATCACATTACACCATGAAATTTTAATGCATATCACTAATGTTTGGAGTGATCCAATAGATGAAAGAATCAAGACATCATGTGTCCTGGTGTATTTTTAACAGTAACATTAAGGACATAAATGCCACTTTTTTTGTAAACCGGAAGCAGCATGGCATTAAGCTGAAGACTAAAATCAAACTCTGTCAGGCCATAGTCCTTACCACCCTGCTGTATGGCGCAGAATCCTGGGTCTCCTATAGACGCCACAGCAAAGCTCTGGGATGCTTCCACCAAAGACACCTGAGGTTCATCATGAGAATTCCATGGCAGGGCAAAATCACAAAACAACGAGGTCCTCCATCATGCTGGGCTCAACAGCATGGAGACCACCCCCTAGAAAATTCAAATTAAATGAGCATGCCATGTCTCCCGCCTAGATGATTACAGAATCCCCAAACAGATCTTCCATGGGGAACTGTCTCAGAGCAACCATCAAGATGGTCAGTACAAACGATATAAGGGCACCCTAAAAAAGCAGCCTTACAAACTCCTGCATTGCAGACCACCTCTCTTGGGGAAACACTGCAGCTGACCACCCCACATGGAAACAAGCACTGAAATTTGGTGCAGCATGTTTCGAGGACCATTTACACCAAACTCAGCATCCGACGTGCCCAGAGGAAGGCCAGAGGTGGCACAGCCGCAGAAGGTCCCTCAAGCACCAACGACAATATGAACTGCCAGTTCCATGGACGTCCATGCCAATCCCGCATTGGATTTCTCAGTCATGAGAGGACCCACAGAAGATGAAGAAATTATTTACAGCTTGGACAAACTTGAAAAACGAGGAGTCTACCACAGATGGAAATAAGATAGCACATTTTTTGGTAAACTGACCATGCAGTCATAAAGAACCCACATTAATGCAACAATCTTTGAAACTGAAAAAATGTTAATTGCACTGAGCACTTTCATTGTTCAACATAAAGCTGCACAACTGAACTCGTCATAGCTGACCTGATGGGTGATCAATATACAGCCGATGCCTGAACTTTTGCCAGTTAATCAGCAGTTTGAGAGACCAACCTCCTAGTTCACAGCTGACGCATTGTTAGTTTTTAAAATTTACTAGGATTAATATAAAATAACTGAGATAAATTTAAAATAAAACATGTTGATTTCATCCAGCCCATTAACAGTTACATTACAATCAAAATGAATTTCTCAGGCCATTTTCCTAGTTTATTATTTCAGGAAGATACAGTACATAAGACATTACATGACAACATTCAATATTTTTACTCAGCCTTCTAAAATATTTAGTTTTAAAAAATTAGCCGATAAATACATAAAAGAAACAAGTTAAAATGATTTTAAACCACTGTATCAAGTTACACAGAATAAATTTTGATTACCTACTCATATCAGTTCATACCATAAAGTTTGCTAGGCCAAAACAAAAGATGCTGAACCTTACAAGCTGAGGTGTCAGAGCTACAGCTCACTAGCACTTACTACAGGAGACTTCAATTTCTCCACATTAATTCAGTTCAACTCAAACACTTGATTCATAAAACATCAAAGTAACTACTGAAGCATTTGAAAAACACAAGTAAACACATAAACAGGGGTCAGCTCATCTGAGAGTTCGTAAAATGTCACATGTTTAAAAAGTTTGCCATTCCATGAAACATGGAACCTGAATATTACAAATACCATGAGCTCAACTTTGTGCAGATTGGAAAAGCAACACAACTTGTATTTATCTGCTACCCTGTTTCAACAGCTCCGTGACCTAAAACCCTGCATTGCTTTAAAGACTAAGTGACAAGGCTGAAATTGTGAATGAGCTTTTTGTTTGAAAATAAAACATTGCCTACATAAGATTTTTTGAAATTTTGGATGTAACTTGATTTTCAACTGAACTATCCTCATGGAGATGAAGTAGTTCAGCGCGGGAGGTAGAGGGAAAAGTGCATATTGCCGACCTGCTGCGGAGCTCCATCAATAGTTATGGAGAATCTGGGAGGTGTTGTGGATGCAAATTGGGAATGCATAAGGAATAGAAGAAATCAGAAACTTTACAGGATAGATTTTATATGCGAGAAAGATTTTTTTAAAGTTGCACAACTTTTATTTACCAGAAGAGGTCAGCAAGGCAGTATTTCCAAACTCGGTGGACCAAAGAACCGTCTGGCATGATCTGTAGCTACAATAACCACTGGTCAAGTTCCCATTCTCAGTCAGGACATTGAGGGAAACTGCAGCACACAATTTGCACCACAGTCCTCGAAGCTGTTGGTTACAGGGCAACATTTGCAGGAACTTCACAGCAGAGTTGCCAATCTCACAAAGCAAGCAACATATCACTGCACTTTAAGGGCAGGCTGAGATCAATCTTCCCATCTTTGCTGTGCACTCAATACCCAGCACTTGCCCCAATCTGATGTCGCTGAGGTGCCGACTGGTTGACTTTACCACTTCAATTAAAACATTCAGATAACTGCATGACTGTCGACGCCATACTGGGCTTAATCCACAAGCTTTCAACAAATACAGAAAACATAAATTTATAAACAGCTCCAGTGTATGAAATACATCATGTGAATTTCATTACTTTTGGCTGTTGATACATACTGAAGTCGATGAGCTCAGACTCAAGTACAGTTCCTTTTAAAATAACAGCTTTATTAACTACAGTAGTTTTTTGTGCAGGAAAAAACATAATCCTTTTAAAGCCACCTAAATGGATGAATTGGAAAAAATAAAAATGTTTCCTGAACGGTAATCACTTCTATTTAGTCTCACTCTGCTGTCGTAAAAAATAATTTTGTGTTGTACATTGTGACTGATGAGTGTAGTCTGCCCCTTGTCCTTCTTATTAGGATTAGGGTGGAACTCCAAAGCATTGTTGCATGGAATAGGCCATTAAGTACACGATCTTTCCGAGACCCATGTGATGAATTCACAATTGCTTTGAAAGCTATTCTGTGGTAAACAGAGGTGAGAGAATTTGTATGGACAACTTGACATTGAGTTAATGTGTGAATTGATACAACTGACATGTACAAATACAGTGCACTTAATCTACAAATAAACCAAAACAAAAGAAAAACTTCCTGTAAAGCTGAAGGTCAAAACCATTACTAAATATAAACTGTAACACTAACTGTAGCACTGGTTAATCTTCAGTACAAATTACTACACAGAGATATGTATATTAGCAGCTTTAACACATTGTAATTAGTCCATGCCTGTCACGTTCCAGGGCTCACAGCTTGTTAGGCAAAATAAGACTGTTTGCTGACAACACAATCACTAGGTGGTGCAGTACGAACACATGCGCAAATGTAGCCTCTTCCACTGAAATCACACTATCTGTGATGTTCAGGCAGCTGCCAGCATTAAAGATGGCGTTGCTCAATTTATCACAGCAAAACAACTTCCCAGTTCGCATTCTCTGCTCCACCAACTCAGGCCTACTGTCCAGTCATCCCATCCCTGATTCAGCATTTGCTGAAACACTGGAGGCACAGCCTTCAGTCATCTTACCTCCCCAAATCCTTCCTAAACCTATCTGCCCAGCTACAGGTTTTCCAAAAAGCCTCCATCTTTGACTGTCCCTTCGATCAACTTGCGAATCTCCCACCTCCCCACCATGTGAAGTGCTTGGTGATGCTATACTATATTTTAAGAAGTGCTTTAATGGCACAAGTTTAGTAGTTATGAGATTAAATACCAATAATATTCTCCCCTTAAGTTCTTTACAATGTTACTTCTTTCACATTTCAAAACACATTATCCTCATTGCATGTAAAGTAGAAAATCACAATTTTTTTGTTCCTTTCCAAGTCTTTCTTCATTACTGTACTTTCCTGCCCAAAGGGCCCAGAGTAGGTTCATTCTCTCCTACTCCAAACTTCCTTTCTTTCCATACTGTTGACGAGACTTTTGGGTTGGGTGCCAATTGAGCACAATTTTGGCGGTGCATGTTTGGTGCTCGTTCCAATTGCAGCAGCTGTGAGGCCTGAACCACTTTCAGATTTGGGCCTAGTTAACATTTTTCTGACAGGCTGCAAGTAGCAAATAATCACTCTGCTGCAGCTCGCTGCTCTGTTGAGGAGCAAAATCGTTCGGCTATTGCACACAGCAGGCCAGTAGTTAACCCCTGTTGGACAGGGAACCAGATGCTGGGGAGTGGGCTCCAACGGAACAGAAGATTTTTGTGGGGCCCAGAGGAGAAGTACTATTCCCCCAAAAAAGTAAGCTTATCTTATAGGATAGGCCAGAAGTTGTCCCTTTGAGGACAGCTGGTTAGGCCTCTCAAAATTACCACAGATGTGCAATCTGAATTTCCATCGTTAAATAGCCTTCCTCCTGTATGTTGTGGGTGGAAGTGCTGGGCATCCACTTAAAGGCTTGCTGGAAAGTTAATGCAGGCGGGCAAATTGGAACACAACTGCTCCACCCAATTTTCAGCTGCCGGTCGTCTGCTTTTCTGGCGAAATACAGGTGGTCGGCAGATGCAAGTCTCCCCCACCATCTCATTGTTGCTCCTGCCTCAGATGCTTCAACGGAAACCATGAGCTCATAAGACTTGAATTTATGGATATGAGACCATGTTCTACCAGACTTCATCAGCATGAATTGATAAAGCAATACAAGGGTCCACTAAGTCACCGACTGGACTGGGTTTTACAAGTACCCAAAGCTGTAAGTGTACTCTTCAGAACTACACCTTACAAAGTCACACTTCACCTCTCCAGCATCATTCACAAAGCACACCAGAAATGTCATGTGAGCTGACCATCACATAAATCTTCAATGCATTTTATGTTTTCTAATTTACCTATATAAAAGCATATTAAACATTTCCTCATGAACTACATCAAGTATTATTTTCAACAGTCAAGCACAGTGATACCACAGCACTAACTATACAATGACAATGTGTGTTTCGGCTAGAACATTTTGAGACTCACTTTGTCCCAGCTGTACCATCAACAGCAATTGGTTGAACCACATTATGCAGTTCCAAATTGTACCAATTGATAAACAAAAAAAAAGCCAGGGACAAAAAGACACAAATGCTGAATCACATTTACTGGTTTTTAATGAAGGGCACCCACAAAAACTTAATTGGAAAAGGGATATATGTTTAAGCCAAATCAGGTGTTATTGCTAACCTTCCTGTACTAATTAGCTAGGTGTGTGCTACCAAAATCGAAGAATATTGGGCGTATACAGACTATAAGACAAAGACCAGTGGAAACCCAGGCTCAATGGCAGATAAAGAATACATCAGATGAATAGGCAGAAGAGACGTGAATACATCTAAAGTAGCAGTAACTTTACGTCCTTGGTGTTTAGTGTATTCATGTACTCAACAGCAAGAGCTAAAATGCATATAGAGTATGCATCATAGCACTATTACAGTACTCGTCATTTACAATCCATGTATATTAAATACACATACCATATTTTGTAAACCCCTTCCACTGAATTGAAGGAAAGGTGGATTAATCTGTTAATAGCTTATACTCTGAAGTAAAGTTAAACAAAATACTCGCTATATGTGTTGAGTTACAAAGGATCAAAAGGGTCAGTCAGTCTGTCTGTCATAGTAATAAGACATTATGTTAAAGACTTGTCAGTAGTAAAGTACCTTGTGTAACATTTACTGATTGAAAATATTTTCAAGATTGTTGCTCCCACAAAACAACTGATGGTTTGTAGGCAAAAGAAGTTACAATATTACCATCTTGGATGTTAACTTCTCTTCTACCCATCTTCAAGTCTGGATGTGCCTAATGTTCTGTCAGTTCTCTTCAGACAACGTGTTCTAAACAATTCATAAAATGCTGCCACAAAATGTGGAAGAGGTACAACTTGACCTGATTTCTGCCAATTATACAAACCCTACATGCCAAGTGTTCATGGCTTGAAGCCATTTTCTGAACTGTTAGGATACTCAATTTAGTTAGTAATTATAAATATTATAGGTAAAAAAAGTTCAGTGCCAAACTTTTCAAAGCAATGTTTTCTTCTTAACCATTTCTTAGAGTATTTTACTCATACCTCCTTATTGTTGAGTGGGTAAGCGCACTATACAATACTGAGCCCCACATGCCATCACTGGTCCATGTGGAGTAAGCTGGGGTGGCAGTGAGAGGAGCTGCACTGGGCCCCAGTCTGCTTTGACTATAGAGGAGAAAAATATTTAGAAATATTGGCCAAGACTGTTGAACACTGTCCAACAATTCTGTCATTGCGCGTATATGGGCATAGGTAAGAATAGAATGGGGTTTCACTGTGACATCCCCTTACTGTTGACCATCACTATCCAGGTACACTTGGAGAACAGTTACATGGACAAAGTAACAGTAACAGACCAGTGCTGTCAACAGATTTGGACGTTGGCACAAGTCTTGACCTCAAAGAAAGTAGGGGGTGAGGATAGACATTATAGGAAAAATTAAAGAAGAAAAATAATGTCTGCCAGGTGGCAAATAGAAGAAAGACATGCATTGATATAGCACCTTTCAGAAAATGTGGAACATCCCAAAGCATTTTACAGACAATGAAATGCAGTCACTGTTGTAATGTAGAAAACACTGTAGCCAATTTGCACACAGCAAGCTCCCACAAATGTCATAATGACCAGGTAATCTGTTTTTTTGTTGATGATGGTTGAGGGATAAACATTGGCCAGGACACAGGGAATAACTTCCCTGCTCTTCAAATTAGTGCAAAAAAATCTTATGTCCACCTGAGAGAGATCAGTTTAACATCTCATCAAAAAGATGGCACTGTTGACAGTGCAGCACACCCTCAGTACTGCACTAGAGTGCCAGCCTAGATTTTTGTGCTCAAGTCTGAGAGGTGGGACTTGAATCCACAACCTTCTAATTTAAAGGCAAGAGTACTACCCACTGAGCCATGGCAGACACCATATAGGAGAGAAATGAGTCATAAAAATAAGCTAGTTCTATAGTTCTATGGTGGGCAGCCACAAAGGTGGGGCTAAAGTGTGGCGAGTCGAAGAGACTTAGCAATTGGCTGGAAAAAAGACAGAAGCGCAAGGGGAGAGCCAACTGTATAACAGCCCCGACAAACAATTTCTTCTGCAGCACCTGTGGAAGAGTCTGTCACTCTAATATTGGCCCTTATAACCACTCCAGGCGCTGCTCCACAAACCACTGACCACCCCCAGGCGCTCACCCATTGTTTCTCGAGACAAGGAGGCCAAAGAAGAAGAAGATGATATAGGAGAAAAAGAACTAAAATATAACTTGTTATATCTTGCCGATATGCAAGAAAGTAATCTAGTGAATGAGGCTTTCTGAAGCTCAAGTACATTTCAGGTGCTTTTCACTTATGATTGTGTGACATTGGTATTCACTGCATGACTGTCAAGGTCTGAATGTGGCACAGTTTAATTCCACATCAGAATTTCTTTAGCTCTCTTTTCCCTCCACAAGCACTCTATCTTTTATGAAAACTGCTTTTGGCCCCATTTCAAACACATCCTTGGTGCTGTGGCAGCCTCACAGTGTGTTAATCAGAATCCAGTCATCTGATGAGCACTGAAGACACCGAAGTTTGCTCAGATTTATCTCATTTGTGATTAGCAGGACTCAGGAGGAAACAACACATAACTACAGCAACAACGTGCATTTATAAAGTGCCTTTAACATAGTAAAACATCCAAGATGCTTCACAGAAATATAATTAGACAATTCCAGGGAAGCCATTGCAGGAGATTCTCTGGTAATGACTAAAGATGTAAGAGTGGAACCAGGTGAGGCCAGTCCCATTCAGCTGGACAGCAGAAGAACAAAGGAGAGGTGTTGGAGGAGGAGGATTGTATGGTTAACCGTGTCAAAGGCTGCAGACAAGTGGAGAAGGATGACGGAGGAGGGGTAGTGCACCACAGTCACAGAGGATGTCATGTTATTTTGATGAGGGCTGTTTCAGCGCTATGGCAGAAACAGAAATCTGATTGAAGAGTGTTAAACATGGAGCTGAGGGAAGATGGTAGGCACATGTTTGGAAGTTTGGAGAGGAATGGGAGGTTGTTCAGAACTAGGTTCTTAATTCCACTATTCTGTAGAGCAGCACTATTTTAAACCATCAGTAAGAATCTTATAAGAATAACAAAATCACTTTATAAAGTAACTACAACAAAATCATTTCACCTCAAGGTTCAGCTGACAAAAACAATGATACCTCAAACTCAATTATTGTATTTTCTGCTAGGACACGCTCCCTTCATGGTAATTAATTGAATGTAAAGCGCTTTGAAACGTCATGGTCACCCACTCTACCCAGTGCTGTTTTCTGATATTTCCTGATACCCTGTTTTGAATTGTGTGGGGTATTATTCAGTCTTCAGCATCACTTCTGTACTAATATAGCGACCATATTATTAGGAAATTATTACAGTACATAAAAGAACACAAGTAATGACTGTAATTTAACCACAGTCTAAAAGACACCCATGATCCACACAACACTTCCTCTCAAGGCTGACGCTTCCAACTGAACCTCAAGAGTAAATCTGTTTAACTGTTTTTCATTAACCCGTATATATTGCCTAACCTCATCAGTATTCAGAGAGGTACATATGTCATCCCATAGTCAGGTGTTTTTCAATGCAGAGTGAAATTTGTCTCAAGTACCCCTGTATATGAAAACTCTCTAGTGTCCCCTTCATGATAATTCCAATATTATGCTGATTGATAGCTGAACCTACATTTGAGATTGGCAGATGCATTTATACTTCACTATGTCCCTCATGATGTAATCTTGCCAATACACAAAATACTAAAAAGTTTGGATAGATCTCAGAATTTGTGTCAAGATCAGACTAGGATACTAATGGTCACATGTGGGAGGATGCTGTTAATAGGTGGATGGGGAAAGTACAGTTTAAAAAAAAAATCTGCCTCAATCTCGAGAATAATTAACTTTATTGCTAAGTCAAATAGTTTCAGTTATTGTATCCTAGTGGGTACCAGAAATCAGAAGCTAGCAATCTGGCCCCGAACACATGGTAGAAAACATCTTTTCCAGTACCTTTAAACACCTAAAACAGCCACTGCACACCAACTGCCACTGCTTGAACTAAGGAAAACAGTCTTCTATGCATTTCCAAAAAGCTTTTAAGCTGGCCCAGTTAAATACCCTTGTATAGAATATTACCTATAAATACAACTATCTAAGCACATTAATATTACTCCTCCCTTTAACAAGCCCAACTTATCAAAATGAATATCCACCAATCGTACTGCAGAGGCATTTTAAATACAATTCTGCTTTTAAGTGCACTTTGTAGCTCTCATTTACAAGAAGTAGGGTTAATGATGAGGGCCACAATTATGTTATATATATATATATAATAAACAGCCCTGTTTCTTATTTTAACCCTTGGATGTCTGACAATTGTTTAAAGACTAACAGCCTGAAGTGTGATGCTACACTTACAGTATCACATTGTTAAACAAAAGAAAGGGATAGGATTCACACCAGTCAGCTGTAAAATGCAAGTTCAAAATTGGCTAGGTCCGCAACCATCTGAAAACTCTGAAATCTATTATATGGCTGGTAATGTGGACCAATGGGCATATATAATGCCCATCTATCCAGACTTTGCACTATTTTAAGTTGCATCATAAAACCTTTGGAGACAATACAAAGAGGACTATAATTAAGAGAGAAAAAGCGTAGTTAGTGTTGACGTCAACTGAAAAAACACAATAATGGAAAAGGGCCTGGTCTAGGAAGGGTTAACAACAGAGTCACTATTATTTCACCATGACCGTTTAGATCACCGTCATCATTTTTGATTTAAACACTCAATTCACACCGTTTCAAATAAGAGACCACAGAGCTTACACCTGTGGGATAACCCCTTTCTCACTGTAAAGATGAAATGCCCCATTAAAACAAATCTGCAGTTTAGCCCTAACTGAGTTTATCGCATGTGCACCATCTCTTCTAGAAAAGGAGTCTTCATGCAGCCAGTGCATAGCTGGTCCATCCAAAGTGGAGCTTCATGTTGCAAAGGAGTCCGCCTGGGATAGAAGGTGTAGGTGGTGTCATAGTTTAGCAGACAGCTGATGGACGACATGTAGATGTCAGAGAATCTGCATAGCCTTCGTGAAAAATAGGTGGGGTTGTGATATGTCCTGAAGATGCTCCCAAACTGTGGGTTGAATAAGTTCTTTGTCAGAGACCTAAAATAAGATTTAAAAAAAAACTTGCATCAGCCTCTCAAGTTATTATATTCCTTTTGTTGCAGCCTCATTCCCAACAACCTTCCACTATCATTTTAAAAAATAAGCAAAAACCATTATTGCTTAGGAAGGAGGCCTTTAGGCATCTACCTCAATTCTGTCGATGATATCCACTAGGTACAACCCACAATTTATTAATTTAATTTGACACTGGAACTCTTCAATATATGGATTTATCAGTTTTAACACACGATTATTACATCACTTTATAGGGATATAATTCCTTAATATGAGGGAATGCCATTTGCTCTGTAATTAACACACCAATAGCGAAATTCCAGGGGTATGGCTTCATGAAGTGCAATTTACCATTAATTACAGAGTAAAATAGTCATTCTCTGATTTCAAGTGGCATTTCATTCTTCAGGGGTCACTTTACACATTAAGGGACTATCTAAATCCTCATGTTGCAGATGGAATGCAATCTGCCAAAATAAGAACCTGCAGTCTTTCAGTGATGATGCCAGGGTGTTTACATTGCTCACCCTGGACAATGTCTCACATTCAGCTCTGTTTGTCAGACAGTTTACAGCACTGACTGGCTCCATAATGACAGCACTAAATGCAACAAAGTGGTTCAGTTATCTCACTCTCCGGCTCCAACGTAAAAGCAGCTTCAACGTCCTTGAAACACAATTTCTTTTGTCGAAGTTTTGGTTATATTTTCTACATTTGCTACAATAAATAACAGAAGCAAGGAACAAAAGAAATTTAATTTACATAGCACTGTTCAGGACCTCAGGAAGTCCCAAAGCATTTTGCAGCCAATTTATGAAGTCTAGTCACTGTTCGTTCTAAAGTGGGGAAACATGGCAGTCATTTTGTGCACAGCAAAACACCACAAACATCATTTAGAAAAACGGCTAGAATGATTGAAGGATAAATGTTAGTCAGGACACTGGGAGAACTCCCCTGCTCTTTAGCACGTAGGGCCAAAGGATCTTTTACATCCACCTGAGAGGGCAGATGGGGCCTTGGTTTAACAACTCATTCGGGAAATGGCATCTCCAATAGTGCATGTGAAAGATGCAATTTATTTGGGCCTCATGAGTTCGACTTATCCAAACAATGCTGATGCACTACATATGGAGAAATGTGGAAGGGCAACCGATGAAAATAATGGAAACAAAAGTTTGCTGGGTACCTACCACAGGACTGGAGGTGGATTAGTCTTGCAGCTCAACACAGTCATAATATGGTACAGTACGTGGAATACTCAGATTGCTTTTGAAATTAAACATTCTGGTATGTTTTCTTTTTTTAGGAAGAAACCTGTTTATACTATAGAAATTGATTTTATTAAAGCAGAATGAATAGTGGATGTTACAACTGAGGCGGCAGGAGCGCACTGTCTTTTCTAGTTCCACTTCTCCACAGTTTACAATATATATTTAAATGTTTACCCAGTTACTGATGCGGTCAATCACATGTTCTACTCTTTATCCCAGAATAAACTACACAACCAGGTTTCTTTAATAAACAACAAAATTATCAGTTTAGTATAAAACAAGACTTATCCAGTAACAAAGCAAAGCATTAACACACAGATTGAAATATGAAAGTTCCCTTTAAAAATCCCCCACACAAAACGCACGCACACACACACTGAAAAAAAATACAGAAATTCTCTCTGCACAGGTCTGTTACAAGAAAAAGACAAATAAAATACTTGGGTCAAATATTTGCTAATTCTTGAAGAAAAAACAGAAGATATGGAAGATATCAGTTGTCCCTTTTGGTCTGGCATCCGGGTACACGTATAGGTGTCACTGGGATCTTTTCAGAAGCAGTTTGTTCTGGAGATGTCGTGAGATAGTCTAGTAGGCTTTCCAGGAGAAATGTGGCATCAGGGACTTCTGCTATCACACTCTGGTTTCGCAGAGTTTTTTCAAAGACAGGAGGAAAGAGGAGCTGATACACTGGACCTCTCAGGGTCTCTTCGAGAGCTGCAGGAAAGATGAGCTGTGGAGTTTATTCCTTGGCAGGTTGATCTTCAACAGCTTTTCAAACACTGTCCACACCACAACTGAACCAAAACAACATCTCAGAAGTGAAGCCAAACAGCAAGTCAGAACCTCCTGACCCTCATAAACCTTGACATGTCATTTCTCTGTAAACATTTTCCCACAGGTCACCAAGGTTTCTGTTGTTTATTGAGCTTAAAGCGCATTACTTCCAGCAAAGGTTGTTTTCAAACAACATCTCAAGTGTCCTTTCAGTGAACTTTGTAAAAAAAAAATGCATCCATGGAATCCTTTTAGTTTTAAAACACAAGTCCTAAAAAATTTTAACAAAAAATAGAAGCACTTTCGAAACAATGGATTCTAAATATTTAGTTATGAGTTTTCCACTCTAATAAACTGTGTAACACCTTAATCCTGTAGCATGGTAGTAAAAGACATAGTTAGGGACTCATTGTAGCATGGACTCATTAACCTACACCATGAAAGTTCCTCACCATTATGGTGGGGTAGCTACATTCCACATTAATGTGGTGAATAAACTGGCAACATTGACATTTAAAAAGACTGTATTAGAGTATCAGGCTGAAAATAGCTCTAGGAACATAGGAAATAGGAGCAGTAGGTGGCCATTCAGCCCCTCGAGTCTGTTCTGCCATTCAATTAAATCATGGCTGATCTCCTACCTTAACACCATTTACCCGCACGATCCCCAAATCCCTTGATTCTATCTAGAAATCTAATCTGTCTTGAACAAACTCAATGACTGAGCCTCCACAGCTCTCTGAGGTAGAGAATTCCACAGATTTACCACCCTCTGAGATAATAAATTCCTCCTCATCTCAGTCCTAAAACGCCTACCTCTTATTCTAAGACAGTGTCCCATGGTTCTGGACTCCCTAGTCAGGGGAAACCTCCTTCCTGCATCAACATTGGTCGAGCCCTGTAAGAATTTTGTATGTTTCAATGAGATCACCTCTCATTCTTCTAAACTCTACAGTATACAGACCCAGTCTCCTCAATCTCTCCTCCTAGGACAATCCCATCATCCCAGGAATCAGTCTGGTGAACCTTTGTTGCACTCCCTCTATGGAAAGTATATCCTTCCTTAGGTAAGGAGACCAAAGCTGTACACAATACTCCAGGTGTGGTCTCACTAAGGCTCTATACAATTGCAGCTCTGCCATCAAGATAACTGCAGAGGGCACTACTGAACCTCTGTTCTCAGAGTTGAGTGACTGGATGGTCTTTCTTCTGCACTGAAGTACAACACCATTGTTTAAAAAAAAGCTAGGAGAAAAATGATCTGTAACATTTAGTACTTTTACAACCAATCTGCTGGCATATCTGCCTAAAAAACAATGGCAAAAACATTCTGACGATTTGATGATAAAATCACATCCCTCAGTCTTAAAGATCAGGGCAGCTAGACTGACAGTCTGTGTTGAGTAAGACGATCATAGCCAGCAGGATGCTACAATTAGCTACAGCTCCTCAAAGTTAGGCAAGGAAATGAGGGAGGAAGGGGGAGGAAAAAAAACAGATTCCTGCCCCTTGAAAATGTTGAAAAACAAATGGAAACTTTAGCAATACAATTATTCGTCACATTCACCAGCTTTTGCCTCCAAAGGCCTCCCATTAGCAGCTTCAGACATGCCTTTTGCTTCTGTTCTTGCCTGATGCTATTGCACTAACTTCTGTGCTCCCTCAACATTGTTCTAACGACCTCACCAAGTGCACTGTTTTTTCCTCCTCCCTCTCTTTTAGGCTTCATCTGTCATGCGACCTTTGACACCTTCGGTGTATGTGCCTTCTCATTGCTCCTGGCCTGCACTGTGACTGTTGGGAGAATCTCACCAGCTTGACTGCCCATGTCCAATGTCACAGGAGGTCAGGTTTTATGAAATAAGTAATTTACAAACAAAAACAAAATTATGTCATATAAAACTCTTTTCAAACCACTTAAAAATATAATTGATATATTTTGCATGCTGGTACAAATGTGGGAACATAGGAACTGGAGTAGGCCATTCAGTCCCTCAAGCCTCTTCCACCATTCAGTGAAATCGTGGCTGAAATGTATCCTAACTCCACACACCCACTTTGACTCTAATTTCTTTAACCCCCTTAAATAAAAACAGAAAATGCTGGAAATACTTAACAGTTTAGGCAGTATCTGTGGAGAGAAAAATGGAGTTAGATTTTCAGGTCAATGACCTTTCGTCAGAACTAGAAACATTTAGGGATGTAACAGGTTTTAAGCAAGTAGAGGCAGGGAAAGAAGAGGGGGGCAAAAAACTAATGAATAGGTCTATGACGGGGTAAAAAACAGAAGAGATTAATTGACAAAAGGGATGGGGATGCAAGGCATAAGGAGACTGTAGTGAGGTAAGTAAAGAAACAATAGAAGGATTGAGAAGAGTTTTAATACCAGTAGCAGAATCACTGCCAACTGCTGTTAGCCGAAAAAATGGGGAAAGAGGTTACAATCTGAAATTATTAAAGGTTTCCAGGATCGCAGTATTTTGCATTTGTATTAGCCCCTAATATCCTTGGCTAGTTAAAATCTATTAATCTCAGATGTGCTAACAATACATTTCTTTTGAAACCCCTTCCATCGTCAATGTATTTTACTCTGGTATTTTACCCCTCGTCCCTTTGTCAGCTGAAGAAGCTGAAGATGAAGCAGAATGTGGCAGAAAGGACTGAAGGCTCTTAGAAGACATGCTTTCAGACATCTTAAAATGTTTATTTTCTAATTACAGGCAAAGTTTCAAACACTGGTGATTTATCGATAAAATCCTTAAAACAATGGATTATACAGGGCTTAGGTCACTGGAATTTTTGATCTGCAGCAAGAAAGAGTGAGATATAAAACTAACATCACATAGCTGAAGCTATAAAGTTAAAAATACTCCCCAATTCTCAGTGGGAAAATGGTCTGATAATAAGTTATACAGACTGGTATGGCCTTGGGCTTGATCCTTGGTCTATGCTCAGTTAATATTAGCCAAGTCAGTAATACTGGGCACTGTAATTGACTTTAGTATCACAAGTTTGGGACTGGTTAACATCAACCAGTTACCCCTGTTGAAAGGGAGATGTATGAACGTCACCACTTCACCCTAGGACTGCAGTAAAGCAGATGAATTTATTTACTGATAAGGAAAGTCTTCAACCTAGTGTGTATTGAGCCCAAAGGAATTAAGAATATCTTGTAAATCTGACAATTCTTAAGAGTATTGGTTTAGTCATTCAGGAATCTTCTGCTTCACCAGTTTAAAATTACTTCTTTAGGTTTTTCACCTTTTCTACCTTCCCCCCCGCCCCCCCCCCCCCCCCCCACCACCACCACTCCATCCCACCCCTGCCCTCCCCAAAATGAAATACGATTCTCTGCCAGATGATCCTCATTTATCGTTACAATGTAACCAATAATGCTTCCCCACGCCCCAACCAGCCCCAATTTCTTCCCACTTACTGGCTTCCCAGTCAGCCCATTAAAGCCTGGCTCGAGTATAAAATTTAAACCTGACGTAGGCCCAACCCGACAACAGCCAACCCGAACCTGACCCGGGCCAAAGTCCTTTAATTTTTTTTAAATGTCCGACCCGACCCCAAATGCTGGACGCAGAATACAGACCTGACCCAAACCCGACACATGTAGTCGGGTTTGGTCGGGTTCGGGTTGGGTAGCCAGGCTTTAGCTCATGCTCCCTTTCCCCATTACTGACGCCCCCGTCTCTCCCTCCTGGCTCTGAAACACATTGAGACCGGGAGCAGGCCTGACACAGCCCATGGTCCCGCTCCCTATTACTGACCCCCCTCTCTCCCTCCCGGCTCTGAGACACATTGAGACCGGGAGCAGGCCTGACACAGCCCATGGTCCCGCTCCCTATTACTGACCCCCCTCTCTCCCTCCCGGCTCTGAGACACATTGAGACCGGGAGCAGGCCTGACACAGCCCATGGTCCCGCTCCCTATTACTGACCCCCCTCTCTCCCTCCCGGCTCTGACACACATTGAGACCAGGAGCAGGCCTGACACAGCCCATGGTCCTGCTCCCTATTACTAACCCAGCGGGTGTGAGACACTGACAGTACCTGCAGCGCCTTTTCCATCCAGAGATGGGGAAGAAGCTGCTGCTGCTGCTCAGTCGGAGCCGGGAATGGATGTTGAAAGGAGGGGTCTGGTGACGGGCGTGGCCTGTAGCTGCATCTGGGCCCATGGTGTGGGGAGGGGGTGTTGTTCTGAGGTAAAGCCTGGCTCAGTTATAAAACTAAAACCCGATCCGGGCCCGACCCAACAGCAGCCAACCCGAGCCCTTTAATTCTTTTAAATGCCTGACTCGACCTGAACCCGACACATGTAGTCAGGTTTGGTCGGGTTCGGGTCAGGTAGCCAGGCTTTACAGCCTATCACAATCAGGCAGGGAACTCGCTGTGAGCGCTAATCATTTTGTGATATAATGTGTCAATAACCCAAAAACCAGCCACACAGAATAGCAGTTTCTTGTTCTGTTGCACTGACGTAGTCTTCTCCTGAATCTGTGCTTATTTTCATGCACAGGTTTGTTAGCACTTTACTGACTAAGCTTTTCCCCTCAACACATCCTCTTTTAGATGACACTGCAAAGTAGTTACTTTCAGAGTTCTTAACGGTTGACTCAGTGTCATTGAATGCACTATTTATACTTGTAGAGCTCCACGTGACTTTTTCTTTGCCTTGTGCAAAACACATCATTTATAGCAAAAATAAAATGATACTTTACATCAATTCTTGTCTCTCCTTTATCCATTCGTTGAGCACTTGCTTGGATTCAGCATCCTGGTATACCTGTGGACACAATATATTGTGATACAGTACAGAAAAGTGAAATAATTCTATGAAATAATTTTAAGCCTTTTCAAATTTACTGTTCATAAGCATTTCAGGCACTATACTGATTGTACTGCAATATTCCACTACTGTGGCAACACAGCTCAGAACAGCGAAAATACATTCAATTGGGAAGGCGGCAGTAATTTATATTACATAGCAATACAGTCTACATTCACTCTTTGCATGAAAACATTGAATTATTCAATAAATTAAGACACAAAAGAAACATGGGAAAGTGGGTATTTAGTGCTAAAGAAAGACTTAATTAGGTGATGCCTGTATACATGGTAGCAGATTGTTAGCAGTGTGTTGAAGTTTGGAACACAATTCTGGAATCTGATGACAACTTAAGACAAGGGGCTTGATTTTGTTGAGGTCCCGATGTCGGGATCCGTGGCGGGAGAGGGCCGGAAGATTGTACCGTCGGTGGTGAGGCTCCGTGGCGGCCAGCCCCCCTCCCCCACCCCCACCCCCAACCCCGCCGCCGCTGGCCGATGGGACCAGACTTTAAATATGTAAATTAAGAAAATGAATACATTGAAATAAATTTGTCAGCGAGTTTACCTGCTGCCCGGGATCTTCCAAGCAGCGGCCAGTACTCAAGCACCTCCACTTGCCCATCCAGGGAAAGCTGGCGCCACCGAGTGGGAAAGGGAGAGGGGAGAAGGGGCGATATTTTTCATTGCAGTGTACTTGCGGTTGGGGGCGGGTACAATATTTACATTTAGTGGCAGGTCTGGCTGCCCTATAAAAATAACGCCGGCGCTCAGGCAGCTGACGCTGTTGCCGGCATCACAGAGCCGATCACGTGACTGGGGGGGCTGCCCGACCGGTGTATTATCTTGAACTGCTGCAGACCGCGGCGGAATTCAGCCCAAGGACAGTAGACTGCTCGAATTCCGATCCTATCATTGTACATCAAGCTCTAAAGTGCCTTTTCTCCATTAGACTCAGAGAGATACAGCACTGAAACAGGCCCTTCGGCCCACCGGGTCTGTGCTGACCAACAACCACCCATTTATACTAATCCTACATTAATCCCATATTTCCTACCACATCCCCACCACCTACCTACACTAGGGGCAATTTACAATGGCCAAATTACCTATTAACCTGCAAGTCTTTGGCTGTGGCAGGAAACCGGAGCACCCGGCGGAAACCCACACGGTCACAGGGAGAACTTGCAATCTCCGCACAGACAGTACTCAGAATCGAACCTAGGTCACTAGAGCTGTGAGGCTGCGGTGCTAACCACTGCGCTACTGTGCCGCCCCAATTCAATACCTAATATTCTAACTAATCATTTTTAATTCAGTTATAAAGTGGATAAAGTGGATCAGAACATTCTAGAACACCAGTGCAGTAGTTCTCAAACTAAAGTGGGTTCCTTAGACTCTTCTTCTTCTTTGGCCTCCTTGTCTCGAGAGACAATGGGTAAGCGCCTAGAGGTGGTCAGTGGAGCAGCGCCTGGAGCGGCTATAAAGGCCAATTCTAGAGTGACAGACTCTTCCACAGGCGCTGCAGATAAAATTGGTTGTCGGGGCTGTTACACAGTTGGCTCTCTCCTTGCACTTTTGTCTTTTTACCAAGAATCAATGCATCAACCTGGAGTGTTCTAAAACTCAGTGCTGAAGCTTAAAATCTTTGCCTTACACACTGAAACAGGTACTGCTCTCCTCTTTCCACTGAAACAGATAGAGTGAGAAGTATAGTTGTCAGTCAACCCATCACTAACGGGAATGGGAATAGCAAGAACTTCATAGTTCTGATTGAATGTTCTGATCCACTTTATCTGCTTTATAACTGAATTAAAAAGGTGTAAAACCTGAAACCTCTGAGCATAATTCTCTGAAGGGAATTAAGTTACTTCTCAAAATGTGATGAGCTTACAGACCAGTAAGATTCATTTGCACCAGGATACATATTGTGACAGTAGTGACATTACCTGTAGCCTCTCCAGAAGTCCTGTTAGGACCTGTAGCCAGGTCAGCCCATGTGTAAACTGCTCAGTGTTAATGATGCTGATTTCTGCATCCAATTCTGGTACAATTGCTCCTGTCCTCCAGCCATGTCGGAGCATTAGGTCCTATTGATCACAAAATAGAAATGCTGCATAAATCTCTGCAACTTCCAATTGGGTGATGGGTAAAACGGCGCATTATTTTACCTATATGCAAAATCTCAATTAAATATACGATGAGAGTGGGATTATGATTGATTGGTAGCACAGCTCAGGACCAGGAAGAACCTCAGTAATGTAAAATTTGTCATTGGACCGTTGACTCAGACTGATAGCACTTTCAGCATTGGAAACCAAATGAAATAATCAGTCACTACCCTGATAAATCAATTAATTCACTTCCTGGGTTGGGACTGCGCCAAACAGACTTAGAAGGTCCCAAGTTCAATCCCTGGTCCTGTATTGGATTAGTGGACTTATATGGGGAAGCAGTCGCACTGACAAAATTAGTCTCAGTTCCCCCAGACTAGATATGGAAGGTGGGGGGGAAAGAGAAAGGGATTTGGAAATCAACCAGGATTCCTGCTCTTGCTTGCCATTTAGTGACCTTCTATTGGTAAATTAATGTGTGGGATCATTAGGTGACGGCAAGCTTAAACTTGGCTCGGATGCCCCCAAAAGTACCCTGCCAATATTGTCAGAAGTTACCAGAGGCAGCTGCCACCCATAGAAATGTATGCTAGCATGGGTCAGCATATTGAAAGCAGGAGCAGGGTAGAGCTGACACAGAAAATGCTATTACTCAATATTTTACTTGTATAAAAGGCACAACCCATGGTTATTGCTGTCATATAACATCTCCATAGCTTGTGGACCCAAAAATGCTACTTCTAATCATGACTTATCCCTGTGGATTTCTTCAGTAAATCACAATTATTTACTGCTACAATCAATGCCATTACTAGTTGTGTTGGGCAGCTTTGCCCAAGATAGGAAATCAAGACAGCACTGGTTGTGGCAAAAAGCATTCTGAATATCGAAAAAAAAAAATTTAAATGCTGCAAATGCACAAAGATCAGTCCTTTGAGTCTTCACTATCAAGCTATACGGTTCAATGCATTTGCTAAAGATAACCTTTTGAAATATGGACAAAATGCAATTACTTAATACAGTACAATAACTTCAGGTGTTAAAACTATTTGTCAAAGGCATCATTACAGATCCCTCAACTGGCAGGTTTCCCACTTAATACTCAACACTCCTACAACCTCAACTAATGTGGAATATAGCACTCTACAGCACTGACCCCATAAGCAAACAGTTTTGTTTTCTTGAGACTGTTTCAATGGACAATAGACTACAAATTGGACTATCTTAAATCAAGGGTATGTACCAAAATCAACAACCTACTCGCAACATTTTCTACTTGAAATATCAGCATTGGCTCGATGTATATGAATGAAAAAGCTAACTGCTGCTGGTAATAGAAACAGTGAGACTACTCCTACACAAACAGTTCATATGCATAGTCATGTTTTGCACTAATTCCAGGCCATTGACAATAGATTGCAGCAGCCTAGCTGTCACTTTTAAATTTTCCAGTCATTCATGGCATCATGGGGCATTGCCATGTTGATCTGTGCTCGGCACTCAAAATAGATTTAATCCAATGGGCTTTGCAAAATGTAATTTTCTCCGAGGTATACTGCTTCTTCTTCATCCAATTATTTTTTGGATTCTTTTTCTAGGCTCAGCTCTGCTTGTAATGGCCGCTTCTTTTTATTAAGGTCCTGTGTCAAAGTACCTTCTTTGTCATGACTGGGAATCAAAGATTGGTAACATTTAAATATTCATCCTCACATGATGCCCCATGTTACTCTTCTCTAAGTCAATCATGGTTCAATGCCTCTTCTGCTGAAGTTGTCCAGAAAAAAACATTGCAGCTTATCAGAAGTAGACTGCGGGTCTGATAACATTCAGGATTTACCACCATGTCAACACTTACACAATTTTCAAATCTGTTAAAAGGACAATACAGCAGCTATCTAAATCCAAATTGTCATGTGCTTAACTGGAGACTGCAAGCAGTTTCTAACAAATCATTCATTCTGCCATTAATGTAGGAATCTAAAACAAACATCATAAAATAGAGTCAATCTTTATTCTTTAAACAAGTACACTTGGGAAATATCCCAAACAGATCAATAAAGCAGGCAGGCATTACATCTGCATCTGTAAACAGAAAACAAGTATGGACCATATGGAAACACATCTAAATGCTCCAGTGAGTATCAATGCTTATGGATCAAAGCATAATCTAACAGCTGTCTACTCACTCCCAATTCGCCTTTTTGTGAGCTGACCCATGAAGCTTCCATTGATTTATACACCACTGTGTGAATTCTATTCAGACACCAGCTCTGAGTTACAATGTGAAACCATACTTACTGCCAGGTCACTGTACAGATGGTCACCAAAATAAAGCACCTTGGATCCACCCCAGCCTGTCAGCCGTAGGAAATCAAATAGGTTTCCCTGCAGATGGAGGAGATAAAGATGAATAAGGCTTGAAATTTCAAGAAATGTTTTATGGGATGTATGTGAGTCTGGCCTTCAAAAGGCTGCAGAGAGGTTGCTGAACACTGCATCAAACCCATTCTTAGAAACCTCGAGGCCAGTACAGCAATCGACCAGTGTCAGCCACAAAGTGGCAGTTCTGAACTACTGAAAAAGGAAACCCACAACACCTGGCAAAGTATATGTTAGATCATGGGTTCAAATAGACAGGGGGTGGAACGGCACTTGTCAAAAGCAACTTGAAATAGCGTTCAGAGATAAATGGACCTGATCTGGGAGATCTGGATTAGTTTGGATTCAGAAGCCACTTCTGAGCTTACTCCAGCACTGTTTTTAACTACTTTCTTTAAATACACAAGATTTTGCGTACAATTTTTGAGCTAAAAATATATATTAAAAAAGCTTTCTCCTAATGAATCTGGATAGTCAGCTTAACTCAGTAATAACACTCTTGCCTCTAATTTAGAAGGGCATGAGTTCAAAGCAGACTTCAGAGCCTCAGCACATAAATCTAGGCTGGCATTTCAGTGCAGGACTGAGGGAACATGGCATTGTTAGAATTGTCACCTTAATAATGAGACATTAAAGCGAGGCCACGTCTGTCCACTTAGGTGAATGATACCTCATGGCCCTATTTGAAAAGAAGCAGAGAGTTGTTCTCACCAACATTTCTCCCTCAACCAACATAAATAAAACAAGTGATCTGGTCATATATATATACACATTAATCATAGGACCTTGCAGTGTACTAAATGGCCTCTGTGTTTGCCCACATAGTAATAGTGATTACTTCAAAAGTACTTCATTGGCTGTAAAACACTTTGAGATGGTGTAAGGACAGGCAAAGGATTGTACAAAGAAATGTTCTTTATTTAAAGCTGCAATACGCTGCAGTAATTCATTAATTTCCCTGTTGTCCTGACTGAAGAAATATAAAAATGTTAATTGCCAATTTGGGAACAAATATGGTCCTCCTTCCCTGAGAAAAAAATTATTTCCGAATATGCATCCATAAAATATTAGCATGAATATATAATCTTCAGGATATCTGGACACAATCAACCAAAAATAATACTTTTACTTAAATGTGTATTAAAACATTGTCAAAATGTATCTCTTATGTTAAAAACTGTAGGAAGTATGGACAAATGTTGGCACAGTATTAACAAAAAGCAGGTGCGCAAGCCTACACAATATATACAGTACCCATATCAGTTCAATAAATATGCAATCTGAACAAATGTTTTGTGAATCAACTAATCATAATAAGATTTATTAAGAGATGGTTAAGTAAATATTAAGTAGCTGATGTGATTGCTGCCACTGCTTGGGACTTAAAACACTTCTTTCCTGCTGTCCATTGACTATCTTAAAATCAACCAAAGGGAAACAACTTATGCAATGCAGACAACACCAGAAGCAATCTCCTTGAGTAAAATACCTGGATTCAATGCCACCAGCTAACTACAAAGCAATTATCAAACTGAAACACTGTACAAAAGTAATTTTGCTAAATAGGACGCCTAGATTGTTCAAAGCCAGCTGGACTTTAGTAAACCCTGAAAGAACTCACTGTTCTTTCACAAGTTGGCAATGAATTAAATCACACATTAGGCTCCAAAACCAAAAGAGATGTGCATTTGCAACATAAACTGGGTTAGAAGTTTGTCAAACAGATTTAATTACAAATTAATTTGTGTTGCAAGCATCTTTCTTCTCATAGTTTAAAATTTTACCAGTGACACAGGCCTTGCCCAAAGGCACTGAATAAAATCTGCCAACTTTAACAGGTAATTATACTTTTACAGAAAGAAATTGTCAATATATTGTAGAAATTGCAGACACTTGGTAAAAATAAAAAAAGGCGTGCCTCCTTAACACGCCATGATTTTTTGTGTTGACTTTATTTTATGTCCTGTTCATAAAGCACTCTCATTTAATGTGACTTGGCTGTTCCTTCAGTTTTAGTCTATCGCTCTCAGGGAATTGCCACCCCACAGGACTTTTGTTTGACTTTGGGAACTTGTGCTGAAGAGATTTTCAAGTCCGACTGCCCAGCAGTGCAGTCTGTTATTGCACCACTAACCCAGTGTGCTTTCAGGCACAAAACAGCACTGTTTTGTTCATTGAACAGACTAAAGTCTGGGGCAAGATCAAATCTGTTTCATCGGCTATTGTCAGTCAGCAGGGATTCCAACCGTTTGCATTCATTGGATGCATTCAATTGTCAGAGCACTGTTCCCATGGCAACAGATGAAACCCTTTTTTTATATGAAACAGCAAAACACAACAGAAATTCCAATTTTGAATCCTAGAATAATAATAATTCCTTACATATGCTGTAGCTCTTCCAATATCTACACAAGAATAGGTATTGGAAATTCTTGGTTTGTCAGTGAGGTAAATTCTACACCTCAGACACATGTGAGTCAGCAGTTCAAGCACTTTTACTCAATTGAAAAATACAGGGCTGCATTATGTTTTATATGACTTCATATATTAAGAGCCGTTCAGATTCCTGAAACGGCTTTGAGCTTTAATTACATTGTGACGATTTTATTTTCAACACACCTTTAGACTTAAAAGTATTTTAATTTATTTTTAAAAATTGACTGTAATCTCATTTGTAGAAGTGCAATCTGAATTTTGCATTCCTGATACTTTCAGTCACCCAAAGGTCAAAATTGACCCGAATAATTGACTGAGCAGTGAAGAGGCCCTCACCATTTTGAAGTCCCAGCCTCATTTAAATTTGGCAGTCAAGCTGCGAGGCACCAAACAGGCAGCCCAGTGCAGCTCGCCAGATTCAGGCCTTGATAAAAGTGATAAACTTCTTAGGCAATTTGACAGGGTAGATGCTGAGAGATGTTTCCCCTGGCTGTAGTGTCTGGAACAAGGGGTTATAGTCTCAGGATAAGTGGTCAGCCAATAGTACGGAAATGAGGAGAAATTTCTTCACTCACCCAGAGGGTTGTGAATCTTTGGAATTCTCTACCCCAGAGGGCTATGGATGCTCCATAGATTTTTAGGAATTAGAAGAATCAAAAGTATATGGGGATAGGGCGGGAAAGTGCAGTTGAGGTAGATTAGCCATGATCTTATGAATGGGGGAGCAGACTCAAAGGGCCATATGCAGAAATCAACACAGGACAACCACCAGCATTAAGTTCCTTGTTTCACTGTGGTACCCTTCTGCCCTTCCAGTTCCTACTTTACACTGCTACCGATTTAGTATAGTATATGCAGGAATTCCTGATCTCACAAAACACCTCTGCAAAATTCCACCCACTACATACAGCACAATTCCATCTCCTTGACCAGCTGAGTCAGAGAGAAGCTCCAAAGAGTGCCAATTTTCATCTGCTGACACAGAGAAGCAGATATCGATTCTAAAACACTGATTGTCCAAAGTGCAGATAGTTGACATGTATGAAATTGACCGCAAGGGTAATGATACTTTACACTGGTAACAGCTGGAATCCTCTTCTGTAGTTGTGGTATAGGTTCACTGCTGCGGATTGGTGTGGGGGCAGGGTTGGAGAATTGAGGAAACTGTGCTTTGCATCTAGTCCATGCTATATCAGACAATGCAAGGCAAAGATTAGGAAGATACTCTCTTCCCAATCACAGACATTCTTTATGTTGAAAAGCACGAACCAAATTGGCATTGGTGCTGCATTAAATTTCAATGCAGTACAAACTAAAAGCGAGAGGCATTCAGTGGAAAGCAGGTCTACAGTTCACTGAGAATCCTGGTTAAAATAGACACAGCATCTCAGAATGCAACAGGCACAGCCAGACTGCCGCTCCCCAACTGACTGAGTCATGACATTTTCAAAGCATTTATACACACCCGGAAATACTTATGACTGCAAGTTCTTTTTTAATCCTCACAACAGCACAGTTCAACAATAAAGCTTACAGAAGCTATTGAGATTTACAAACTGCTGTTTGTTCGAGTTTACATGCTGAAAAGATGATGGAATTAAATCAATGGGTGAATATTACATCAGGCGAAATTTTTAAATATGTCCACAATTATTCTCCAGACCTATTATTATAGTTTCCTCGGGACAATGTGGTTTGTTCTCACTAGACCACTACTTCTGATAGTCATTAGCATTCCCCTCCAAGTCCTCAGTTTCTTCAGTAGTGCTCTTCTGTTGGCACAGTTCCTAATACCTTCTTTCAATGCCATTAACATAAAGGACATAAAATACAACGCGCTTTCAAAAGGATTTTGAGGCTGTAATTCAATCCCAATTAAGAACCTTCTTTTGTTGCATTCTCACAGTCTATCCTACCATTATAGCCCTTCATTTGACTAACAATCTTCTAGTTACCTACACATATGCATTTTCCCACACGGCAACATGCAGACAGAAGTTTAAAAGTTAGAATCTCATATCGTCTGTTCTATTTCAAATTTCTCCCTTCGCTGTTTGCCACGTTTCTACTTTTTATGTTCCAAGAACGTTGAGGTGTAATGATTAGAATTTACAGCCAGAAACCAGTGTTTCACTGTTCAAGCTTTAATATTTTGTACCTCTCTATTTTCCAAATGCTGCTCTTTCATTATAAAAGTTTACCGTTGCACTGAAGAGATTTACATGCCAATTAAGGGCAGTGCTTACATGAAGTAATGAAAAAAAAGCAGAACCTCGACAAGCTAAAGGCCTGCTTTCTGTGCTGGAAATTCCAGTTTGTTCTTAAAATAGAATGTATGACAATTTTGATGGATTTAGTTTCTGTTTGTAAAGAAATTATTTGAAACAATTATTGACCATTAACAAGAGTGGAAAGTTATTGAAAATACTTTCCTCTCTTCAACTTTATTCCCTTCTCTCTTGCTGGAATACAGCTCCACAGGTGTCATGCTTTCTGGCAACTCACTCAATTGGCCATGATTCAGATGTGAACTTGGACAGTACCTGCTATTCAATCACAGGGGCATCACAGCAACATCCCTGATAGGAACCATGGCAAATTGAGGCTGTTGCCTGCTGATGGCTTCTGTCTGTGGCCGATCATCCATGAAGATATTCTTTATTTACGAAAAGACTCTAATAAGGAATTTATTATTTCAAAAAGTGTAGTGGGCACGAATTGTCACCTATTCATTTACTAATACTAAGAAAGAAAAAGAAATGCTTGCATTTATAAAGCGCCTTTCATGACCTCAGGAGCTCCCAAAGGCCTTTACAGCCAATGAAGTACTTTTGAAGTGTAGTCACTGTTCTACTGTCGGCAGCAGCTAATTTACACACAGCAAACACCAATGAGATAATGACCAGATAATTTTTATTATGGTGGTTGAGGGATAAATATGGCCAGAACACCAGGGAGCACTCTGCTGCTCCTCTCTGAAATAGCACCAGAAGTTTTTTCATCTTCATCAGAGAGGGGCATGGCTGATACCTTCAAGGAGCTCACGTCCTTCAGTGGGTATGATCTGATTTCCTGAAACTCCATTTCCATTTCACCCTCAAGCTAGCTCTTTCTTTTCAGTTCCTCCAAACACTTGATACCAGCCAATGGGTGGACAAATAACCCGCTGCAGGCCTGTGCCCTGCAATCAAGGACATTCCTCAATTATCCCTTCCTAACTATGGGAAGCATCCTGTCACTATTTGCTGTTTCTCCATGACGAGTGAACTAGGATCAGAAACCCAGGTTTCAACACGAAACTAACTCCATGAACAGTGAGTGAAAGTATAACAGACCTTCTTTAGTGTCGCATTTCAATTTCAAAATGGCTGTATGGAGAGAGTTCTGCATATTTTTCTTGCTTGTTAGAATGACAGAGATACTGTCATGGTTACAAGGAAGAAGGTGTACTCTTAAGTGCCGCGGAATCACAGCAAAGGCAATGATCATTGAATTACAAAGCCATGATTAAATAGCTATCTTAAAAATTATACAAATCTATTGAATGATAAAAAGAGCAGCAGAATGAAATAGAAACGATGCATTTCAAAAACAACAACTTATATTTATAAAGCACCTTTAATGTAATAAACTGTCCCTAGGTGCTTCACAGGAGCATGATAAAACAAAATATGATATCGAACCACATAGGGAGATATTAGGACAGATGATCAAATGCTTGGTCAAAGAGGTAGGTTTTAAGGAGTGTCTTAAAGGAGGAAAGAGAGATAGAGAGAGAGGAGAGAGAGAAAAAGAAAGAAAGGAGAGAGAGAAAGAAAGAAAGGAGAGAGAGAAAAAGAAAGAAAGGAGAGAGAGAAAGAAAGGAGAGAGAGAAAGAAAGAAAGAGAGAGAGAGAAAGAAAGAAAGAAAGAGAGAGAGAGAAAGAAAGAAAGAAAGAAAGAAAGAAAGAAAGAAAGAAAGAGAGAGAGAGAGAGAGAGAGAGAGAGAGAGAGAGAAGAAAGAAAGAAAGAAAGAAGAGAGAGAGAGAGAAGAGAGAGAGAGAGAGAGAGAGAGAGAGAGAGAGAGAGAGAGAGAGAGAGAGAGAGAGAGAGAGAGAGAGAGATGAGGATTTAGGGAGGGAATTCCAAAGCTTAGGGCCCAAGCAACTGAAGGCACAGCCATCAATGGTGGAGCGATTAAAGTCAGGGATGTTCAAGAGGCCAGAATTAGAAGAGTGCAGATATCTTGAAAGTTTGTAGTGCTGCAGGGAAAGGCCAGGCCACAGAGAGATTTCAAAACAAGGATGAGAATTTTTAAATCAGGGCGTTGCTTAACCAAGAGCCAGTGTAGGTCAGCGAGCACAGGGGTGATAAGGAACGGGACTCAGTGTGAATTAGGACACAGGCAGCAGAATTTTGGATGACCTCAAGTTAATGGAGGGTAGAACATGAGAGAGCCGTGCATTGGAGTAGTCAAGTCTTGAGGAACAAAGGCATGAATGAGGGTTTCAGTAGCAGAAGAGCCGAGACAGGGACGGAGTTGGGTGATGTTACGGAGGTGGAAATAGGCAGTCTTAGTGATGGCACAGATATGTGGTTGAAAACCTATCTCTGAGTCAAATATGACACCAAGGTTGTGAAGAGTCTGGTTCAGCCTCAGACAGTTGCCAGGGCGAGGGATGGAATCAGTGGCTAGGGAGCAGAATTTGTGATGGGAACCAAAGGCAATGGCTTCAGTCTTCTCAATATTTAATTGGCGGAAATTTCCGCTCATCCAGTACTGTATGTCGGACTAGCAGTCTGATAATTTAGAGATGGTGGAGGGGTCCAGAGAGGTGGTGGTGAGGTAGAGTGGGTGTTGTCAGCTGACCTTGTGCTTTTGGATGATGTCACTGAGGTGCAACACGTAGATACGAAATAGGACGAGGCTGTTGTATGATGGCTTTGAGAGTGATGTCCCTTTAAGATCTCAGTATGCGAATGAGCTAAGTACAAGGATGCAATCATGTGACTACAAGCCAGCGTCACTCTGCAACTGTAACACCTACAGAAAGGTTCTGTAAATAGTTTGCTCTGTACTGTACATACTTGTTAGCTGTAAATAAATCTGTTCGAGATCTTCAGCATAACTGGACTTCATGCATCTCATTTATGCTGCATTAGACAACATAAAGAACTCATTCCAGAGACCAAGCACAGTTCCTTGGGGGAATACCAGAAGTAACAGTGGAGGGTGGGAACAGAAGCAATTGATGGCGATTCTCTGACTACGTTTGGTGTAGGCAAGAATGGAACCAGGTGAGAGCAGTCCCACCCAGCTGGATGGCGCTGGAGAGGCACTGGAGGAGGATGGTGTGATCCACTGTGTCAAAGGCTGCGGACAAGTCAGGAAGGACGAGGAGGGATAATTTGTGACATTGGTAAGAGCTGTTTCTGTACTGTGGCAGGGGCGGAAACCTAACTGGAAGGATTCAAACAAGAAGTTCTGGGAAAGATTTTGGCGGTGCCAACATGTTCAAGGACTATGGAGAGGAATGCGAGGTTGGTGATGGGGTGTGATTTGCAAGGATGGAGGGGTCAAGGGTTGGTTTATTAAGCTTCTCTTCCCACTCCCACACTGTTAGCTCTGGTGTCCCCCAAGGATCTATCCTTGACCCCCTCCTATTTCTCATCTACATGCTGCCCCTCGGCAACATCATTTTTCAGTTAAATTATTATAGTTCAAACCTGAGCAGTCATTAGCACATGTATGTATACAGATTGTAACTTTATGACAGAACTCAGTTTGCACTACACAGATGTGAATCAGCTAACAGCAGAGAGATGGAACCAGGCCTGCCATACTGGGATACAGCCAGCTCATCATTCCCAGAGAATTGTGACCCTCTGGAATGCGATGCTGACTGATGTGTTGGGTGCTGACTCTCTGTAGGTCTTCAAGACCAGTTCCTGACTGGGGCAGAGATCACTTCATATAGAAGATAAGAGGTTGTATATGTGACACTTGGTCCATGTGATCTCCTGGATTGGTTTCGATCACCTGAGGGTATTAGAGATGAATTTTATAAACTATATAAAAACAGAAAGTGCTGGAAATACTCAGCAGGTCTAGCAGCATCTGTGGAGAGAGAAGCAGAGCTAACATTTCAGGTCCATGACATTTCAACAGAATTGATGTCCTTCACTGTCAGTCTGCTGAAGCTCATGGACTAGGGTCCACAAATAAGATGGCCACTTGGTCTAGGGAGACATCTATCAGTGCCCTTGGAACCCCAGTTCTGAGAGAATCAGCACCTTCAGGAGAGGGTGAGAGAAAATGGAAGAAAATTGGAAATACTAAATATATGAAAATATATAGGGGATATTCTAATTTTTCTTCTGATGGAAACTATAGAGAGGGAAAAAAGATATCTCCTGTAAGAAGAGTTTATTTCCCATGTATTTTGCAAGCTTCCCACACCCAGCAGCAAGATAGATGGTCAGCTGATTTTGCCCAGAAGGCAAGTGCAATGGAAATTGCTTTCACATCGTGGCTGCTGAATGTCAGATACTGAGCCAGTATACTTCGAAACTGGACAACTGTTGCCTTTGTCTTGATCTCAGGCCTCCATCAATGCCACTCCAAGATGTTATTTATCAGGTTCAAGAAAATCCAACAATGAGTCTCCATCGGTTTTCCCTCACTGCTTGGGAAATGCCAGTTGGAGACCCAGTAGAGAGGGTGGGGGAGGAATCATACAGAACTGCTTTACACATTGGTAGATTTAAACTGTCCTTATTCTGTGTCGTTTTAAAAATATAAGAAATCGGAGCAGGAATAGGTCATACAGCCCTGGAGCCTGCTCCGCCATTCAATAAGATCTTGATTTTCTACTGCAGCTTCCTAAATTGCCTACTTCTACATGAACCCACAAAAATCCAGTGAACTGTATAATCAACTATTTTAAGAGTAAGTTATTTTCCAAGACAATTTCCTGCAATGTTATTGCTGTAGTGTTTTTCCTTTTCCTCCATGCAACCTCCCCCTGCCCCACCCCAACTCTGACCCTCAAGCCTAAAGAATCCCAAACATTATCAGGATAGTTTGATTTCATCAAATGTATTTTAGCCCAACATTCTTGGCTTGGGTCACATCAAAATATTCAATGCGGGTCATTAATTTAATTATGACCAGGTAGTGAAACATAATTAGTGAAACAAGTCTTTTTCTGGTTTTAGTTTACAGTTCAACTTACAAGAAAAATGAAGTAATTTCACTAAAACAGGTCTTGACCTTTCTGTTTCTCCCCTTACAAAGGATACTGAAAAAGTCAACCTGATTATAAGGATGGTTTCCCACTTCATACTACCCAACATCAGAAAATGTGACCCCAGCAATGCAATGCAGATCAATATACTGTAGTGCTAAACACAGACCAGTTGTTCTGACCTGTTTATACATTTTTCCCTTCTCTAGTGTCTTGATTTTGTCCCACTGCAGTACACCCATATCATCCAGTCTTCTGAAAGGCCTGGCAAAATAAAACAATCATTATCCAGTCAGTCATTAGAAAGCCCGAGGATGAAACCCCTGAAAAGTCTAATCTCTGTTATTAATCCCAAGTAGCCATACATAGTTACACAGAAAGCACATATATTTACTTTGTGCTCTTAATTTGGGAAAATAATTATTTTCCTAAATTAAGAGCACAATTAAATATTATTTTCCATCTGATCAGCTTTCTGAAGAAAATTTGCTTGAGCCCTTCTATGTTTGCCTTGTTATACGCCAGAAAGCCAGGTGGCGAAGGATAGAACTGGAGCCAATCTTTATATACTTTTATAAGCATTTATTTACATTACAAACATGCACCTAGTAACCCATCGACCACAGCTTCAATCTGTTCCTATTTATAGGAGCTTCAAAGAATCCCCAGTTAATGTCCACCGCCTGCATATAATTAATATACAATTAACATGCACATGCTATTGCCTTAAAAGTATCTTGACACAAGTCTGTACTTTACATATGCTTACAATTTTCTTCATTGAAAATCACATTAGTTAAGAGGAGTTATAGTTGATAAAAAAAATAACAAATTTTAATAAGCTATCAGAATACTTAAGACTATCTTTTCCCTTTCCCTGACTTACAACTCCACTTACTTGCGTTTATCCGTGAAAAAGCTTGGCTTGTCAGCTTGGACGATCACCAAGTCAAATAGATCCCGCCAGTCCTTTCCCACCATGTATCTCATTCCTTTATTACTGTGAAAAAAAAAGAGTAGGTGTGTGAAGCACATTGTGTAAATACATAACCATATTACTACACTTGTGATGTGCTTTTCTTTGAATCAAAAATCTATCAACTTTGATAGACTGTGGTTGTATGTAATTTACATAGTTTAGCGACAAAGGTTTTTCAATTTTCAAACTTTCTGTGCAGCTGTTTGATGATCTGGTTTAGATTTATAGTTTGTATGTAGCGACAAGCCATACTCAGCAGTGAAATAATTTCACAAGTTAGGGTGGCCTGATAGCTCTACTCATAACTCACTAATTTATCCCTTCTGGTCCTGACAGCTTGTGTTTGCATCATTTTAAAATTAATTTATGTGACATCAATAGTGCAGAGATACAAAAAAACCTTCACAGTTCATGGATCATACATGCAGTATGAAGGATTTATAATGATTGAAGTGACGTACAGACTTTAAAACTACCCACTGGAACTGGGTCAATTTTCCATTTTTCTGATGCAATGTTAAACCTGACTGCCCTATCACGTGGACGTAAAAGATCCCAAGGCACTATTTCAAAGATGAGCAGGGGAGTTATGCCCGATGTCCTGGCCAATATTTATCCCTCAATCAAAATCACAAAAAGAGATCATCTGGTCTTTATCACATTGCTGTTTGTGGGAGCTTGCTGTGCACAAACTGGCTGCTGCATTTCTGACATTACAACAATGACTACACTTCAAAAGTACTTAATTGGCAATAAAGTACTTTGGGACATCCAGAGGTTGTGAAAGCTATATAAATGCAAGTCTTTCTTTTTACTTGGAAACAAATTCAACACAATTGGCATTAACATTACAATTATACTTGTATTTAGCACCACATGAATAAAATCTTTAAAAATCAACAGATTGCATCAAATACAATTTAAGATGACCTCAACAATTTCACTATCACTTGCACTTTTGTTAAATACCCAAAATGCTTAGCTCTCCAAGGAATGTGTTTGCAGAGAGAGGATTAAGTGTCTTTGCAATACTGTTGATCAATAGGATAAATGATTAACAAAGCCATAAAAAAGTGTGACCTAAACACTGGGGTTTATTTCTAGAGGAATAGAATTCAAAAGCAGAGAAGTTATGGTACACTAGAGCCCATCTGCAAGGTTACGGTCTTCATATTATAAAAAGGATAAAGCAGAACTGGAGAAAGTGCAAAAAAGATTTATAATGATGATACCAGAACTGAGAGGGTACAAACTATCAGGAAAGACTGAATAGGCTGGATCTCTTTCCTCTAATAAGAGTGAGGTAGTTCGATAGGGTAGAGATGGAGAATATGTTTCTACTTGTGGGGGACTCCAAAACTAGCAGCTATCAGATAATCACTAATAAATCCAATAAAGAAAGACAGACTTGCATTTATATAGCACTTTTCACAACAACCAGACATCTCAAAGCGCTTTACAGCAAATGAAGTACTTTTGAAGTGTGTCACTGTTGTAATGTAGGAAACATGGCAGCCAATTTGCAAACAGCAAGCTCCCACAAACAGCAATGTGATAATGGTCAAATAGTCTATTTTTGTGATGTTGATTGAGGGATAGGTACTGGCTAGGACACCAAGGATAACTCCCCTGCTCTTCTTCGATATAGTACCATGGGATCATTTACATCCACCTAAGAGGGCAGACAGGGCCTCAGTTTAATGTCTCGTCCAAAAGATGGCACCTCTGACAGTGCAGCACTCCCACAGAACTGCACTAGAGTTCTCAAAAAAATTAACGTCAGCAGCTCCTTTGGACACACAGTCAGTCTCGCAGTTCAACTTCTCAGGGTCACATTTCATTGCCACTGCATTGGAGGGGTCACAGCACCAAGAATGGGTCAACAGGAAAATCGAGCCTGACTGAACAATAGTTCAGCAGCTGGACAACTCACTTTGCCCCATTGTGTAACACCTTTGGACTTTAGGGTACTTTTAGGACACAGATCTGTGGGTGGTGGGAGCATGTCAGAAATTCAGATATGGAGGTTAAGGGGCCCTGCAGGATTTCCTGTCTGTTCAAGGATGAAAATTCTGCAAGATTCTGCTTGAATTCCAAATGGACAATTCCGGCTTACAATGCTTTACAGCAGGAGTACAAGTTTGTAAATTCTACCCCTGGTGTCAAATGGGCAAAAAAGAGCCTGCTCCGTCATTCAATTAGACCATAGTTAAACCATTCTAGTAGAAGGAAAAGAAGATAGGGCTATCTTCTGTATTTTTACTATTAAATGACAAATTATATCAGTCACTTGAGTTGTATAAGCCTGCTACAAATTCATAAATGTTGCTCTTAAGTCTATAACATTTTAGTCAACAATCCCTTTTCCAACCTATCCTTAAAAGGAGAACAAAGGTCTAGTGGGAGCTTTTCTTCTTTTTCTAGTAAAGATATACCTTTCTTGTATAATTTATGTTTTTATAAAGATGGCAATTTTATCACCTCCTAGAATCCTTGAAGTAGGGCATCTCTTCCTCCCCTTTAGGTCACTTTACAAAGATTAATGGCGGCATCACTGAGGGGCTTCATTATAAGTAGCTGATGTATATCTTCAAACCCTCCAGAACCAACTGACCCCCCAGGAGGTCTGGCTAATGACAAGGAGTGAAAATTTCTCAAATTGTGGTTTAACTTCCTTGGATCAGACAGACTCAGAACAACACTCAGCCCAATCTGGAGTTACAGCCCCTCTGCCTACAACAGCTAAGTTCCAGAACATGCAGGCGCATTCCCATAATTAATGCCCACTGAGTTTTTTAGTAAGGAAGGAGATCCTTACCAGAGGGTCTACATGCCAGGGGTTCCATTGCCATTAAATAAAAAAGTAATTTAGAACAGAAAGGTACATTTTCATTCCCCTTTGAATTATTATGGTTGACGCTGTTTACTAGTTACTTAGAATGAAGCTACTCAGGGATGCTGGCAACAGGTACATTTTCATTTTACCCTGTTCATTATTACAGTACTAGACAGGAACAGAACACAACACATACAATCCAAATGCAAAGGAGTGGTTGCTATCTTGTGTGCTAAAACTTATGGCCAATGGTCAGCTGTGCTTTTTTTTTGTGTGCCTCTGTTTGCAAGCCTCCCTTTTGCTCAGCAGAGAGCCATATGTTCCTGATCATGGAGGGAAGGCATTGGTTCATCTCCAGATACCACCAATTGAATCCAGTTCCCATTTATTTCTGGATTGATTAACAATTCCTAACTGTATTGTGGAGCTCATTAATTAATTAATTGGTCATTGCATATCTCATTCACAAACTCCCACGTGATCTTGGAATGTTATAAAAACAGGATAAGATAACCTGTATCTAGAACAGTAATATCATCCCAGAAGGATTCTGATGATGGTAATGCAATGACAAACAGCATAAATGACAAAAGTTACCACGTACACGAAGTTGAAGGGACTGTTGGTTATAAGGAAGAGCTTCTTTCCATTATTAACCAGCCGGTTTAGGACAGCGTACGTTTCATCTCCATGAAGAATGTATTTCTCTGTGATTGGGGAGGGAAGAAAGAGATTGTCACTCTATTCCAATAGAAATACTGAGCACTCTGTTGGCTTCAAAAACAGAAATCCTTGATACACCTTCCCATTTTTCAGCACTTTGTTGATGCCAATAGATTTAGACAGTTACCTTGCTTGGTGAATAACATATCTGAAAGTTAATCTCATCTCATATTTTCTTATTTTGAGGCTGATCCTTTTAAGATTACAGTTCCCACTTCATTATTTAACAAATCTTCTTGCAAACCTATAAAAACATTTGACTCTTCGTACAAACTGGGCAGATGACCGCGGAGCAAGAGTTGGGTGTTGGAATTGTGTGGGCCTGATTATGGCAGTGTGGCAGTGTCCATCAACTCCTCCATCATGTGTTAATGGCTGAGATGGAAAATGCAAACAGATGGGGAAACAATTAAGAAACACAGAGAATGGAAGACAGAAGCGGCTTTCAAAGTTCTACTCAGGATAGGCAAAGTCTGCTTGCCTTTACTTCATGTGCTGCGAGCCTATGGATTGTTGCTTGGTTATTATACACGGAATATTGAAATCCTGGAATGAGCGGGTCAGGGATGAGGGGGAAGAACATGACAGATACATATGCAGGAAGCAGTATAGCCTGCACTGAATGAAAACACATCTTTGCAAAGCCAATCCAAAACTCTGACTGCTTCATGTTTTAGAACACTGAATATTACAAATGTAGGAAAAGCTCCAGTAAACCCATCATTAATATATCTATAAGACTTTTAAGAGACCCAAAAACATGGCTGAACTATTGATCCTAAAAATAAGCAAAGATGCAGGAGACGTTTTGGAGCCAAATATATTAACAATAACATTATAAGTGCATACTGTCTATGCTAAAATTCTTCGGACAAGTCTGTAACTCTAGCACAAACTCCAACCTTGGTGAAAAATGAGTGATATGTCAGAGTGATTTAAGCAATGTTTAATCTTCAGAAGATTAAAAAAGTGAGATTCTTGTCTAGAATTTAGAGATGGTGATTTGTGAAAGTAGCCATGTTGGATTGTGTTCACACTAATTTCAAAGAGAAGCCCAACAATTCTGATTTTTAAAAAATCATTCATGGTATCTGGGCGTTGCTGACTAGGACAGCCTTTATTGCCCTTCCCTAATTGCTCTTGAGAAGGTGGTGGTGAGCCGCCTTCTCAAACCGCTGCAGTCCATGTGGGGTAGGTACACCCACAGTGCTGTTAGAAGGGAGTTCCAGGATTTTGACCCAGCGACAGTGAAGGAACGGTGATATAGTTCCAAGTCAGGATGGTGTGTGACTTGGACGGGAACTTGCAGGTGGTGATGTTCCCACGCACCTGCTGCTCTTGTCCTTCGAGGTGGTAGAGCTCGCGGGTTTGGAAGGTGCTGTCTAAGGAGCCTTGGTGCGTTGCTGCAGTGCATCTTGTAGATGGTACACACTGCTGCCACAGTGCGTCGGTGGTGGAGGGAGTGAATGTTTGTGGATGGGGTGACAATCAAGCAGGCTGCTTTGTCCTGGATGGTGTTGAGCTTCTTGAGTGTTGTTGGAGCTGCACCCATCCCGGAAAGTGGCGAAGTCCAAGGTGTGAAGGAGGAGGGGGAGGGTGCTACAACTGGTCTCAGCATCCCTGGACTAGGGATGTAAAAAGAAAATCAGCTAGGAATGTGCCCCTAAGTGCACTGAGCTCAGCTGCAAAGTTCTTTATGGTTAAATAGCCAAACTATGCTTAATATTGCCAATCAGGTCCTACATATGTTTCTATTAAGTACGGTTTGAATACATTATTGAAGTGAGGGGCAGGATTTTGCATTCTGCGTCAGGATCCCGACATAGGGGTCAAACGCAGGTTCCAAACCCGCACTGTGTCAGGAACACTCACCTAACAGTGATTTTGGCTGAATTGGCCAATTAGTGGCCAGAAGTTGCACTCACTGTCCAATTAAGGATGGTGAGCGAGCTCTCTCAGCTGGAGAGCCAATAGGAGGCCCTCAAACACCAAAGGAGCTGCAGCCTGCCATTGCAAGTAAGTGAGAGGGCACCTCTATCCAGAGGTGCCTACTCAGCAACTTTTACATCCTTTGAATTTAAAAAATGGCCACAGCTGTGGAGAGGGAAGCACAGCGGTGCCTAGGTAGGTGGGGGAAGGGGCCTCAAAGGACGCCTGAAGTGCTACCTCTTGGTTTGCTGCCGGGAGGTTGCCTCCAGGGCCACAGGCTGACTGGAAAATCTGAGTCAGCCTCTGATAATTGGCCTTAATCTTTCCTCAACTGGCTACACGCCAGCAAGTAGTGCGAAATTACACACCTGCCCGCCTCCATTCCCTCCCCCATTGGCCCACAAAATCCCTGCCCAAGGTCTTCCCCATGCCCAGCAATAATATTGCTGAGTTTTTCCAGCATTTTCTGTTTTTTATCGCATAATATTAGCATTGACTCACTGCCCTGCATTTAAATCAGCATTCCATTTAAATACATGATTGTTTCCTCACATTACAACAGTGATCACACTTAAAGTAACTCCTGGGATTTGAAGGGCATTGAAATATCTGGGTGCAGCAAATGCTGTGGCGTAGTGCTAATATCACTGGACTAGTAACCCAGAGGCCTAGGCTAATGCTCTGGGAGTCCTCAGCATTGACTCCAAACCCCAGGAGGTCTCATGGCATTTGGTCAAACATGAGCAAGGAAACCTCCTGTTGATTACCACTTACCACCCTCCCTCCCTCAGCTGATGAATCAGTGCTTCTCCATGTTGAACCAATTGGAAGAAGCACTGAGAGTAGCAAGGGCACAGAATGTACTCTGGGTGTGGGACTTCAATGTCCATCACCAAGAGTGGCTCAGTAGTACCGCAACTGACCGAGCCCTATGGGACATAGCTGCTAGACTGGGTCTGCAGCAGGTGGTGGAGGAACCAATAAGAGGGAAAAACATACTTGACCTCATCCTCACCAATCGACCGGTCGCAGATGTATCTGCCCATAACAGTATTGGTAGGAGTGACCACCGCCCAGTCCTTGTGGAGACAAAGTCCTGTCTTCACATCGAGCATACCCGCCATCATGTTGTGTGCTAAATGGGATAGATTTCGAACAGATCTAGCAACTCAAATATAGGCATCCATGAGGCGCTGCAGGCCATCAGCAGCAACAGAACTGTATTCAACCACAATCTGTAACCTCATAGCCTGGCATATCCCCCACTCTACTATTACCATCAAGCCAGGGGACAACCCTAGTTCAATGAAGAGTGCAGGAGGGTATGCCAGGAGCAGCACCAGACATACCTAAAAATGAGGTGTCAGCCTGGTGAAGCTACAATACAGGACTACTTGCGTGCCAAACAGCGGAAGCAGCATGCGATATACAGAGCTAAGCGATCCCACAACCAACAGGTCAGATCTAAGCTCTGCAGTCCTGCCACATCCAGTCATGAATGGTGGTGGACAATTAAACAACTGACAGGAGGAGGAGGTGCCACAAATAACCCCCATCCTTAACGATATCAGCACATCAGTACAAAAGACAAGGCTGAAGCATTTGCATCCACCTTCAGCCAGAAGTGCCAAGTGACTGATCCATCTCGGTCTTCTCCTGAGGTCCCCAGAATCACAGATGTCAGTCTTCAGCCAATCCGATACACTCCACATGATATCAAGAAACGGCTGAAGATACTGGATACTACAAAGGCTATGGGCCCTGACAACATGCCAGCAATAGTACTGAAGACTTGTGCTCCAGAACCAGCCGCGCCCCTAGCCAAGCTGTTCCAGTACAACACTGGCATCTACCCGGCAATGTTGAGAATTGCCCAGTTATGTCCTGTGCACAAAAGACAGGACAAATCCAACCTGGCCAATTACTGCCCTGTCAGCAAAATGATGGAACAGGTCATCGGCAGTGCTATCAAGCGGCACTTGCTCAGCAATAACCTGCTCACTGACTCTCAGTTTGGGTTCTGCCAGGGCCACTCAGTTCCAAACCACACTACAGCCTTGGTCCAAACATGGACAAAAGAGCTGAACTCCAGAGGTGAGGTGAGAGTGACTGCCCTTGACATCAAGGCAACATTTGACCAAGTATGGCATCAAGGAGCCCGAGCAAAACTGGAGTAAATGGGAATCGGGGAAAACCTCTCCGCTGGTTGGAGTCATACCTAGCACAAAGGAAGATGGTTGTGGTTGTTGGAGGTCAATCATCTCAGTCCCAGGACATTACTGCAGGAATTCCTCAGGGTAGTGTCCTAGGCCCAGCCATCTTCAGCTGCTTCATCAAGGGCCTTCCCCGCATCATAAAGGTCAGACCTGGACAACATCCAGGCTTGGGCTGAAAAGTGGCAAGTAACATTCACACCACACAAATACCAGGCAATGACCATCTCAAACAAGAGAGAATCTAACCATCTCCCCTTGATGTTCAATGGCACTACCATCACTGAATCCCCCACTATCAACATCCTGGGGTTTGACCAGAAACTGAACTGGACCAGCCACATAAATGCTCTGGCTACAAACGCAGGTCAGAGGCTGGGAATTCTGTGCTGAGTAACTCACTTCCTGTCTCCCCAATGCCTGTCCACCATCTACAAGGCACAAGTCAGGAGTGTGATGGAATACTCTCCACTTGCCTGGATGGGTGCAGCTCCTACAACACTGAAGAAACTCAACAACATCCAGGACCAAAGAAGCCCACTTGATTGACTCCCCATCCACCACCTTCAACAGTCACTCTCTTCACCACTGATGTACAGTGGCAGTAGTGTGTACCATCTACAAGATGCACTGCAGCAACGCACCAAGGCTCCTTCGGCAGCACCTTCCAAACCCACGACCTCTACCACCTAGAAGGACAAGGGCAGCAGATACATGGGAACACCACCACCTGCAAGTTTCCCTCCAAGACACACACCACCCGGACTTGGAACTATATCGCCATTCCTTCACTGTCGTTGCGTCAAAATCCTGAAACTCCCTTCCTATCAGCACTGTTGGTGTACCTACACCCCAAGGACTGCAGTGGTTCAAGAAGGCAGCTCACCAACACTTTCTCAAGAGCAATTAGGAATGGGTAATAAATGCTGGCCTAGCCAGCGACACACATACCCCATGAACCAACGAATAAAAAAAAAAGGTGTTCTCTACATGCAAGTTATTTATTTTCTTTCTATTTATATTTCAATACGCTGCTGACTAGACAGAGACCAACTCAAATAATATTTGAATCACAAGGTCAGTTATTCAGTAACGAAGTTAATGAGTCAGCTCATGCTGAAGCTGGGTCTGAGCTTTCGTTCTCCAGATCAGTGGTGCATTAATGATTAGTTGATGGAAATTGCCTACTTACTCCTGTAATTGAGCATCTAGCATCCCAGATGTCTAATTTACTTAGACCAGAGTATTCAATGTTGGTCACTTACCCAGGTCCTTTTCAATCCAACTGTACATCATTCCTTTGACATGGACACTAGTTACTGCATCCTGAAAGGACAGAAGAATCCAATAAGGATGTGAACGTTTAAGATTTTGTTCTTTCATGGCATGGTTCTCCATACAATAGACATCAAAAATCCTAAATACTTGGTTCACCCCCTCCCCAACCCCACCGCTACTAAAAATTATAAACTTTTAGGAAATCCCTTCCCCAGACGTATACCCACAAAAAGAATGTTCTAAATGGTGCCAATCCCTTTTGCAAGAGTACTGTGCTTCCAGGTGTGTTAGTTCAATTTCCTACTTTCTTAACAGTGATTTAAACCAATAAAACATCCAGGGTCCAGCTAATCATTTCTTAATCTGGTAACTGTCCCCAAGGATCCCAGTTGTGGCCTCCTGCCACTGGTTCTCCCATCAGCAGGCAGCCAGGCTGTCAATTTGGGCGGCTACTAGGTGGAAAACTGAAGCAAAAGATGATGCGGTCCTGCCGTTAAATTCACTTTGCCGGATCCATCAGCTGTTTTTAGCCTCCCCCACACCCGCGCCCCATCCCCAACAAACTGTAAATATCAGGGCCATAGTTCATTTAAACCTTTGCCTTAAACTTTAAAATACTGACCATGAATTCTTTCTCAGATCATTGCTCTTTGAACTAAATCTGCAGTTCTTAACTTGAACCATACTAGCGCACGATTAATTAATGCATTTGTCCTCATTCTGTGATTTTCGCAGACATCAATTCATTCCAAGTAAATATGCTAATACATCCACTAAAACAACAGGGACCAAAATTTTAGGTGAAGTGTTTGTTTGCAATTTTCCCACTACCTCATTTCAAGGTCCATTCAAAGTAAATATGCCACAACCTCTGCTAAGACAACACAGGCAAGAATTTTAGATTGAGTGTTTGTTTGCAATTTTCTCACTACCTCGGTTATCCATAGCTATAGTATTGTGCCAAAATAGGCTCCCAAGTCACAGCAACATAAACTTAGTATATAGAAACAACATAAAACTGACGAGGTCAGTCTACATTTTAAAATTCTTCCTCACGCTACCATCAATGTGTTATAACTTTTGATAGTTGTACTGAGTTTTAGGAAGGTACAGTTTATGTACTCATAACTAACATCTGCTTTTTGACCTAAAACTCCTGATGATCACAGAGCCAAAGTCTGGAGGAAAAGATTGATGGCACAAACCACTTCTTCCTGCAAGTGCTACAACATCATCTACTTTTAGTTCAGAGTTTGGTGTGGCTCCTTAGATCTGGAAGGGGAATAATGATTGTGAAACACTACAGCTTTAAAGATTCAAGCTGCGCTTTTCAATTGCATTATATTTGTCAATGACATTTCTTTAGGACACAGAGGGGGGAAAAAAGCCATTAGTTTTAGTGTCCTGAAGATAAATGACAGGCTATCCTTCCAAACTGGTTAGTACTGTGTTGTCCAACAGTCCCTGATTAGATATGGAATGGCCCTGATCAATACACTATTAACTTAAAACTTTTGGGCAGGCCGTTTTTAGGGCTGTATCACTTCCAATGTTAATGCCCATCCATCCTCAAGAATACAACAGCATTATGATTAAATTCTACCTTAACAGAAAAGTACCTGAGCAACCAAATACTTGCCTGGACAATCAGATATCTTATAGCTACTAGCAGGCACATATACCATTTAAAGAGAGCTGGGAGTAATTCCTTATGGAAAATTCGAAACCCAAAAAATGAAAACATAGTCAAATGACATGGCACATAACTGTGGTCTTGACACCATCTATAAAATGAGGTGTGAATTTTCCAAAATCATGTCAATATTTCAGCTAGAATTGGTTTCAATATTCTACGTGTACATGATATAGCATCTATAGGTAAAAGCAATGAGTTTCGAGCACTGTACCTGCCTTGAGATTCATATGGACCATCATCTAAATAACCATCTAAATTAGAAACATGCCACAGACATATTAAGTATTTACAGTTGGTATGCCTACATGACCATAAGTGGTGTGCTTCAATTGGCCAGCAATTATTCCCATTACATTAACAAATCCAGCTAGCACACACACTTGAGATGAGGAGAAACCTTAATAATCAGAAAATCTGGGGTGGAATTTTTAACCCCACCCCACCTGACAGAAACCAGGCAGGTGGGGAGTTAAAATGCTCTGGGTTAATCACCCACTGCAGAGCCGCATCGATCCCGCTCTGTCCTATTTTAACCTGCTCTTCTGAGCATGTGACAAAGGCAGCTACCTGAAGTTGGCGGATCCTTCTTTAAATATGTTAATTGGGGTCAAATCGGACTCAGACGACATTTAAACTCAGGCCTGAGCAGAGAAGCGGCTATGGTTTTCCCGCCAGCTGAGAATGCGCCATAATGTTGCTGACTGATCGTATACAGAAACAGAAGTTTTTAGATCACCGTGCCTGTTTATACAAATAAATTGATATTTGCAGGCTATTAAAATACTCATCTTGCTAGCTTAGTTTTTTCAGTGAACATTTGTCTGTTCTTGTAGAAGAAGTACTGCTGTACATCAAGCAGGCATACCGCTGTTTGATGAAGAAGGTGAAAAGGGGGCCCACAGCACAGGTTCTGGACAACCCACAGCAGCTGCGCAGATACTGGCATCAGTGCACGCCCATTATATATTAATTTTATTTTTTATTTATTTTTTTATTTTATTTTTATTTTTGATTTAGAGATACAGCACTGAAACAGGCCCTTCGGCCCACCGAGTCTGTGCCGACCAACAACCACCCATTTATACTAACCCTACAGTAATCCCATATTCCCTATCACCTCCCTACACTAGGGGCAATTTACAACGGCCAATTTACCTATCACCTGCAAGTCTTTGGATGTGGGAGGAAACCGGAGCACCCGGTGAAAACCCATGCAGACATAGGGAGAACTTGCAAACTCCGCACAGGCAGTACCCAGAATTGAACCCGGGTCACTGGAGCTGTGAGGCTGCGGTGCTAACCACTGCGCCACTGTGCCGCCCTGGGAATTCTGCTGGGGTCAGGCATGTAACTGAGTAGTGTAAAGGGAATATTTGAGGCAGAGCTGTGTTTGTGAGTAAACTATTGTCATATCCTTTTTTTAAAAAAAAAGTTATCTCTTTAAACAACAATTACTTGTATTTGTGCAGCACCTTTAACCTGGTAACACATCCCATGTTGCTTCACATGAGTATAATCAGCCAGAAAAAGCAGACTTTAGGACAGGTGACCAAATGCTTAGTAAAAGATGTACGTTTAAGCAGTCTTAAAAGGAGGAGGGAGGTGGAGGTATAAAGAAGTCTGGGGAGCAAATTCCAGAGCTTTAGGGCCTAGATGACTAATGGCAAGACCACCAATGGAGGTGAAAAGTGAAGGGGGAATGTTCAAAAGACCAAAATTGGAGGAACGCCCAGAGTTCCCGGTTGGCTATCGGGCTACCGGAGGTTACAGAAAGGTGGGGATCAGCCGTGGCAGAATTTGAACACGAGGATGAGAATTTTTTAAAGTTTAGTGGACCAGGAAGTCCACTTTCTGGTGAGTCAGTGAGCACAGAGGCGATGGGTAAACGGGACTAGGTGGAAGTTAGGACATAGACAGCCAGCAGAGCTTTGGATGAGATAACGTTTATGGACTTGCATTCATTTAGTCTGAATACATGACCTCCAGAGCAAAATTTATAACAATTTGGTAATCTGGCTCTACTTCAGTTACAGTAACAGGTCAGGATCACACAAGTACCAAATCTTTATTGCATTTTCCTCTCCAGCTCACTTACACACGATAAACAACAACAAATTTAAAGTCTGAAAGGGAAACCTGTGTGTGCTTTTTATTTTGAAAAAGGGGATATATATCAATAGCTTAGTCACAAGCATGGTTTTGCTCCAAGTGTTCTGGAGCATGCATGACAGCATTATGGAAAAATGTGATACTGACATCTGATTTTTCACTGCCACAGGAAAGTCCACTGTTTCTCCTTCCTGCGGTGCATTCTGGATGAGGCCAACTTGAGCTCTGCAGTGATGCTCTTTTAGCTTTTAAATGAAACAGATTTGTATGCCTTTTCCTCTTGAAATGGGATAAAGTTACACTGCACAGCTACTGCTTGAAGACAAGCCATTGCAACATCAGCCTATCTGGACTGCACTGGATGAAGGAATAGGAATTGCGCAACGACTAATGGATGGAGAAAAACACAGCCAAGTCTACACAAAAACTCAAAAACAAGAAAATGACCTTTTCCCATTAACTTCATTTCTGCAGCAAGTGAGTCCACAAGAACCCTGGTGCCCTCAGTATTAACGGAGGAGGGACTCTGTTGATGAAGCCTCAGCCCAAGCTGTAAAGTCTGGCCTGACCTGTTTAAACACGTTTTACCTATTGGTCACACTTGCAACTAGCATACCCCCATTCTTTGGCTCCCAATTATATTCCACAAAATTGGGTTAGCAAGGCTGGGCCTAATTTGAGACAGAGGGGAATGGGGAAGCTGCTTCACAATAATATAAACAGAGCATTACAGTCCGGTTAATTTGCTGCCACTGACTCCCAGAAAGTAGAACTCTGCATCTATCCAGTTCTTACCATACATAGTAGGCAGGTCAGTATTTAGTGAAGCAAACTGTTCTGCACTGAAATCCTGTCAACCTAATCCTGCTGTACAATCTACAATGTCTGAGAGTTACTGGAATTAAAATGGAACAGTTACAAACATGACAACCTTGGTCTGCTACCTCAGCATTAAACAGTAACCAAAGCCGAGAAGTGTTCTATTGATATCAAGTTATCACTTCTGATTATTGGACTTGAAGCTCTGCACTGTTAAAAGATGAAATATTAAAACTAATTAAACTTGTTGTCTTTCTTTTCGTACAATTCTTCTTATTGCCATGAAAAAGTCAAATCTGATAGTTTAAGTAACTTTAATCATGTGGAAGGGTTGTCTGTATACAGTGTAAATCTATTGTCAGTTAATAACAATGAAAAGCTCAGTCCTTTTCAAACACTGTTCAGAAACTGCACAGTCAACCCATATCCTCTCCAGTGTTAGCAGCTACAAACATCTGGGCAGTATTAGCTGTCCTGTTAGGTCAAACTGTTAATATTGCAGCAAGATCCAATTCTCTTCCTATAGTCTGAGAATGCAGATTAACTTGGAGTAAATTTTGTACTCACGCTCACATCTCTGAAGAGATGAACAGGATCATATTCAATGTTGTGGGTAATAAAATAGTCATTCACACACGAAAGAAGAGTCATTTCAGGAAGAGAAAAAATATCCATGAACTGTTTCATGGAAGGACCCTAAAGTTATAAAAACACAAAATGCAGATAAATATAGAGACCCACATAAAACAAAAAATTCACAAATCTCCTGCGAACATACCTTATATTAGCGTTTTCTACAATAAGAAAATAGGGCCAATTTTGACTCAATCCGCTGGGCAGAAATGAGACCCCAAGTGCTACTTATATTGCCCCATTCCCATTCTAATCCCACCATCCACCATTTTGCCCAGGGCCTTTACAAGAGTGACCCAGGTGCTGCCTGAATCATGCAGAAGTCTCATTAAATTATGCAAATTGGGGTCCTATGATGTACATTGCTCATCTACCATCCTCTCTTTTAATCTAATTTCCCAATCTACCTCAGTCAGCTCATCCTCATACCTCTAATTGGTTTTGTTTAAATTTAAGTCCCTAGTTTAGGACTTAGCCACATCACTCGTCAACTTAACATGAAATTCTATCATATTATGTTCATTCTTCCCACAGGATCTCTTAAAACAAGATTACGAATTAACCCTGTCTCACTGCACAAGACTAGATCTAAAATAACCTGTTCCCTAGTTGGTTCCTCAATGTATTATTCTATAAAACTGTCTTGAATTCATGTCATGAACTCGTCCTCAAAGCTATGTTTCCCAATTTGGTTTACCCAGTCTATACGAAAAATTAAAGTCCCTAATGATTACTGCATTGCCCTTATTACCTACTCCTCTAACCTCTGTCCAACACTATGATTGACATTAGGGGCCCTGTGAACTACTCCCACCAGTGTTTTCTGTTTCTTAGGTCCACCCACACAGATTCTACATCCTGATTTTCTGGGCTAAGATACTTTCTCCTTACTGCCTTCATCTCATCCTTTATTATCAGGGCTACCCCCTCTCCTATTCCATTTTGCCTGTCTTTTCTAAAAAATCAAGTACTCTGGAATATTTAGTTTCTAACCTTGGTTACCCTGCAAACAATCTAAGTAATGACTACTAGATCAAACACATTTAGCTCTATTTGTACCATTAATTTACCTATCTTGTTATGAATGCTTTGTGTATTCAGATATTTAAATTTAATTCTTTAATGTTTTTCCCTGATTTGGCCTTTTTTTGCGAATGCTCTATTACTGTTTTTAAAAACTCTATTCCTTTCTGACACAATCTGCTTGATTTTACCCAAAAGGACACACTTCTGTGGTCTTAACTTTTCTCCTTAGATTTACAGATTTCCCCTCACTTGAAGCCTCCCTGCCCCCCACCTTTTTATTTTAAAGCCCTAGTTATAGGATTCGCCAGGACGCTGGTCCCAGCCCAGTTTAAGTAGAGTTTGCCCCGAAGGAACAGCTCCCTTATTCCCAAGACTAGTTCCCTATTCAAGTCCTTGCCTCTCACACCACTCCTTCAGTGACGCATGTAAACCACTAATTGGTTTGTCCCTATGCCAATTTGCATGTGTCTCATCCAACCCCCACTGTTAAAATCAACCCTAATGTGTTGAGGCTACACATTAGCATATATCACAACATTGTATATTCACAAAAGATCATTTTAAACATATCGACAGCACCAACAAAAGTTGGTGATCTTAGTTTAGCAATTCAGTAGCATATGCTAAGGAACATATCACAACAGTTTGTACAAAAAGAAATTCGAACCTAAACAGAATGATGGATCGTATTTGTAACAGAGGAAGTTACTGAGTGTTTACTTTGGTTTACTTTTATTTCATATTCTAGAATAGTTACAGCAGGATTAGACAGAGGCCGCAAAGCATGTTTGAACAGAAAGGCACGCTTTTCAGCGAAGTTGTTATCTATGAAATTGGTCTTTTTGACAACAGCTTGTGACTGCCACCTTTGGATCAACCTGGACTTAAGTTCCCTTCTCCACTTTAAATACATGAAACTGCAGGTATTGAATTAAAAGAGAAACCACGTGTAAACTGTAAGGCAGTTTTCATGAAATCCTTGACAATCAACTATGTTTATTGGAAATCCCACCATCTACTCCAACAACTAGCTGATATTTGCCAACCAGGTGGGATATATATCAATCCAAAAACAATGTCCAGCTTCCACCTTAAATTGCAGAAATACCAGGCAAGCTAGAATCCCCTTTCTTAGGAACATATATGAAAAGGGCTCCACTTTAAACATCTGGCCCTCTTCACAAAATGCCTCTAAATTCACTCCAAGACTTTTGTTCAACTGCCACTGAAGACCAGAGCAATGCACACCATTACTAATTCACTCTATGTGAATGATGATATCAGTGTGTGACCTTGCAAGTACTGTAGGAACACAATGTCCCATATTTAATTTGACATGTAAACTTACTGGTAATTACTGGTCCACAGAATTATTGTGGATTTGTTTTTAAATATTTTTGTAAAAATACAAGATAAGATAATAAATAAGCCTAGACTTACACAAAGCTGAAAGAGCCTGGCATAGCCCAAGCTTCCAGCTGTTGCCTGTGATTACTATCTATAGCTAAGTATTCTGGCTTCATGTTTATGCTGGCTGCCAGAAAATTCCAGACAGTGAGGACAAAATAAAAGGTTTATTTACAGGTCTCCTGTTCAAAACACCAACTGCTTTGTCTGTAGATCAGAATGGAGTGGGGAGAGGCTTGCTATCTCTTCCCCCTTCTCCACCCTGACTAGGAGTTCCCAATCTCAGCCAGGTTAAACAGAAAGGAACCAAGTAGAATCTAAACATCTACCTGCTGAGCAAATGGAAAATGCAAGATAGAGTCTGCACTGACTAGTCTCATTCGCCTCTGGTAGCTGGTCAAATTAATGATAGTGGACCGCAAATGCCCTCCTCCCTGCTACAACCATCTCAGCCAGAACTGGTGCATGGACTGGGAGAATTTGAATCAACTACAGTGAGGAAATCTTTCTTTATTAAAAGACAGGTAGAGGAGTATGTACCCTTGCCAAAACAGGGAAGCAAATGTGCCCAAGAAAGGGTATTGTTGTCTCCAATATTCCGCATATGACCGAGAAACAATATTAAAGAACTAAAAATGGCAACATGACAAAGTTGTGCAAACCAGTGAAATAAAGTATCACTAGTATTATTTGGTGTTGAACTACACTCAGAATTTACCATAGGCAAATCTTTCAAAAAATATATTGTCAATGCAAACTCTCCTACTGCGCTCTTGCCAGGATATGTAGCGTGGGTCAAGAGAGCAGTTGGATAACCTGCCCCCAGGCCTCTACTCATATCACTCCTGACTTGGTCACCAAGTGATGAACTTTCTAATTTCTCCCCCTCCTTATCATTAGCCAGTCCGAGGCTATTTTTCTCCATCTTTAAACATGGATGTAGCTGAGATCAGGAACTCAAGTAGTGGGTGAGTGGAAAGGAATTAAAAGAGAGAAATCAAATCTGCATCCTACCGCTTGGTGTTGCAATTTGTGTATATGTCACAATGAAGATTTTTTGCTGATTACATAAACAAATAATTTTTGAAAAGGTACCTTGCCATAGAAATCACTCATTCGGTGTAGAGGAACATGTTGGGTCCCTTCATACATTTGAAACACTTCTTCATCTGGTATTGGGCTGAGTCCTCTGCAAATATGTACAATTAATTTCAGTAATTTGTGCAATTACTTTATATTTCCTGACAGGATCTGTTTTCTATATGAAGGGGAAACTTTAGGATAAAAAGCAAACCATAAAATGCCATTAAAGAACAAAATTAATATTCTTGATAGCAATGGTTATCTGCATTAGATAAAAGACTCACCATCAGCTTTTCAAGAGCAAATAAGGATGGGTAATAAATGATTACCTTGTTAATGACACTCATATTTCGAGAATTAATTTTTAAAAAATGATATTGAAGACTTGCATCAAATGGTTGCAATACAGAATGAGCATTTTCACTTTTAGGAGCAGATCAAACATATGGGTTGCTGACCTAATCAGCAGAAAAGGGTAGGCAGGCATAATCTGATCTGTACAAAGGAAACTTACTATCACGTCTATTTTGTTTTAGACGTGGACCTTCAGTTGCAAACTTTACACAAGTATTCCAAAATGCACTTATCCATTACTGACAACAAACAGCTGGAGTTCCCCCATAAAAGTAATTGCTATCTTCCAAACAATTTTGTGTGAATAAATGTCATATTATATTCTGGTATAGCCATTCTTCTTGTATACAAGTCTTTTGTCCAGTTCCAACTTCATCATATGTAACAATATTGAGCTAAACAGAATATCGTACCTGTACACTGTTCCTAACTGGACATAATGGAAAGCATCAATCTTCATCAGAAATCCCTGTCAAAAAAAAAATGTATTCATGCACTAGACTTTTTGTTAACATCAGTTTAACTTTAGTAACCTTTTAGTAGAAACCTGTTGCCATGTTTTGGGATTTCTGACAGTTTGGCCTTGAAAGGATATTAGATTAATTTATACTGAGATGTTGCTATTAAGTTAATACAGCGCACAAAGGGTTAACTCCCAATCCATCTGGGATATTTATTAGACCCATTTATGAGGAGCAGACCACGTGGTTAACACAATTGTGTTTCTCACACAAGGGCTGATAAAGGGTGGCATGGGGGCCCATAAAATTGCAAGGGAAGGTGGGGAATGGAACGTTCGTCGCCTTCCTGATACCATTCAATTTTGTCAGGAGCGGGGAAGGCCGAGGACAGCCTTCCCGCCCAGAGATCAATTAAATCCCTTAAGTGCCAACCTTCCCGCCACCACTGGCTGGTGGGAACCCCGCCATGTGGGGAGGCCATCCAGTAACACCAGGCAGCCTTGCTGTGGGCTTGTCGGGGCGAGAAGGGGGGGGTCCCTCCAGCTTGGACAATTTGCGGCCAGGGATCCCTCAGAACAGATGAGGTGGGGTTCCCCTTGTATTTCTGGCCTGGTGTCGGGACCTCCATCACCTGCATAAAATCCAGCCCATCATATCAGTTTGAGACAATGGGGATCATTAGTACATTTTAGAGATTTGAATATCTGTGGTGAAAGAATGGCTTACCTTCACTGACCTGAACAGGCAATGTAAGTGCCATGAAGGTTGCAAGGCCACGGGGGGTAAACAGAACAGAAACTTTCTATCTGTAGGTTGTAGCTTTGATTGATGGCTCGATGAGCCAATCCTTGACAGAAAGAACTAGAATTCAGCTGTGTCTGTTCATGTCCCTTTAGAAAACATTATATGCAGTAGTTTGAACTTAAAACAGTCAGGGAGGCGGAGAACTCTTTTTCTACAGTGCCAACGGTTCAATGAAAACTAATTTCGAAAGTCAAACTAGGCCCATTTCAAGGGCTAAGTTCATGTAAATATTTTGGATGTTATGTGGGGCAACAGAAAATAGTTAAACCTCCAGATGAAAATGTGTGTCTATCCAAGTTATGCATTTCATGTAAAGCAATCAGGTTGTCGGTTTACAGTTGGCCTCATGATTATCATTCTGTTTCCAGAAGATAGGAGAAATACACAAAGCAAGCGGGATCACAGGATCCAGTTCACACCACAAGACATCTTATTGTTATGGCTCCCGAACAACATTAGGGTTCGGGTTAGGTAACTAGATATTGGACAACAAAGGTATTCTAGTAGAACATAAGAGATGAGGAGGCCACTTATGCGAGTAACCAGGATGTTGAACCTGAGAATCTATCCAGTGCAGATCCAAAATTTGCAACACCCTTGGTTAACTTTTATATACTGGATAGGTTATTGTTTCTTTCCCATACAGTAGAGCAGCGGTGGTCGATCAATCGTTATTTACAAACTATATGCAACTTTTCTGTGGCTTAAGTGCACCTCATTGCTTAGCCACAGCCAACCATACATCACAGAAAAAGGGAAAAACTAGGGCAGATGGTGCTTCTATTGTCATAATCACAAACCTTCAGCCTGCAAATCTGTATCAGAAAACAAGGCAGATGGAATGGACATCATTCACGGCCACACGGATTACACAGACATTGCATAGATTTTTAATGAAATAGATAAGCCTAATGTTGCGCAGCAGATCCTGAGGGGCTATGAGAGTCATCCCACAAAGCACAGATACTGAATGAAGAGTGAGAGAAAATTGAGGGAGCACAGAAGGCACAGCTTTTGCTCAATAGGCTCACATGGAAACCTCCCCCCACCCCACCCAATGATTTCACAGAACAAGTTAGTTGCACATTTCAAATTCAAATGAATAAATCATGGAGTAGAAACAGGAACAGAAAAATGCACACTGAAAGAAAAAAAAGCAGGAATAGAGGGAAAGGAATAGAAAATGAGAGGCAAGATGAAATAGGATGAAATGGGACAAATGGCATGAGAAAATGAGAAACACAACAAGAATGAAAAAAAAATAGAGACAGAGGAAATTAAAAAGGCACAGAGTAAGAGGAAATGAGGGACTGCATTAGATTGGATTAAGTGCTGTGAAGGAATGAAAACAAGGGAAAGAAGGAATATAGAAGATGCGGAATAATGAGAGAAAAACAAGACAGGGAAAAGAGGTGTAAAAGAAATGGAACAAGCAAGTAGCTGAAACCAAAAGGATGTCAAAAGCCAATTTTGAGTATATAAATTAGTTTTCCAGCTCCTAATTTGGGCGGCCACCCCTGCACAGCAATCAAAAAAAAATGTTTGCTTATATATATATATATATTATATATAATATATATATATGTTTTTCACATTAATGGGGGACTGTCTTCATGAAAAGTCTTTCTTTTAGGGAAGTGGCAATGCAGAGAAAGGAGGAATAAGCGAGCTGTGCATCAATCTATTCTCAATGAGGTGTCATGCATATGACATGTAATTCGGTTTGGAACAGTGTATCATTTATTGATAAGCAGATTATAAAAAGTTTTGCTATACTCTTGCCAATGAAAACTGCCCCACTTTAAAATTAAATTCTATATGTTACCTTCCGCACATCATAATGGAGACCTCTGATGGCAAAGTTAGGCTGATATTCATAGTCCTTGATTCCTTCTGGGTACTAAAAGAAGTAATTGAAATAAATATTCAAGGTAAAAAGAAAGACTTAAAAGAATACAACATTTAGCACAACACCTTCATCTCTTGTACCCTGCATATAGTTGAAAGAAGGCACACTTGTCCAACACAATTCAGGTGAAATATGTGCATCTGAGAGTTGACTGAGAACTGGTAAAACCACAATGTGAAATATAACAGGACCTACTGGAACAAAATATAATATTGCCTACATTGAAAAGATTAAAGTAAATTATTCTTTAAGCCAGGGACCAGGATGATTTAGATTCTCATTAATTACCTCACAAGGCATTGTTCCAACTGGATTTTGTTAGTTTCAAGTGAATGTGAAACACTTTCTTTCCAGCTTTTCTATGGATTGAAACCCAACTAACCATATTATACAATTGACGTACATTAGGTTTTACTAATAAAGATTAACATTTGCCTGGTATTATTTTTACCTGCTTCTGTTTTACAGGAATTATAATTTTTCAGTGAGTTGCTTTGTGATATGCCCCAACTATACTGTGGACCCAAAATGAAGTCAAACAGAAGGGACGATTACTGCATATCTCCCAGCTGTGCCGCACCTGTACTGTTTTCCACATTTAAATCAGCAGAAAGAATCTTAGAACCCCTTCGACAGAAATCGCTTGCACTGTTATCCATTACGCCAATTCACCTCAATAAAAGCCAATATGACTGTCATTGCGCCTTCTTAAAGCAAATGTGTGCATGTAATCCCAGGCCAAAGCTTCAATACCCGATTAAGGCATTAAAACAAATTAAGCAAACAAATGAAGCCTTGAAAATTATCCTGTAATGAATTCATGCTATACTCATTTATATTGAATTCCTTGTGTCCACCATTTAACAGAAGGTTAAGCATATATTCACACAGCATAAATTTCAAGACCTGACTACATTAGTCACCATTGAGCTCTTTAATGTAACAATATATGCTGTATAATTAAAGACTACAAGCTAAATTTGATGCTTGCTAGCCAATGTAATTGCTGTCTTTATTCATTTCCTGAACGCATTGCATTAATCATACCAAAATCAGTTGGCTTCAGCTGGCTGCGACTGAACAAATGTAAGAAGCACTGTGCCACAATCAGACGTTAATCAATCACTGTCATAAGGGAACCTCCTACAGCCATAAATTATCTTCTATACTGTAATCGTGAGTAATTTCCCACCGTTCAATGATGTACTTATTCATTGCAGAGAATAATTAGATTGCAGCAAGTGTTTCAAAAATAATAAAACATAATGGAATGCAATATCAAATTACTGATAATGCTGAAAATCAGAAGGAAAAGCCCCTAAAGACTGCACATCTATTAACATCTGAAATAGACCATGTCATGCTCACAAAGGGAACAGTAATGAAATATGAAAGGAACTGGTGGAATTCTGAAATAAAAGTCAACTGTTGAACTGAGCTACAAAAGATGGATATATATGTGCCACAGACAAAATGGAGTAGAGGTCAGGTGACCCCCTCCTGTACTGTCAATAAACATGTTTGTCTGTTGAAGACAAAACCTATTATCCACGTCTGAGTTAGCTTTGGGGAAAACACAGCCCATTCCATGCTTACAACTCCTATCTGCAGGAATGGGGCTAACAAAGATTTTTGCAGACAGACTGACTCTGAAGCCAAGGCCAACATAATAGGTGCGAAACAGCACATATTTATCAAATTGGACCACATTCAGACACCATCATGTACCAATGGTTCCCATGTCCAGGAACATTGCATGAAGCACCCCAGGGGACAGAGCCTTTAGTCACCTGACCAACACCCCAACCTGACAAGTTTCTACTTTAAAAAGGTATCTCTCTGGAGAGAGAGAGAGAGGCAGAACAGCCAGAATATGTCTTTTCTAGCCAGAACAGCTGGGAGACAGTTCCAAGTAAGCAGGAGCCCTGCTGAAAACATCTTTTAACTACTGCAGCAGAGAAATTGCAAGGTGACTTTGGAAATCCCCATCTGTGAAAGTGAACTAGGATTTTCACCATCAGCTTTGGAATGAGGCTTAACTACAAGGAGCCTGCGACACTTCATCCTTTTTAAGACAATGAATATTCAGGCCTGCACCACTGAAAGATTTCCTCCCAAAAAGCTTCTAAAAAGGTTTTTTAAAACAACACTCTTTTACAACAATTGAACTCTAATTGTATGCTACCGCTGTATTCTCTATCCTGTCTGTATGTGCGCACATGTGTGTGAATGTATGCGTGGGTGCAGCTGCAAATATTTATTGGTTATTGTGAAAAAATAAATATTTATCTCTCTTTTTTAACCAACAAGAAAACTTGTTGTTTGTCTATTTGTTTGACCCTTAAAACACTCAGGGACTAAAACACAATTTTTAAAGGCTGCATTTGCTAACAACTCAACCACTAGGTGGCACAGTACTAGCACATGCGCAAACACAGCCTCTTCCACTGAAACGTCACTGTCTGCGACATTTCAGGCAGCTGCCAGGATGAATGATGGTAGTGCTCAATTTATCACAAAAAACAAATTCAACCTGAAAATCCCCTCAATGGCTGCCATGGCCACCTCCATCCCATCCCCAACAGTCCCCCGCTCCGTCCTGCCATTGCGCTTCTTTTTGCCGCTTCCTCCGGCACCCGTCATCTCACCACTGGCTCCCCGCTGCCTTCCCTTAGTCACTCACTCCGGCCTCGCCGCTCCCCACTTTCCCACCACCCCTCCAGCCACTAGCTCCAGGCCGCGCTGCTTCCCTCCTCTCGGTCACTTGCTCCCACGTTCAATCGTTTTCCCCCGTGCCACCTGAAGAAACAAGGTGGGCTGCGAGGGGTGACATCATGGCGTGGTGACGTCATGCGCGTGCATTCATACTGGCAGGCTGGTAAATGTTCGCACATATTGATGACATCCTCGATCGCTCTGGGCATGCTCTGCATTGTCAGGAGACACTTTGATTTTTGAAACACTATCTGCGGTCAGTTGAGAGGTGAAAAGTGGAAGTCACCCACAGCACTTCCCATCATTCCATATCAACAGATTAAAGTTTCAGATGGAGAACCTTCGTTCCATAGATCCATAGAACAATTATGGCACAGAAGGAGGCGATTCAGCCCATCATGTCCATGCCTGCCAAAGAAACTAGTCACCACTCTAATCCCACCTTCCAGCACCTGGTCCAGCAAGTTACAGCACTTCAGGTGCATGTCCAGGTACCTTTTAAAAGGTTTCCGCCTCCACCACCATTCCGGCAGTAAATTCCAGACACCCACCACCCTCTGGGTGAAAAAGATTTTCCTCATTTCCTCTCTAATCCTTCTACCAATTGCCTTAAAACTGTGTCCCCTAGTAACTGACCTCCCCGCCAGGGGAAACAGGTCCTTCCTGTCTACTCTATCTAGGCCCCTCATAATTTTGTACACCTCAATTAAGTCTCCCCTTAACCTCCTCAGTTCCAGGGAAAACAACCCTAGCCTATCCAATCTTCCCTCATTGCTGCCACTTTCAAGCCCTGGCAACATTCTTGTAAATCTCCGCTGTACTGTCTCGAAAGCAATTTTTTCCTTTCTGTAATGTGGTGACCAAAACTGTACACAATACTCCAGCTGTGGCCTATCCAGTGTTTTATACAGTTCCAACATCACATCCCTGCTTTTGTATGCTATACCTCAGCCAATAAAGGAAACCATTCCATGTGCCTTCTTCACCACTCTATCTACCTGTCCTGCCACCTTCAGGGACCTGTGGACATGCACTCCAAGGTCTCTCACTTCTACTCCTCTCAATATCCTCCCATTTATTTTGTAGTCCCTCATTTTATTTGCTCTCCCCAAAGGCATTACCTCACACTTCTCTGGATTGAATTCCATTTGCCACTTTCCCTGATCAACTAAACCATTGATATCATTCTGGAGTCTACAGCTATCCTCTTCACTATCTACTACACGCCAATTTTTGTGTCATCAGCAAATTTCCAAATCATGCCTCCCACATTTAAGTCCAAATCATTAATATATACCACAAACAGCAAGGGATCCAACACTGAGCCCTGTGGAATGCCACTGGAAACAGCTTTCCACTTGCAAAATCATCCATTGACTCCTACCCTTTGTTTCCTGTCCCTGAGCCAATTCTGGATCCAACCTGCCACATTCCCCTGTATCTCGTGGGCTTTCATTTTACTGACCAGTCTGCCACGCGGGACCTTGTCAAATGCCTTACTAAAATCCATGTAGACCACATCCACTGCACCACCATCATCAATCCTCCCTGTTACTTCCTCAAAAAACTCAACTAAGTTAGTAATACATGACCTTCCCCTAACAAATTCATGTTGACTATCCCTTATTAATCCGTGACTTTCTTTTGATCGGATGAGTAATTTTTGTTTTCGTAATTGAGTATAGATGATTGGTTAGTGACACACAAGAGAACTGTTTTCTTTTTCCTTCCCCCCCCCCTCCCCCATGCTGCAAGTGGTGACTCATACTAGGGTTTCTTTGGCCATTAGAACCACATTGGCACTCATGTGCCAATTTAGACTGTGTACCCGCAGGTATTCAATTGTGGCGATCATATCAGATGATCCAGTGTGACCTCACCCAATTTCCTTGTAGTTTCCAACAGTGTTACTGGAGAGTAATCGGCATCTTGAAGTCATGATCAACTGTAACAACCCACAGTTTGTCCAGCTGAAATCAGATTATTCAATACAGACCATGAACTGAACTTTTGAGACCTTGCTCATTGCTATGGGTCAGTACCACACTACAACTTTTCTTTTAATCTACCGAATGGGTCATATTCATAAACAGTTTAAAAATGCACTATGAGTGCAGTTTCCTAAATTTGCATTATACTACAGCCATTGCAAATCTAAAAAAAATCAGAGCACAATTGTCACTGAACTAGTAACCCAGAGACCCAGGGTATTGCTCTGGGGGCATGGGTTCAAATCCCATCACAGCAGAAGGTGGAATTTGAATTCAATTAATAAAAATCTGGAGTTAAAAAGCTAGTCTAATGATGGCCATGAAACCATTGTTGATTGTTGTAAAAACCCATCTGGTTCACTAATGTCCTTTAGGGAAGGAAATCTGCTGTCCTTACCTGGTCTGGCCTACATGTAACACCAGACCCACAGCAATGAGGTTGACTCTTGCATGCCCTCTGAAATGGCCTAGCAAGCCACTCAGTTGTATCTAACCACTACGAAGTCAATAAAAAGTAATGAAAAACTCCCTTCCTAACAGCACTGTGGGTATCCCTACCCCACATGGACTGCAGCGGTTCAAGAAGGCAGCTCACCACCACCAAGGGCAATTAGGGATGGGCAATAAATACTGGCCTGGCCAGTGACGCCCACATCCAATGAATGAATAAAAAAAAACAACAGTCCACTAATGAGGCATATCACAGAATGATGGGATGCTAATTCTCTTAGAAATTTCTCACATACATTTTCCATCTCAGTTGAACAATTAGGGAAGACAGAGGTTGGGACAGACTGTCTGCCAGCTCTCTGTATAATGAGGAGTTTGTCATGTTGGCGTACGAGAGACAGCAAGAAATCGGATCATAAAACCTGGTGTATACGTTACATCAAATGGTATTTATGCCAGGCAGTCAAATGACTTAAGTTGCACTTACAAGCTGATTTGCTTGGTTCCACTCTGATTAATCTGATCAGAGACAGGCCATTTCCATCCATGGCTTCTCTACCTACCCCTGTACCGTAGCCTTTGGGGAGTCCCCCAAAGATCATTCCTACACCGTTCCTCTTCCTCTTCTGCATTCTAGCCCTTTAGTGACATCACCCCCTCAAACAACACATAGCACTATCTCTCACTTGTCTAGAGTCCTCCACTGCTTCTGTGCTATCAGATTGCTTGCCCAATAATACTTGCCTGGCATCCTATCTTGGATGAGCTGTAATTTTTGCCAGCTAAATATTGGGAAAACTGAGGCCATTGATTTCAGTCCCTGCCAAAAATTCTATAACCTCACCATCAACTCAAACTGCCTCCAAGCCACAAAGTTCAAAGAAATAATCCACCTTTCCAATTATATTATATTAATTTCACAGGATGGAGACTTGCTTGAGAAGTGGCCTCATTCCATAGCCAATGAAGCACAATTTTTCAAAAATAAATTAATCTTGTAGCGAAGGAAAGATTGAATCCAATTTATTTTATTGGTAATGAACTTATTCTTATTACCATACCTGTGTACCATAACTGCAAGGTTAAAATGTAGAACTGCTCAACTATCCTCTAATTTCCATTATCGACCAACATGATCCATTTCTTTATAGTGATTCAAATGTAATGTTTAACAACACTGTCACTAGGCCTGAAGAAAATGAGTGTAATCATTACAAAAATCAGCAAGTAAACATACCTTGTATTGATCAACGAGGATTTCCTGTGCAGTATTGAAGATCATTGTGTGCACTGAATTGGAATACTGTGCAAGAGTATAATCATAATCAAATCCATAAATTTCAATGTCCCCCAATTTAACCTCATTATTGGAATAGATATTTGCAGGATTGAGGAGGTTGCAGATTCCAGGGGGAATAAGTTCTGGAAAAAAACATTATAACAATTTATTTACAAAATTCTAAGTACTTAAAACTGTAGCACTGCACCTTACAGCGTGATCTCAGAAATGTCACACCTCCAATGTTGCAGGGCAAAAATATGATTTGTTCAAATAACATTTATCTGTTAAGTTGCCTATCCGATTGGTGCTTGTTCTAATTTAATCAATGAGGAAAAATAACTGGAGGAAAACCAAAGCAATCAAGACCCTCTGTTTTTTTTTTAAACCAGTCCATCTTTCACAAATCAGCAAGCACCACAAAATTAAATCAGTCAAACCACAAATATTTTCTTCAGGCTGTTTTCAACTGCTATTTTCCTTCTTCACACCGGTCAGTGGGTATAGCTAGGATTAAATTAACACATGGGGGAAAAAATGGTATTTTGAAAATATTTTCACTGAGTCAGTCATCACAGAATTATTACAGCACAGGAGGCCATACAGCCCATCATTTCTGCACTGGCTCTCTGAATGAGCACTTCACTTAGTACCATTCCCTCGCCTTCTCCCCATAACCCTGCACATTCCTCCTTTTTAGATAACAGTCTAATTTCTTTTTGAATGCCTCGATTGAACCTGCCTCCACCACACTCTCAGGCAGTGCATTTCAGATCCTAACCACTCGCTGCATGAAAGAGTTTTTCCTCGTGTTGCTTTTGCTTCTTTTGACAATTACTCATGTGTTATATTGCTTTAATAAATTTGCTGTGTTACAGTGATGTGCAAACTGCTGTAGCAGGACACAAGAACATAAGAAATAAGAGCAGGAGTTGATCATTCGGCCCCTCAAGCCTGCGCCACCATTCAAGATGATCGTGACTGATTTTCTGCTTCAACTGCACTTGCATGCCTGCTCCCCATACCCCTTGATTCTCAAAGATCAAAATTTTATCTATCCCAATCTGGAATATGTTGCATGATGGAGCATCCACAACCTTCTGGGGTAGACTGTTCCAAAGGTTTACAACCCTCTGTGTGAAGACATTTCTCCTTATCTCAGTCCTAAATGATCAACCTCCTTATCCTGAGGTTATGCCCCCATGTTCTAGATTCAGCAGCCAGGGGAAAACAACCTCTCACTGTCTACCCTGTCAAGCCCCTTCAGAATCTTATGTTTTAATGAGATCACCTCTCAATCTTCTAAATTCCAGAGAACATAGGACCAATTTACACAGTCTCTCATCATAGGGCAACCCTCTCATCCCAGGAACCAATCTAGTGAACCTTTGCTGTAATGCCTCCAAGGCAAGTATATTCTTCCTTAGATATGGGGACCAAAACTATGCACAGTATTCCAGGTGTGGTCTTACCAAAGCCCTGTACAATTGTAATAAGACTGCCTTGTTCCTGTTCTCCAGTCCCCTTGCAATAAAAGCTAACATGCCATTCGCCTTCCTAATTGTTTGCTGTACCTGCATGCTAACTTTGTGTTCCTTGTACAAATCCACCCACGTTTCTCTGAACATCAACATTTAAAAGTTTCATGCCTTTTACAAAATTTTCTGCTTTTTTATTATTATCAAAGTGAATAACCTCACACTTCCCCCATATTATACTCCATCGGCCACCTTGCTGCCTGCTCATCTAACCTGTTCATATCTCTTTGTAGCTGCTTTATGTTCTCCTCATAGCTTACATTCCCACCAAGCTTTGTATCATCAGCAAACTTGGATACATTACTCTCAGTCTCTTCTCGTAAGTCATTAATAATGGATCATAAATAGCTGAGGCCCCAGCATTGATCCTTGTGGCACTCCACTAGTTACAGCATGCCAAGTTGAAAATGCCCCATTTATCCCTACTCTCCGCTTCCTGTCTGTTAACCAATTGTCTATCCATGCTAATATATTACCACCAGCTCCATGAGCTCTTATCTTGCATCTTATTCTTTCCCTGATTTCTCTCTCTCTCCCTTTTCTTGAATAGAAGTGTGAACATTGGTCCCTGCGGATTGGAAACCATTCTAGAAACTAGGGAATTTTAGTGAATCATAGCCAGTACATTATCTCTGCAGCTACCTCTTTAAGAACCCTGCGATGTAGGCCATAAGATCCTAAGCATTTGTTAGCTTTTACTCTCTTCAGTTTCTCCAATACTTTTTCTCTGCTGATATTAATTACCTTAAGTTCCTCACTCTCATTAGCCCTTTGGTTACTCTATTTCTGGTACGTAAATCTGTATCCTCCAGACACAAAATATTTGTTCAACATCTCAGCCCTTTCCTCATTCCCAATGATAATTTCTCCTGTCACTGACTCTAAGGGACCAACATTTAATTTAGCTGCTCTCCTACTTTTAATGTACTTATAAAAAGCTCTCACAATCTGTTGTAATATTCATGACTCTCATTTACACATTTTTTTTTTCTTTTTGTCAACTCTTTGGTTGCCCTTTGCTGGTTTCTAAAACTCTCCAAATCCTTAGGCTTTCTAATAATCTTTGCAGATCTTCTTTTAATCCAGTACTATCCTGTACTCCAGGGAGAATGCTGTCACTGAGACTGTCCTCAATGCAGCCCAGCCTCTACCAGTCATGGATGAGCTGGACATACAGCCAACCAAATCGGAACTCAGTGATGCCATTGATTCCCTAGCCAGCGGAAAAGCCCCTGGGAAGGACAGCATTACCCCTGAAATAATCAAGAGTGCCAAGCCTGCTATACTCTCAGCACTACATGAACTGCTATGCCTGTGCTGGGACGAGGGAGCAGTACCCCAGGACATGCGCGATGCCAACATCATCACCCTCTATAAAAACAAAGGTGACCGCGGTGACTGCAACAACTACCGTGGAATCTCCCTGCTCAGCATAGTGGGGAAAGTCTTTGCTCGAGTCGCTCTGAACAGGCTCCAGAAGCTGGCCGAGCGCGTCTACCCTGAGGCACAGTGTGGCTTTCGTGCAGAGAGATCGACTATTGACATGCTGTTCTCCCTTCGTCAGATACAGGAGAAATGCCGTGAACAACAGATGCCCCTCTACATTGCTTTCATTGATCTCACCAAAGCCTTTGACCTCGCCAGCAGACGTGGTCTCTTCAGACTACTAGAAAAGATCGGATGTCCACCAAAGCTACTAAGTATCATCACCTCATTCCATGACAATATGAAAGGCACAATTCAACATGGTGGCTCCTCATCAGAGCCCTTTCCTATCCTGAGTGGTGTGAAACAGGGCTGTGTTCTCGCACCCACACTTTTTGGGATTTTCTTCTCCCTGCTGCTTTCACATGCGTTCAAATCCTCTGAAGAAGGAATTTTCCTCCACACAAGATCAGGGGGCAGGTTGTTCAACCTTGCCCGTCTAAGAGCGAAGTCCAAAGTACGGAAAGTCCTCATCAGAGAACTCCTCTTTGCTGACGATGCTGCTTTAACATCTCACACTGAAGAATGCCTGCAGAGTCTCATCGACAGGTTTGCGTCTGCCTGCAATGAATTTGGCCTAACCATCAGCCTCAAGAAAACGAACATCATGGGGCAGGATGTCAGAAATGCTCCATCCATCAATATTGGCGACCACGCTCTGGAAGTGGTTCAAGAGTTCACCTACCTAGGCTCAACTATCACCAGTAACCTGTCTCTAGATGCAGAAATCAACAAGCGCATGGGTAAGGCTTCCACTGCTATGTCCAGACTGGCCAAGAGAGTGTGGGAAAATGGCGCACTGACACGGAACACAAAAGTCCGAGTGTATCAGGCCTGTGTCCTCAGTACCTTGCTCTACGGCAGCGAGGCCTGGACAACGTATGCCAGCCAAGAGCGACGTCTCAATTCATTCCATCTTCGCTGCCTTCGGAGAATACTTGGCATCAGGTGGCAGGACTATATCTCCAACACAGAAGTCCTTGAAGCGGCCAACACCCCCAGCTTATACACACTATTGAGTCAGCGGCGCTTGAGATGGCTTGGCCATGTGAGCCGCATGGAAGATGGCAGGATCCCCAAAGACACATTGTACAGCGAGCTCGCCACTGGTATCAGACCCACCGGCCGTCCATGTCTCCGTTATAAAGACGTCTGCAAACGCGACATGAAATCGTGTGACATTGATCACAAGTCGTGGGAGTCAGTTGCCAGCATTCGCCAGAGCTGGCGGGCAGCCATAAAGACAGGGCTAAATTGTGGCGAGTCGAAGAGACTTAGTAGTTGGCAGGAAAAAAGACAGAGGCGCAAGGGGAGAGCCAACTGTGCAACAGCCCCAACAAACAAATTTCTCTGCAGCACCTGTGGAAGAGCCTGTCACTCCAGAATTGGCCTTTATAGCCACTCCAGGCGCTGCTTCACAAACCACTGACCACCTCCAGGCGCGTATCCATTGTCTCTCGAGATAAGGAGGCCCAAAAGAAGAATCCTTAACTTCCCTAATAAGTCACCAATAGATCTTTCACGCTGAGTTTTTGTTTTTTGATGGAACTTATTTTTGTTAAACATTTGAATTTTTAAAAATATTACCCTCTTTATTTACTGCCATACTTTTTAGTCTATTTACCCAATCAACCTTAGCCAGCTCACCCCTTATACATATTTAATTGGCGTTACGTTTTCTTGTTTTGAACTCAAGTTTCGCTCTCAAACTTAATATGGAATTCAATTATATTATGATCACTTTTTCCCCAGAAGATCTATGAGATTACTAATAAATCCTAACTTATTACACAATACAACATTTGAAATAGTTTTGCCCCTAGTGGGTTCTATTGTCCTAGAAAGCTGTCATGAAAGCATTCTGCAAACTCATCTCCCAGTCTACCTTTGTCAATTTGATTTGTCCAGTTTATAAGATTAAATTCACCCACAAATATCACATTGCCTTTATTACAAGCTCCAATTACTTTTTGTTAATGCTCTGTCCAACGATATAACTACTGGTGGGGGGGCCTAAAAACTACTCCCGCCAATGTTTTCTGACCCTTGTTATTTGTAAGCTCCACGTATACTGATTCTACTTCCTGATCTCCTGAGCCAAAATCCTTTCTTACTACTATCCTTATGTCATCCTTTATTATCAGGGCTACTCCTCCTCCTCCTTTTCCATCCTGCCTGTCTTTTTGGACTATTATGTAGCCTGCAATATTTATTTTTCAACCTTGGTCACCTTGTAATCATGTCTCTGTAATGGCATTTTCAGTAAACAAAACTGCATTCTAGATCCCCAATTAGCTGAAAATAATGCCATGGGATATCTGTTAGCATGACTTAATTGCAATATTTATATCACTGCGGTTGGCCTGTATTATTTTAGGCAGCATCAATGCGTATCTGGGGATTTTCCACAGGCGGTTTTAATGTCTAGCTTAGCAATACGAATGCTTACCATGGCAAGAAGAAAAATTTCCTTTTAAGATTTAAATGTTTCACCAGCATTGGATTTTTCTTTGCAAATCAGTTAACTAAGGTTCCATCTGCTTGCAAAAGACTCCCACAGTATTCAAAAAAAATTCACGGGATGTGGGAGTCACTGGCAAGGCCAGTATTTGTTGCCCATATCTATCTAATTGCCCTTGACAAATGAGTGGCTTGCTAGGTCATTTCAGAGGGCAGTTAGGAGTTAACCGCATTTCTGTGAGTCTGGAGTCACATGTAGGGCCAGACTAGGTAAGGATAGCAGATTTCCTTCCTGAAAGGACATCAGTGAACCAGACGGGGTTTTACGGCAGTTGATGATAGTTTCACGGCACCATTACAGAGACTAGCTTTCAATTCCAGATTTTTATTAATTAATTGAAATTAAATTCCACCAGATGCTGGGGTAGGATTTGAACACATATCTCCAGGGCATTAGCCTGGGCCTCTAGATTAGTTCAGTGACATTACCACTACACCACCATCTCCCTTTATGTAGCATATCCTCCCACTATTCTATGTGAGCCTCGGACCACATGCTAGAAGCACATAGCTAAGTTTTGTTTATAGAAAAATACGTGACAAGCACACTCTTTTTTAGATACATTATGAACAATAAAGATAGGAACAGAATTTGGGTGTGGGATCTTTTTATGTGAGTGCAACAGTGAAGTGTATGTTTTGTAATACATGGAAATGCAGGCAAGACATGAGAAAAATGCAGATATTCATATTGTATCAGAAGCAAAATATTGAACCACACACAAGTGCATTGTTATTCAATCCATTATTAATACTTTTGAAAAAAGAAACATGCAGAGTCAGTGGAGCCTGAGACAGTCAGTATTGCTATTAAAATTCTAACCAAAAAACATACATGCATGAACAAATAACTTTTAAAAAGCAGCATTTGCAGAGCTACTTCTTTTGGAAAAAAATGTACCAACCAGAAAAAGCAATTTCGCACAAAAGTTATTTTTGTTCAATAAGTACTGCAATTTCATTACATTTTGGCCTCCATCACAAAAACACACACCACACCACACCCTTCTTCCAATTTTCTGCACATAATTACAATGTTCACACATGTCCACATGAGCATCACAAAATAACATTACCTAAAAGATGCAGAATACCATAGGGAGCAATATTTCATTACAGTACTTCCTCATTCATTTAATATTCTTATGGCCAAGGTGAAGAAGGGGGTCACAGTCACCCCTCTTGCCCTTCCTCTTATCTGGCTGCAACAGGATTTATTCTTTTAAACAGAGGTTGTGCTTACCACCTTGGTGAGTACTTTACCTTTAATGTAATCGTGAAAGAACCAATTGGACAGGTTTTCTTGAGTTTCAACAAGAAAGAGGTAAGTTTATTATACTTGATAAGTTAAATCTGAACTAAAATAATAAAAAAAAATGTTACACATTCACATATAGATTACAAAGTGGAAAGTAGGTTTTTTAGTTGGATTAAAGTCCAGAATAAATATGCAGTCTGAGGTTGGATGATTGGGTGGTCTTCCAGCTGGAGTTGTATTCTTGAAGTCTTTGGTTGGTTAAAGTGCACTTTGTGGTTGGCCCGCTTGGCGCAGGGTTTTCTCGGAGGCAGACTTGTAGGTGGCTCTCTTCCCCTGGTCTCTGGCTGTAGCAATCTGTAGGCTTGGAGGGTCCAGAGTTGTGGATGGTTTTCAAACTTGGGCTGGAATTTTACACCCCCCAAAGAGCAGGAAGGTGGTGGGGGGTGGATATAAAATGCAGTGGGAGGCTCGGGGGGCCCTTCCCAAACTGCTCCCACCTCCACTTAATGCAGTGCAGTGGTTAAATTCGGCCCGCACTCCCCGCAGGCCAATCAAGGCCCTTGTGGCCTCTTAATGAACACTTAAGGGCCTCTGCCTGCCTCCACGGGGTTTTTATTCATGACTGGTTGGGTGGTCAGGCCCGAGAAAAGCCGCCTATTAAAAGCAGGCAGCTCTGACATCCTGGGGAGGGCCCTCATGATCGGGCACCCTGTGCATGGAGGGCCGCCCCCCGATTCCCCAACCACCCCCAACACGCCCCCTGTCCCGCCCAATCAACCACCCTTGCCTCGCCGGGACCCGACTGATCACCCCCGGCGAGGCAACAAAAACTTACCTGCGTTCCGGGGTTCCCTGACATCTTCCTTGCGATGCTGGGAGCAGTCCCAGTCTTGGCTACTGCTCCCGGTGGCACTGCTGGGACAGAGAGCAGCTGGCCCACAGCTCTATTAGGCGGGACTTCCTACCTCAAGCGGGTGGAAGTCCCACCTCAAACCAATTAAAGCCTAAAATAAAATAAGAGTCGGACCCCCAGGCCAGGCAGAAGCGGGTTCGCCACCAACTTTTCTGTCCGTGGACGGCTCCCGTTTGCCTAGTGTAAAATCCAAGCATGATGTTTTCTGGTGAGAGAGCACGAGAGAGAGAGAGGAAAAAAAGAGACAAAAGGGAGAAAGGGAGGCACACAGCCTTTTTTGCTGCTGCACACTCAGTTACTGTGAATTAGAACATTACAGCGCAGTACAGGCCCTTCGGCCCTCGATGTTGCGCCGACCTGTGAAACCATCTGACCTACACTATTCCATTTTCATCCATATATCTATCCAATGACCACTTAAATGCCCTTAAAGTTGGCGAATCTACTACTGCTGCAGGCAGGGCGTTCCACGCCCTTACTACTCTCTGAGTAAAGAAACTACCTCGAACATCTGTCCTATATCTATCACCCCTCAACTTGAAGCTATGTCCCCTCGTGTTTGCCATCACCATCCGAGGAAAAAGACTCTCACTATCCACCCTATCTAACCCTCTGATTATCTTATATGTCTCTATTAAGTCACCTCTCCTCCTCCTTCTCTCCAACGAAAACAACCTCAAGTCCCTCAGCCTTTCCTCGTAAGACCTTCCCTCCATACCAGGCAACATCCTAGTAAATCTCCTCTGCACCCTTTCCATAGCTTCCACATCCTTCCTATAATGCGGTGACCAGAACTGCACGCAATACTCCAGGTGCGGTCTCACCAGAGTTTTGTACAGCTGCAGCATGACCTCGTGGCTCCGAAACTCGATCCCCCTACTAATAAAAGCTAACACACCATATGCCTTCTTAACAGCCCTATTAACCTGGTTAGCAACCTTCAGGGATTTATGCACCTGGACACCAAGATCTCTCTGTTCATCTACACTACCAAGAATCTTCCCATTAGCCCAGTACTCTGCATTCCTGTTACTCCTTCCAAAGTGAATCACCTCACACTTTTCCGCATTAAACTCCATTTGCCATCTCTCAGCCCAGCTCTGCAGCCTATCTATGTCCCTCTGTGCCCTACAACATCCTTCGGCACTATCCACAACTCCACCGACCTTAGTGTCATCTGCAAATTTACTAACACACCCTTCTACACCCTCTTCCAGGTCATTTATAAAAATGACAAACAGCAGTGGCCCCAAAACAGATCCTTGCGGTACACCACTAGTAACTAAACTCCAGGATGAACATTTGCCATCAACCACCACCCTCTGTCTTCTTTCAGCTAGCCAATTTCTGATCCAAGGCTCTAAATCACCTTCAACCCCATACTTCCGTATTTTCTGAAATAGCCTACCGTGGGGAACCTTATCAAACGCCTTACTGAAATCCATATACACCACATCCACTGCTTTACCCTCATCCACCTGTTTGGTCACCTTCTCGAAACACGCAATAAGGTTTGTGAGGCACGACCTACCCGTCACAAAACCGTGCTGACTATCTCTAATGAACCTATTCTTTTCAAGATGATTATAAATCCTGTCTCATATAACCTTTTCCAACATTTTACCCACAACCGAAGTAAGGCTCACAGGTCTATAATTACCACGGCTGTCTCTACTCCCCTTCTTGAACAAGGGGACAACATTTGCTATCCTCCAGTCTTCCGGCACTATACCTGTCGACAATGACGACATAAAGATCAAGGACAAAGGCTCTGCAATCTCCTCCCTAGCTTCCCAGAGAATCCTAGGATAAATCCCATCTGGCCCAGGGGACTTATCTATTTTCACACTTTCCAAAATTGCTAACACCTCCTCCTTGTGAACCTCAATCCCATCTAGCCTAGTAGCCTGAATCTCAGTATTCTCAACAACATTTTCTTTCTCTACTGTAAATACTGACGCAAAATATTCATTTAACACTTCCCCTATCTCCTCTGATTCCACACACAACTTCCCACTACTATCCTTGATTGGCCCTAATCTAACTCTAGTCATTCTTTTATTCCTGATATACCTATAGAAAGCCTTAGGGTTTTCCCTGATCCTATCCACCAATGACTTCTCGTGTCCTCTCCTTGCTCTTCTTAGCTCTCCCTTTAGATCCTTCCTGGCTAGCTTGTAGCTCTCAAGCGCCCTAACTGAGCCTTCACGTCTCATCCTAACATAAGCCGCCTTCTTCCTCTTGACAAGCGCTTCAACTTCTTTAGTAAACCACGGCTCCCTCGCACGACAACTTCCTCCCTGCCTCACAGCTACATACTTATCAAGGACACACAGTAGCTGCTCCTTGAATAAGCTCCACATTTCGATTGTTCCCATCCCCTGCAGTTTCCTTCCCCATCCTACGCATCCTAAATCTTGCCTAATCGCATCATAATTTCCTTTCCCCCAGCTATAATTCTTGCCCTGCGGTATATACCTGTCCCTGCCCATCGCTAAGGTAAACCTAACCGAATTGTGATCACTATCACCAAAGTGCTCACCTACATCTAAATCTAACACCTGGCCGGGTTCATTACCCAGTACCAAATCCAATGTGGCATCGCCCCTGGTTGACCTGTCTACATACTGTGTCAGAAAACCCTCCTGCACACACTGGACAGAAACTGACCCATCTAAAGTACTCGAACTATAGTATTTCCAGTCGATATTTGGAAAGTTACTGCTTGTCTCGTCTGTGTGACAAAACTCCCAGTTTTTTCAGAGATGGACAGATGGTCACATGACTCCCTCGGGGTCTTCTCTGGAACCTTCTAATGAGATACAAAGTTCAGAATTGGCTTCACAGGCCCCAGGATGCCAACATTTACACTCAGAGCGGTTTGCTCTTTCAAAGAAAATGTGTCAGGATTGCCTTGACTGCCCTGCTAATGAAGCAATCCTAGGTAATTCAATCACTTAGAGCAAGCCATTGTTCAGGGTCCAGGTCTTCTCAGACATCCGGCTCCAGTTGGGCTTTGGAATGTGCAAAGGTGTTTCAGATGCAAATTGCAGTGGCAATATTAGCTGCCAGTTTTTTTTTAAAGTAGGATTTTCTCCATTTTATATCTAATGTAAGTTTCCAACCAATGAATTAATATTTCTCATTTGGCATATAGTGTTTTCTTAGCAAATTGCAAGATACATGAGCTTGAGAAAGGCTTTCTCAGCATTCTGCTGATTCTGACTCCTGCCCAACTCAAGTGCTCTTCAGTGGACATCTAGGGCAAACTGAAATGTACTGCTGTATATGAAAGTTGTGCAGATAATTAAAGTTCCAACAGTTAATCAATGTGGTTTGTGAAAGAAATAGCAGCAATGACTTAAATCACAGGAACAGAAACATAAGAATGTAGTCAGACCAACTTAAAGATCATAGGTTTTCAAACTGTTGTCCCCAACAGAACCTTCATGCTGGGGGGCAGTGGCAGGAGGTCAGGGAGGGCATTAGAATTCTTCAAGCTATTTCTATGCTTGAAAATACCAATCATAAAAAAAAATTCTACAATCGTTGCCATGTTTTCTTTTGGGTAGCTGAAGCAGAATTTCGGAAGTTCGGATGAAATCCTCAGGAGTGCGTTAATATTTGCAGAGGGGCCCCCATAAGGAAAAAGTGCTGTGCCTGAGATATTAGCCAGTCTATATGGGCAAAGTGGTAAGAGTTCCAAGCTTTTCTGCATAGCTCATCTTATTGACTAATTTGTGAGTACTGCTTCAAAGAGACAAACTGGTTTGAAAATAGCTATTACTAAAGCAAAATATTGCAGATGTCAATAAGCTTTCATCAGAATTGAGAAAAGTTAGAAATGTAATAGGTTTTAAGCAGGCGAAATGGAGGGAGGATGGCAAATGAACAAAAGGGAAGGTCTGTGATAGGGTGGAAAATGGGAGAAATCAAATGACAAAAGAGTTGGTGGTGCACAGCCAAATGGAGTGGTAATCGGACAAGTAAAGAAACAAAAGATGTGTCCTTGTTCATAAATCACTGAAAGCTAACATGCAGGTGCAGCAAGCAATTAGGAAGGCAAATGGTATGTTGACCTTTATTGCAAGAGGATTTGAGTACAGGAGTAAAGAAGTCTTGCTGCAATTGTATAGAGCCTTGGTTTTGGTCTTTTTACCCAAGGAAGGATGTTCTTGCCATAGATGAGAAAATTTCTAAAGATAAAGGCATTAAAATTTTAGCTTACAAATAAAAACAACATCAAATGTGCATTTTTGTGAAGAAGCTTTAAATGAGAAGACTAATTTATTGGCTTACTTTCTTGTCACTAAAGTGAAAACTAATTTAGTGACATACTTGGCATTGTTTTAGCTTGCATAAGTAGTCAATCTCTGCCCACACACTTGATGTAGCGATGCAGAGTATTCTGGATGGAAATCCATCTGTCAGGAGTGATCGTAATCTCTCTGTCTGTCTCTCTCTCCCTCCCTGTGTTCCCCCCTCTGTGCTGTTCCTCCTCTCTCTATGTCATCCTCGCTCACTGTGTTCTCCCCCACCCCCCACCCCCAGCCTCCCTCTCTCTGTCTCCCCATCTCTCTGTCTCCCCCTCTCTGTTTCTTCCCCCTGTCACCCTCCCCCACCCCACGCCCCCCCCCACCCCACCCCTTCCCCACTGCCCTCTCTCTCTCTCTCTCTCCCTCGCTCTGACAGTTGCACTGAACTGGAGGGTTCAGCACAGCAGCTTTGTACTCAGTCTGTTTGTTTAAAAACATCGCACTGGGTTTCACGGTTCAGCTGCTGAACCAGGAACGCACTTCCCAACAACGGACAGATTCAGGGTTTTCTGGCGGGCTTTTACAAAGACTGTCAAAGTTGGGAAGCGCATTCCTGCTTCAGCAGCTGTCAGCTGTGAAACTCAGCACGATGTTTTTAAAAAGGCCACTTTCCTGCCCACTCAACCAAACCATTGATATCATTCTGGAGCCTATGGCTATCCCCTTCACTATCTACTACACGGCCAGTTTTTGTGTCATCAGCAAATTTCCCAATCATGCCTCCCACATTTAAGTCCAAATCATTAATATATACCACAAACAGCAAGGGATCCAACACTGAGCCCTGTGGAACGCCACTGGAAACAGCTTTCCATTCGCAAAAACATCCGTCAATCACTACCCTTTGTTTCCTGTCCCTGGGCCAATTCTGGATCCAACCTGCCACATTCCCCTGTATCCCATGGGCTTTCATTTTACTGACCAGTCTGCCATGCGGGACCTTGTTGAATGCCTTACTAAAATCCACGTAGACCACATCCACTGCAATACCCTCATCAATCCTCCTAGTTACTTCCTCAAACAGTTCAATTAAGTTAGTAAGACATGACCGTCCCCTAACAAATCCATGTTGACTATCCCTGATTAATCCATGCCTTTCTAAGTAGCAGTTTATCCTGTCCCTCAGAATTGATTCTAAAAATTTACCCACCACCGAGGTCAGACTGACTGGCCTACAATTATTTGGCCTATCCCTCGCACACTTTTTAAACAATGGTACAATGTTCGCAGACCTCCAATCGTCTGGTACCTTGCCTGTATCTAGTGAGGATTTGAAGATGATCCTCAGCACATCCACTATTTCCTCCCTGGCTTCCTTTAACAACCTGGGATGCAATTCATCCGACCCTGACGATTTATCCACTTTCAAGAATGTCAGGCACTCTAGTACTTCCTCTCTCATTATGCTTATTGTATCCAATATTTCAGACTCCTCCTCTAACTACAATGTCTCCACCAACCCTCTCCTTTGTGAAGACAGAGACAAAAAACTCATTTAGAGCCCTGCCACATCTTCTGCATCCACGTATAAGTTCCCTTGTACATCTCTGATAGGTCCTACCCTTTCCTCTTGCTCTTAATGTACTGATAAAACATCTTTGGGTTTTCCTTGATTTTACCTGCCAATAATTTTTCAAGTCCTCTCTTTGCTTTTCTAATTTCCTTTTTTACTACACCCCTGCACTTCCTATACTCCTCTAGGCTTTCTAAAGTATTAAGATTTTCTGATTGTCATAAGCTTTCTTTTTCTGCTTTAACTGACTCTATAAGCTTCTAGATAACCGGGGACTCTAGATTTGGCAGTACCACCCTTCATCTTTGTGGGGACATGCCTACTCTGCCTGTAGAATCTGCTTTTGAATGCCACCCACTGGTTTGTCACTGATTTTCCTTCAAGTAGCTGCATCCAGTCCACTTTCGCCAGGTCACCTCTCAGTTTCATAAAATTTGCCTTCCCCCAATTTAGAACCTTTACTCCTGTTTTATCTTTGTCCTTTTCCATGATTATGCTAAAACTAACTGTATTATGGTCACTATCTCCAAAATGGTCACCCACTGTTACTTCATCCACTTGCCAAGCTTCATTACCAAAGACTAAATCTAGAATTGCGCCTCATCTCTTTGGGCTTGTTACGTGCTGGCTACAAAAGTTCTCTTGAACGCAGTTCAAGAATTTTGTCCCCTCTGTGCCCTTCACACTGTTTGTATCCCAATTGATATTGGGGTAGTTGAAATCCCCAACTATTATTGCCCTATAGTTTTTGCACTCAGAAATTTGCCTACATATTTGTTCTTCTATCTCCTTCTCACTCTTTGGGGGTATATAGTACACTCCTAGTAGTGTGGCTGTCCCTTTTTTATTTCTGAGCTCCACCCATGTGGCCTTATTTGATGATTCATTTAGCATGTCATCCCTCCTCAAAGCTGTTGTTGATTCCTTAACTAATAATGCTACACCCCCTATTTTTTATCTCCCTCTCCATCCCGCCTGAAAACTCTATATCCAGGGAAGTTAAGCTGCCATTCTTGCCCCTCTTTAAGCCAAGTTTCCATTATAGCAACAATATCGTACTGCCATGTGTCTATCTGTGCCCTCCCAATATGCAGCTAATTTTATTTAGTTGTAAAACCAGGTCTTGACCACACTGTCAAAATTCTTTTTCTGTTGTTAAGTCGTGAGCAACCATACGAAATGAATCATTAATTGATAAATGTCTCAAAATGGTTGAAACTTTCACTTCGTCCAATAGATTCCTGAAGATTTAAATGAGGATTATTTTGTTGCTGTCACATCTAAGATATACCATTAAAATCAGGGTTATTGTTCAAAAATGTGGATGTATCAATTGTTTTACTTTGAAATATTTTAACCTTGCTGCAGATTTTTTTAAAAATCTCTTTGGGGATGTGGTTGTTGATGTGGGCCACTATAAACCAATCTATGTATTTCCTGCAGTTCAACTAGTCCTGGATGCTCCAGGTAATTCTTATTACCTGGAAAGGCACAACGTGGAAAATTCAATTAGCTGTATGCATTCTATTTACTTTTGTCCATAATTTATTTTACTTTCCTCCAAAATCTTGACTGTCAGTTCACACAGTGAATTGATTGAGTTCACAATCATATGCTGTTTTTCCAGTTGTATCCCTCCTTTCAGAAGTGTGCTTCTGTGCTGTGATACCTTCTTTCTGAAGGATCATAATTTAACAGCTCTGGTTCGAACATTATAAATTAGAAACATTTTTGCCACTTACTCAACATTCATACTCGCTGAATTTTGAACACTCCAACTGATATATTACTGCGGGCCTCACATCCTATTTTTCTGTTAAAGCAGTTTGTCTATGGATGGACATCTCTGTTTTGTACACTTCAGTAGTTCACACTGTGGCCTACCATGAGTACATTCTGCAACTTCATTGCTGCCATGAATTACTGTTACCTTTTTATCTCTGCCTTTTCTCTGCGAGCATTTTAGCTAATACATAGGAACATGGAAACAGAAGTAGGCCATTCAGTCATTGCAGCCAAATAGCACATACCAGACGTGCACACCATGACGTATGTCAGTGTTGGCACAGGTAAAGCCAGAGTTGTGGAAATAGTTTTCAGCTCAGCACAGCATACACATGTCCACTTGGAGATACATTTAGAGTATTAAATATGCATGATTACATTTATTAAAGCCAAGAGAAAGGACATGGAAGACTTAAAAAGGTAGTTCATGTTGAAGAACATGAACAGCATTCCTGAGCATTCTCATCCATTAACGCTCACTCTTTCACCACCAAAAATAGGGTTCTAGCAAAGGGCCTACACCAGAATTTTTGCTTGACTGATGCTAATGTACCTTCTGTGCATCAATGGTATTGTTTTCCTTATTTCACAAATAGATTATCTAATTTACTAACTTGTTCGATTGTTTGTCCTCTGACAACAAAAGAAGACAGCCCGAAAATTAGTTTCTGCAGTGAATTTTTTAATGACAGATGAGTCCAATTTTTGCTTGGAATGAGCCTCCCCACAGTGAACAGTGGATCCAGATGTAACAGGATAGGTATCTTTGATTTGTCAAGTCAGACTTCCTCAGCTGGTGTTTACATTCAACATCAGCAATTCAACAGGCCTCATAGTATGAGGTGCATTCATGGATGGTTTCTCACCATATTCTGAGGAAAGGTCACTGACCCGAAACGTTAACTCTGCTTCTCTCTCCACAGATGCTGCCAGACCTGCTGAGTATTTCCAGCACTTTTTTGTTTTTATTTCAGATTTCCAGCATCTGCAGTATTTGGCTTTTATTTAAGAACTTGTGTGTCAGGGGTTTTATCTTGCTATTGATCTTCATTAGCTGCCTCAGGCAGCTTTAAGTGAAAGTAATTCTGTTTCTTAAATGTGGCATGCATATGTTGCCCAAGCTTCACAGGTATAAAGCAAGGTTATCAGAACAGCAGGTCTTGTATACTATGAGATTTGACTGCAGGCTGATGGCTCTCTTGTCCCAGGGGTGTTCAACAAGTTTGCTAAAATTTAATTTGGCTTTGGCGATTCTGCAGGATGCTTCTAGATGTTTCCTATATTGTAAAACTTCAAAAGTAATTCATTGCCTGTAAAGTACTTTGAGACGACTGGAGGTTGTGAAAGGCACTATATAAATGCAAGTCTCTCTTTTATATCAATGGATCTCTATACAGGGTGGTACCCAGATTGGTAAATCTGTCCACAGCCTGAAGCATGTGATCATTGATAGTAATGATAGGTTGATGGTATGTCCGTGCTTGGGATTGGTTTGAAGAGTGCCACCTTCATTTTAAGACTGAGCCATGCCAAACTGCTGGCAAGCTATTGCAAGATTGCTCAAGTTTGTTTGCATCTAATCCTGGGAGTGGGCCACAAGAGCAGAATCATCAGCAAATAGGTGTTCACAGTCAAATTCCTCCATCTAGTTGATTTTAGCCTGTAGTCTTCTAAAGGTTGAAGAGCTTCCCATCAGTCTTGAATCTGACCTTAACTTCAATTTTGAGATGATTGAAAGCCAAGAAAAACAAAGCAGCAAACAAAACACTGACAAGGACACATCCTTCCTCAACACCATTTGTAACACCGTTTGCAACAGGCAAGATGAAATTGTCCTCATCTTCCATCACTCAAGCCATCATGGAATTGTTTGACCATTTCAATTAAATTTATCTGGACACCCAATTTTCTACTGTCATTTTTGAATGCCTTTGTCGGGTCAACAAAGACACAATGGACGTTTACATTTTTCTGGCGGCATTTTCCCCTTGCTGAACCCACGCTGACTATTCACGTTTACCAACAATATTTTATACTGCACTTCACAAATAATGCATGGAAACACAGCAGTCAATTTGCAAACAGCCTGGTCCCACAAACAGCAACGTGATTAATGACGAGTCTCTGGAGTGAGTCTTCAAGTCATTCACAATTGGGAGTGCTAAAACTGAGCTAAGGTTAAAACGGATGTATACATTCATTCAGTATTTCTTCATTATATAACATTGTGAAAACAAATTTTCATTTTAACTATTTGATCTATATTAATATATTTCTGTTTAGCTCCTAATTCGAAAATTGAACTGTCCAATCAGCACGCTATATTGAGCTGTTAAGAAATAAGTTTGCTATGGGCTTTACATGTGAACAGTTCAAAATATTTATTGCTTCAAAATGAAATAGTGCGCGGTGCACCTAAATATAATTTATGAATATAAATCCATATAGTGAACTCAAAATAAAAGGTTAAATTAAAAAAGAAAAAAATCAACACAAAATTTTAAATAACTCACTTTTGTAAAAGCATACACATTATACTATCGATGCATATGTTTCAGAATGTGCTGGAGAGATCTAAAAAGCTCTCAAATCTATGTGAGCTATTACCAGAAAACAAATAACAGAATGCACTCAAAGTGATCAATAACCATTCATTGGCCAGACTTACTTACCATGAACTAATTTTTTCATCTCATTGTAGCGACCCCACAGATAAATTTTGTTCTCAATCTTCCCTGTGGCATTAGTTCTGCTGGTTGCACTGGAATCTGCTGGATTATTGAAGGGACTCTGGTGCGGCGCCTGACCTCGCTTCTCGTAGCTATCGAAGGACACATCAACACCTTTAGTGCAATAACCCGCAGCGGCGGAAAACTTCATTGTCTTCCACTGCAAAGAGGCAGACAAAGACTTTGCAAGTAAACTAGCCATAGTGCTAATGTTACACTCAGAATTCTCTCATTCAAGACGTGTGGTCCACCCGTGTGGATTGAGATCCTTTTAAGGACACGCTGCAGCAATCTGTCCCTTTACCGCACGGATCAGGCTTTAATCGTATTCCCTTGATCAGACGAAAAGCTCCCGTCACAAACAAAGGATTCTCCAATCAAAACCCTGCCTTTGCGGCTGGCAACCAATCCAATTTGGGAAATCTCCGCTTGCAAAAAAAATTGGGGGAGGGGGGCATATGTTAATTTCTAGGTTCTCGTCAAAATCCGCTGAAGAAAACCATGAAGGGGGTTCAGACAGTTCTGCGCGTACTGATGCTGAATTACGCTGCTGTCGGCAAATCTCCTTGGAAATCGCTCCTTTCATCACAAATAACGGCTGAAAATCTGAAATAAAAGCAGAAAATGCCGGAAATGCAAAAGGTGCAGAGAAAATATAAACCCTAGGTCAGAACTGAAAGAAAGCCCCAAAAAATCCTGTTGAATATACAAGGGCTAATTGATACAAGATCAGGGGGCAGGTTGTTCAACCTTGCCCGTCTAAGAGCGAAGTCCAAAGTATGGAAAGTCCTCATCAGAGAACTCCTCTTTGCTGACGATGCTGCTTTAACATCTCACACTGAAGAGTGCCTGCAGAGTCTCATCGACAGGTTTGCGTCTGCCTGCAATGAATTTGGCCTAACCATCAGCCTCAAGAAAACGAACATCATGGGGCAGGATGTCAGAAATGCTCCATCCATCAATATTGGCGACCACGCTCTGGAAGTGGTTCAAGAGTTCACCTACCTAGGCTCAACTATCACCAGTAACCTGTCTCTAGATGCAGAAATCAACAAGCGCATGGGTAAGGCTTCCACTGCTATGTCCAGACTGGCCAAGAGAGTGTGGGAAAATGGCGCACTGACACGGAACACAAAAGTCCGAGTGTATCAGGCCTGTGTCCTCAGTACCTTGCTCTACGGCAGCGAGGCCTGGACAACGTATGCCAGCCAAGAGCGACGTCTCAATTCATTCCATCTTCGCTGCCTTCGGAGAATACTTGGCATCAGGTGGCAGGACTATATCTCCAACACAGAAGTCCTTGAAGCGGCCAATACCCCCAGCTTATACACACTACTGAGTCAGCAGCGCTTGAGATGGCTTGGCCATGTGAGCGGCATGGAAGATGGCAGGATCCCCAAAGACACATTGTACAGCGAGCTCGCCACTGGTATCAGACCCACCGGCCGTCCATGTCTCCGCTATAAAGACGTCTGCAAACGCGACATGAAATCGTGTGACATTGATCACAAGTCGTGGGAGTCAGTTGCCAGCATTCGCCAGAGCTGGCGGGCAGCCATAAAGACAGGGCTAAATTGTGGCGAGTCGAAGAGACTTAGTAGTTGGCAGGAAAAAAGACAGAGGCGCAAGGGGAGAGCCAACTGTGCAACAGCCCCAACAAACAAATTTCTCTGCAGCACCTGTGGAAGAGCCTGTCACTCCAGAATTGGCCTTTATAGCCACTCCAGGCGCTGCTTCACAAACCACTGACCACCTCCAGGCGCGTATCCATTGTCTCTCGAGATAAGGAGGCCCAAAAGAAAAGAAATTGATACTAATTTTTTTCTCAGGGAGGCAAAACGAAATACATCAAAACAACAAAAGATGAAAAAAACATGGGAGAGGCCCGCATAAAGAAAATCCTATGACTGGAAGACATTTGAAAACAATGGGAAAGAATGAGCGAGCTGCAATGTAGGCTTGTAATTTATTATTGTCGTTTGGCGTTACTGCCCAAGAGCAATCTCACCCTCTGGTCCTGGAATTTGCATTTAGTTTGGAGAATGGGAATAGGAGGGGAGAGTTAAAGTCATAAATCACAGAAAGGGGTCGGGGTCATATTTGTGGACAGAATGGAAGTGTTTGTCTAAGCAGTTTAACCCAATCTCCATTTGCTTAAACTTTAGTTCATCCAAAACTCTCCTGCCCATATCCTACTTTGCACAAAGTTTCCTTCATCTTTGCGTTTGAAACCCTTACGTTTGCTGACCTACATTTTCTCCCTGTTTGGCAATGTCTTGAATTTGAAATTCTCATCCTAGTGTTCAAATCGCTCCATGGCCTCTCTCTTCCTTATCTCCTTAAACTGCTACAACCCTCTGAGATCTCTGCGTTCCTCCAATTCTGGCCTCATGTGCATCCCCAATTTCCATAACCCACCATTGATGGCTGTGCCTTCAGCTGTCTAGATCCTAAGCTCTGGAATTCCCTGCAAAAACATTCCCACCTTTGTACCTCTCCTCCTTTAAGACGCTTCTTAAAACTATTTGACCGAACTTTTAGTCAGCTCTTGGTTCAATTAATAAAGGTGAAATAGCTGATGTTCATTAAAAATAATATAAATCCAGACTTCTGCAGACATATTTTAATGTAAAGATATTATTCTAGAGTTAGAAATGCTGTAACTGTTAAATAACACCACCACTGATCAATATGCACCATGAGACAACGTTTTAGGATTCAGATGAAGAACCAAAGATTAAAAACTGCTCCAACGGATTAACAGCAGCTCCCCGATTCATCCTGGGGCATGTAGTTTTTCAGTGCCTGGAAATTGAACCCAGAGAAAAGTTAAACAACTTGTAGGATAGGTGAGGGTTATCACGTGTTTGCTGCCAGTCACGTTTCTGCTAAAACAAGCGCAAAATACCGTGGATGCTGGAAATCTGAAACATAAAACAGAAAATGCTGCAAACACTCAGCAACTCGGGCAGCACCTGTGGAGGGAGAAACAGGGTTAACATTTCGGGTCATTCATTCTGTTTCTCTCTTCACAGATGCTGCCTGACCTGCTGAGTGTTTCCAGCATTTTCTGTTTTTATTTTATGTTGGTGCGGAACTCGTTCTCATCTCGGGTTGAAACTGAATGATCTAGAGGGAAAATGCGATTGGGGTATACTGATCATGTCTCAGAAATACAAACAAGAATATATGCAGTGCAACAAAAACAATATGGAAAATTAATTTCTTGTGCCGAAATATTTATGAGTTACAAAGACGAAAGGAAAGTTACTGCAACCCGGAGGTAAACGGGAAAATGCCTCGCAGTTGTGAGTTTTGCTTTAATTCACTTTATACACGGGTACTTGACATGTTGAACAACCAATTGCAAAAAAGACTCCAATAATTGTCACGAAATGTGATTTTTTATTTGTTAATGCTGATACAGATGTAATTGCATTATTTTAAATCTGAGTAAATATTTAGCACGTGGAGGTTCGACCAGTTTTCCTATTTTGTGACATCTGAACTGATGAATAGGATAACAGCAGTGGTTGACTGTTGCTCAATTGTTTAGACATTCGATTGTAGCAGAAGATTAATACTTTTTTTTAAAGGAATATAAATTTAAGCGGATTTCCAAAGGGGAGCTGAGGATACAGTCAGTAGCACTGGTATAATTTACTTATTGAAATATTTACCATCACAGTTACGTAATTGACTGTGTGTTACTGTAAGGACACGACTGTATTGAGACTGCCAAGTATTTTACCTTTATTACTTTAACAGCGCAATTCTAATGCTTGGAGCCAAAGTGTAGAGCTGTGGGGGGACAGAGAGAGGGGTGGGGGACAAAGGGGGGGGGGGGGACACAGAGCGAGGATGACACAGAGAGGGGGGGGAACAACACAGAGAGGAGGGAACACAGGGAGAGAGATAGAGAGAGAGATCAAGATCACTCCTGACAGATGGACATCTATCCAGAATACTCTGCATCACTACATCAAGTGTGCAGGCAGAGATTGACTACTTATGCAAGCAAAAACAATGCCAGCTATGTCACTAAATCAGTTTTCAATATAGTGACGAGAAAGTAAGTCAATAAATTAGTCTTCTCATTTAAAGCTTCTTCACAAAAATGCACATTTGTTGTTGTTTTTATTAGTAAGATTAAATCTTTAATGCCTTTATCTTTCAAAATTTGTTCACGGGCCCCCCAGGCCGAGCAAAAATCGTCATGCAGCCCTCCACCCAGGACAACCCTGCTGTACACTATCTCAAGTAAAGGTGGTTCCTTTCCTATTTTTATTTTAACATGACCCCTTGGAAATTGGTGTTTACTTGACTACATTGAGTAATACCGTCCAACTGAAATCATCAAAAACAAAGTGATCATTTTGTACATTGCCCCAAAACACTGTTTGTGTGATAGAATATCACCAATATACTTTCATTATCGACAGCTCAGGGTGAATAACAGACACTTAAGTCATTTGTTTTGAGCAAATTATTACAAAATTCTGAAACCTACATTCTAACCAATTTGTTCCATGTATTATGTCAGTAACCTTAGCATATAGTCCACACATAATTGTACCATCTATCTTTTAAACATTGTTTGGTACTTTATAGTCATAGAGGTCAAGGACATATTGATAATGGTTATTGTTTTCCTCCCCAGCCCAGCTCTGTGCAGGGCTCCCCAGACCAATTTGGTTCGAGATAACTAAAGTTGAGAAGGAGTCTTTGCCTCAGATAAACAGCCTCCCAAACGTCATTACCAACAGGCGCTTATACACATCCAGTGCCCCATCTCATTCAATCACAACACTGATGTCAGCTGCAGATTCCTCAAAGCTGGGTTGTGAATATACTGTCAAACTTAACATATTGGGAAAACAGCAATGTATTACTTACATAATCTAGGACAGAACAAAATTCATTAGAATGGAACAAAGGTCACAATGTATTACTAAATAATAGCATTTTGATTTTACAGTATCATTGCTATACATACTCGTAGCTAATAAATTAGAAACATATTTAAGTCTGACATGGTATATAGTTTGTACATAAAGTGGACCAAAAAGTACAAAACTCAGTGGGGAGATGAGTCCACAGTTAAATGCTGTATTTTCCTAGCTTCATCAAAAGCATTAGATCAGGCTGCAGCATAGTTTACCTTGTCAAGTGCATATAGAACTAAATATCAAGCAACGGTGATTTGGGAGAGGGCAATGAATCATTTTCTCTGTCCCCATTTAAAAAAATTTCAGCCATAGCCAGGGTCTTGACCATGGACATCTCAGTGCAATCACTTACCTGTACTTAGAACATGACACATTAGATTTCCTATTCCAAGGGTCCTTTTATACCATAGAGGTACCTATGATAGTGCACTTAACATTGGATTCATTTGCATAGTATAAACGAGGTGTGCAAAACACCACTGCACATGGTGGGTTTGCTCTCTATCTGAGGAAGTGAAGTGTTGCTGATGTAAACCATGCTGATCACCTTTGCTGAGGTTGCTTTTTTTTATCCTGGTTGTCTTTCACAAGCAGTCCAATTTTTGTATTTCTGGCTTGTACAGACTTTTTCCCCAGTCATCATGGAGGAAACCCACTACCAGAAATGTGGATGTAAGAATGATTTTGAACAACTGCACTTGCACAAGCTTCATTAGGTGTAGCTTTTTTTATGTTGTTGCTAAAGACATGTAAACAGTGAATTGGGAGCACTGCCAAGCCTCACCACATTGTACAACTGTTTCTGCTGCATGTGCTTCTGCTATAAACATGGTTTTAGCTTTCCACTTTATAGCTTAGAATCATAGAATGATACAGCACAGAAGGAAGGCATTCGGCTCTTTGAAAGAGCTATCCAATTAGTCCCACTCCCGTCCTTTCCCATCACCCTGCACATTTTCCACCTTCAAACATATATCCAATCCCCTTTTGAAAGTTATTATTGAATCTGCTTCCACCACCCTTTCAGGCAGTGCATTCAAGAACATAACAAATAGATGAGTAAAAAAAATTCTCTTCATCTTGCCTTGGTTGGTTTGCTAATTACCATAAACTTGTGTCCTCTGGTTACAGACCCTTCTGCCACTGGAAACAGTTTCTCATTATTTTTTAATTTATTTTATTTAGAGATACAGCACTGAAACAGGCCCTTCGGCCCACCGAGTCTGTGCCATCAACCACCCATTTATACTAATCCTACATTAATCCCATATTCCTACCACATCCCCACCTTCCCTCAATTCCCCTACCACCTATCTATACTAGGGGCAATTTATAATGGCCAATTTACCTATCAACCTGCAAGTCTTTGGCTGTGGGAGGAAACCGGAGCACCCGGCGAAAACCCACGCAATCACAGTGAGAACTTGCAAACTCCGCACAGGCAGTACCCAGAATCGAACCCGGGTCGCTGGAGCTGTGAGGCTGCGGTGCTAAACATCAAAATCTTTCAGGATTTTGAACGCCTCTATTAAACTCTCCATAATCTCTCTGACCCAAGAAGAATACCCTACGTTTCTCTAATCTCTCCATGTAACTGAAATCCCACATCCTGGTGTCATTCTAATAAATCTCCTCTGCACCTTCTTTAAACCCTTGTCATTGTTCCTAAAGTGTGGGGCCCAGATTTGGATGCAATACTCCAGCTGGAGCCTAACCAGTGATTTATAAAGGTTTGGTATAATTTCCATGCTTTTGTACTCTATGCCTCTGTTTATAAAACCAAAGCTTTTTAAATAGCCTTCTCAACTTGCCCTGTCACCTTCAAAGATTTGTGTCTGTACACCCACAGGTCTCTCTATTCCTCCACCTCCTTTAAAATTGTACCAATTTGTTTATATTGTTTCTCCTCGTTCTTCCTACCAACATGCATCAGTTTACAGTTCTCTGCATTAAATTACACTGGCCATGTGTCTCCCCATTTAGCCAAAGAATTCTGACAGTTTTTAAATGGCCTGTCTATAATGAATTCTCACTGGGACAACAAACATCTCTCTCATATATATATTTGAGATGAGCACATCACATAATGCAAGCTTGTGTATCACCCATTAAAAAGATGATCCTTTCTTGACAGATGGAGACGTTAACTTAAAAAGCTGCTGTAATCTATAACTATGTACCCTTCAACTGACCTCAGCAGGTGTTAACCTCCAATTAAACTCAGGATTTGCCTATTCATAGGAATCAGACCCAACAACCTTAAAAGGATAAGCCAGATTACATATAGCTCTGCTTTAGCAACAGAATAATACATGGTATGTTACATAGCGTAAGTCCAATCTTTACGAAATAGGGTATGCTCTAACTTCCTTGACCAACACCATAGGAAAGTTAATAATATAGATTCTTATGCCTGTTGTTATGGTCAAGTGAGGAGGGGTTGAAGGGCTTCCCTCTCCTTGTTAGACCACAACAGGTTTAATTCTTTCTTAAAGTGGATGTACTGGCCAATTCAGTGCGCGTTTGATTATTTACTTGCTGTGATCATAACAAGAACCAATTGGACAGGTTTCCTTGAGTTAACAAAGAAAGAGGTTAACTTTATTGTACCTAAACTGAACTAATAAAATAATAAACAACACGCCAACTTGCACTCACACACACAAACAAATAGGTTACAGAGTGGGGAAAGGTAAATTGTTTGAATTAGAGTCCATAAAAAAAGGTATAGTCTGTGAGGTTTGGTGATTTTGCTGGCTTCTAGCTGAATTCAGTGGTCCTGAAGCTTTTAGTTTAAAGAGGTAGATGACTGGTTCGGTGGATCTCTTAAAGATAGCGATGCGGATGACTTCCTCCAATGGGGTTTCGGATTGTAGCCAGAGTATGCAAAGGTGGTCAGTCAACAAGCAGGATTTGAGAGCTTTCAAGATGGAATGGAGCAAGAGAGAGGGACCCCCATTTAGGGTCTCCTCATGTCAGAGTCCAGTTGCTTCTCCTCTGCTGCAGAGAAAACACCAGCTTAAAACCACAGATGGAGAGGGATCTGTCACATGACAGTCACTCAATCATTCAAACATAGCAGTTAACAATATTTCTCTGCTTGTTGAGAGAACAGGCAGTTCCTTTAAACTTCCTGGGTCTTGGTTCTTGCTGGAATATTAGTAGACATTTTGTCTCTCACAAGCATTGCAGTGTAGGATACAGTGTTGCAAATTAGGTAATCATCTTAAGTGCAAGGGTTGACTTTGCTGGCAGATTGTCTTTTTAAAATGGCTTTAAAAAAATTTAGATCGCCAGTCAGTGGATTAAAGAAAATTATCATTCAACAAACCTCATGGGCATAACACTGTACATACAGTTTCCATTATTATATGCAGAGCTGCTCAATAATTCCTCATGGGTTTTTACTAATTACATTGTGAAGAGATTCAAGAACAGCTACCTGTTGTTTGATAAAACCCTTCTGCATCAGTGCAAGGTCCAACAATGGGAATTCTTATATTGTTGATTGAGGCAGAGATAAATGAAATACCCTGGTGCCCAATTGTAGCAGCTTCAAAACTGGGATATTATAGTGTGAAACTGAAAAGGTAGGACGTGGATATCCTCCAAGGTGTTGTAGCTAAGCAATCCCAAATTAGCAATTCACAATGTATGAGCCACTGTGGATTATTAATGTGAATTGACCTCAATCAGCTGTAAATCCCATACTTTTTTCAGTGTGTGAAACATTTTATTATTTCCTTGTTTCTCTTTGTATACTTTCACTAACGCAGGCAACGCTTTCAGCAGTTTATCTGCTGCTTGCTTTCACAGGTTCCAAAACCTAAGGATCATAATATCTTAAATTCTGTAAAAATAAATTTGCCTGTTCCCATATGGAGATGTGTGTAATATACCATAAAGGCATTAGAAATTAAATAGCTGATGTCTCTACTTTTGCACAGAATACCTTCCTACCTCAACTGTTATTTGTTTCCATCATTGACATTGTGTAGTTCAATTGCTAATTCTGCGCATCACCTAAACATTTTTACATGAAGATCGTATCCAAGGATCCAAAGCTCTTTTCTCAACATGACCTGAACCAGTTTAATATCTCAGCTCATAAAAATATTTATCTGGGCTCCATAGCCATAAATTGTTGATTGATATTTTACAAATTAAATGTAATTGATAAGAATTTCTAGTAAACACAAACAAGAGTTTTTGTGCACTCCACTACTCGAAGTAAGGTGCAAAGATAGTCTCCTGATCTAACAGCAAGTCCTCCATCTCCCACATTTGAAAATCACTGCACCACATCACTGCTAATTCATGTGCAACAAAAGATTGCCGTAGAAACATTCAGAATAAGTTACATTCCAATTATAACACAACAAAATTCTATTTACCAGATATGCAGAAACATTTTTAGAATTAGATGATAACTAAAAGCAAGTTAGATAGAATCTACAGCACAGAAACAGGCTATTTGGCCTAACTGCTCCCTGCTGGTGTTTATACTTTGCAAAAACTTTCTCCAACTTGAATTACCTCTTCCTATTCTGCCTCCATAGCCGTCATTCTCTTCTCCCTTGTGACTGCATCAAGCCTCCCCGCAAATGTGTTAATGCTATCTGCTTCAACTTCTTCATGTGGAAACATGTTGCACATTCTCACTACTCTGAGTAAAGAAATTCCTCACAAATCCTTTATTTGATCAGCTCGTGGCTACCTTATACTTATATAAAAGCAAAATACTGCGGATGCTGGAAATCTGAAATAAAAACAAGAAATGCTGATGAAAGGTCACTGACCTGAAACGTTAACTCTGCTTCTCTCTCCACAGATGCTGCCAGACCTGCTGAGTATTTCCAGAATTTCTTGTTTTTATTATACCATATACTTAGGTCTGCTTGTTCTGCATCTCATGTTTCAGCTCAGTTATAAGCACTCCTTTGAGTCAGAGGATTGAGTGTTTTCCAGGAGCTGAGTGCATGATCTAAGTTGACATTATGGTAGAGCACTGGGAGAGTGCTACATTGCTGAGGTGCCATCTTTTAGATGAGATATTCAATGCAGTGCCTCTACAGGTGGCATAAAAAGGTCCCATGTAATTATCCGAGGAGCAGGGGGTGCTCCTGGTATCCTTGTCAACATTCCTCCTTCAACATCACCAAATACAAATTCATTTGTCATTTATCTCGATTGCTGTGTATAGGATCTTGCTATCTGCATAATCCTACATAGCATAATCCTATATAACACCTGCAAACATAAATAGATAAGAAGTGCTTTGGAATATTCTGTGGATGTGATAAGATGCTATATAAAACAAAATGTTTTCATTTTAATTGACTTAATTTAATACGAGTCGAACAAGAAACCTAATGGCATGCTATATTTCTTTTAAAAACATATGCTGTATTTGTATTTAAAAAATAATAAAATATAAATCTCAGGCAAGATATAGACTTTAAAGAGGAAATAGTTTAATGGGCTCATTATTCATAAAGCAATTAGCTAATTATACAGAAATGACTTATTTGGAAGGCAGCTGATTTCCAGATGTCGGCAGTTCTTCTAATGTCTGCTGGTACTGTCGTTCAGAACGTTTTCTTCGGTACACGTCATCTAAATAGACAATAAAATCAGTGAGTCCAGAGAAAGAAGTAAACTTGAAGCATTTAAAAATGAATACACACTACTGGCCATATTCATTTCAGCCAAACAGGAGACTGCCAATCCATCCTTCTGGGTTATTAAATGCAGGTCCCAACAGGATGTTAGGTTAGATGAGTTGTAAGGAGTTGTGTCTTTGTTTGTCTTGGACCCAAGTCCACAGCATAAAATTATTCATAAATGATCAGATATTGTTGTGGAGACCAAATTAATGTAAGCAAAATATCAGTAATGAAGAAAATAATGGCACTAAAAGTGATAAATCCCCAGGATTTTAAAAGAATTGCAAATGTCACACCTTTGTTCAAAAAAGGATGCAAGGATAAACCAAGCAACTACAGGCCAGCCTGTTTAACCTCGGTGGTGGAAAAGCCATTAGAAACGATAATCCAGGACAAAATTAACAGTAACTTGGACAGGTGTGGATTAATTAAGGAAAGTCAGCACGGATTTGTCAAAAGCAAATCATGTTTTTTGGATTGGAGGAAGGTTTGGGGTTCCCGTGGGGTCAGTATGAGGACCATTGCCTTTCTTGATCTATATTAAAGATGTAGGCTTGGGTGTACAGGGCACAATTTCAAAATTTTCAGATGACACAAAATTTGGAAGTATTGTGGACTGTGAGGAGGATAGTGATAAACTTCAAGAGGACATATACAGGCTGGTGGAATGGGCAGACATGTGGCAGATGAAATTTAATGTAGAGAAGCGTGAAGTGATATATTTTGGTCGGAAGAACAAGGAGAGGCAATATAAAATAAAGAATACAATTCTAAATAGGGAGCAGGAAAAGAGGGACCTGGGGAGATATGTGCACAAATTGTTGAAGATGGCATGGCAGGTTGAGAAAGTGGCTAAAAGGGCATACGGGATCCTTGGCTTTATAAATAGAGGCATAGAGTACAAAAAGAAGTTATGATGATCCTTTACTTTAAAACAGTGGTTTGGCCTCAGTTGGAGTATTGCATCTAATTCTGGGCACTACATTTTAGAAAGGATGTGAAGACTTTAGAGAACGTGCAGAAAAGATTTACGAGAATGGTTCTAGGAATGAAGCACTTCAGTTACATATAGATTGGAGAAGCTGGGATTTTCCTCTTGGAGAAGGTTGAGAGGAGATTTGACAAAGGTGTTCAAAATCATGAGGGGTCTGAACAGAGTAGATAGAGAGAAACTGTAGCCCTGGCAGAAAGGTTGAAAATCAGAGGACACCGATTTAAGGTGATTGGCAAAAGAATCAACAGCGACATGAGGATAAACCCTTTTATGCAGCAAGTGGTTAAGATCTGGAATGCACTGCCTGAGAGTGTGGTGGAGGCAGATTCAATTGTGGCTTTCAAATGGGAATTGGATAAGCACCTGAAGAGAGAAAATATTTGCAGGGTTATGGGAAAAGGTTGGGAAAGTGGGACTAACTGAGTTGCTCTTACAGAGAGCCAGCACAGACATAGCAGGCTGAATGGCCTCCATCTGTGCTGTAACCATTCTATGATTTTACGAGGTAGGTGAGAACATTGTAGATGCACTAGCTACAATCTTCCAAAGTTCTCTCAATTCAGGAACCATTTCCCTTTAGATTGGAAAATTGTACCGACCACTCCGCTATTTAAGAAAGATGACAAAGGGAAATCAGGGAATTATAGATCAGATAGCCTATTGTTGGGAAATCACTAGTCTATCATGAAGGATAGGGCGATTGAACAACTCGAAAGTTTTCAGCTGATTAGAGAGAACCAGCATGGCTTTGTAAGGGGTAGGTCAGGCTTGACAAACTTGTTTGAATTTTATGAAGAGGTGACTAAAGCAGTGGACAGGGAAATGTCTATGATGTTATTTATATAGATTTCCAGAAGACATTTGATCAAGTCCCTCATAAGCTAAACGTGCAGTTTCTGGAACTGAAGGCAAATTATTGACCTGGTTAGGAAATTGGCTGAGCAGAAGGAGACAGAGAATTGGGATAATGGGCAGGTATTCTAATTGGCAGGACGTGACTAGTCCACAAGAATCTGTGTTGGGGCCTCAACTATTCATCATATTTATTAACGACTTAGATGATGGGATAGGAAGTCACATATCCAGATTTGGTGATGACATAAAAATAGATGGCAATGTAAGCAGTGTAGATGGAAGCATAAAATTACAAAGAGATATTGATAGATTAAGTGAATGGGCAAAAATGTGGCAAATGGAATTCAATGTAGCCAAATATGAGGTCATCTACGTTAGATCTAAAAAAGATAGAATAGGGTATCTTCAAAATGGTGAAAAGCTAGAAGCAGTGGAGATCCAAAGAGACTTGGGAGTCCAGGTACATAGATCATTAAAATGCCATGAACAGGTACAGAAAATAATCAAAAAGGCGAAAGGAATACTGGCCTTTATATCAAGAGGAATAGAATTCAAGGGGGCCAAAGTCAGGCTTCAGTTATACGAAGCCCTGATTAGACCACAATTGGAATACTGTGAGCAGTTCTGGGCGCCACACTTTAGTAAGGATATCATGGCCTTGGAGAGAGTGAAGTATAGATTTATTAGAAGGGGGATATCTGGACTCCAAAGGTTAAATTATGAGGAAAAATTACATAAACTGGATTGTATTCTCTGGAATTTAGAAGATTAAGGGGTGATTTGATGAAGACTTTCAATATAGTAAGGGAAACAGATAGGGTCGGTTAGGGAACTATTTTTGCTAGCTGGGGAGTCGGGACTAGACATAATCTAAAAGTTACAGTCAGACCTTTCAGGAGTGAAATTAGGAAACACTTTTACACAAAAGTTGCCAGCAGTTTAGCGCTCTCTTCCACAAACAGCAAATGAAGCTAGATCTATTGTTAATTTTAAATCTGAGATTGACAGACTATTGTTAAGGGGTTTTGTATTAAGGGATACGGGGCAAAGGCGGGTACATGGAGTTAGGTCACATTTCAGCCATAATCTCACTGAATGGTGGAACAGACTCATGGGGCTAAACGGCCTACTCCTGCTCCTGTATTCCTATGTGTGAATGACAATTCCAATATCAACAGAGATCAGATCAGAATTTGATTTCAAGGCTGAACTATTGCAGATATGCCTGGCTATGGTACTAGATTACCATGTTTTCCATTGAGGCTTGACTCACTCAATGTGGCATCTCTCAAGCTAAGTCAACGCCCCACCCCCACCAAAGGATGGCAGCCACAAGTTAATAATGACAAGTGCAGATCTGAGGCCCATCTAGGTGTACAAGAGATACCAGTAACTCCTCAAGAGTAACATGGTGAGCAGCACACCTCAAACTGCAGCACACCTCAAACTGCAAGTGCATGGTCACTGTCCTCCTGATCACAGCATGCCTTTTGATTGAATTACACACCAAGATTTTTATGTACCTGCATCACCTGCAAGTGGATCATAGGTCATAGATTTAAAATATTTGGCAGAAGAACTACATGGGAAATGAGGAGACATTTTTTCATGCAGATGGTTGTTAAGATTTGGAACACACTACTTGTAAGGATGGTGGAATCAGCGTCCACAGGAACTTTCAAAAGGCAATTGGCCATATACTTGAAGAGGACTAATTTGCAGGGTGATGGTGAAAAAGATGCAGTATGGGGCTAAATGAGACAGTTCTTTCAAAGAGCCATCACGAGCACAATGGGGCGAATGGCGGCCCCCTGTGCCATAAGATCTATTATCAAACTGGCAACAGAAGCCTTGACGACGAGGTCATACAATGTATTCAGGGACAATTTCTTAGAACCAGGGAACAGGCTATTTTAGATCTGGTAATGTTTAATGTGACAGGATTAATGAATGATTTCATAGTAATGATTGCATAGGGAAGAGTGATCATAACATGATAAATTTCACGTTTCAGTTTGAAGGTGAGAAACTTGGGTCTGAAACTAGTGTCTTAAACTTAAAGAAAAGCAATTACGAATGTATGAAGACAGAGTTGGCTAAAGTGGACTGGGAAAATAGATTAAAAGGTAAGACAGTAGACAAGCAGTGGCAGACATTTAAGGAGAAATTTCATACTTCTCAACAAAGACATATTGTATCGAGAAAGAAAGACTCTACAAAAAGGATGAACCATCTGTGGGTAACTAAGGAAGTTAAAGGTGGTATCAAATTGAAAGAAAAGGGCTACAATGTTGCAAAGTTAGTCCTAGCCGAGAAGATCGGGAAAATTTTAGAAATCAGCAAAGGATGACAAAAATAATGAAGAGGGAGAAAATAGATTAAACTAACAAGAAATATAAAAACAAACAGTAAGAGCATCGACAAATATATAAAAAGGAATAAGTAACTAAAATAAACATTGGTCCCTTCACGGATAAGACTGGGAGAATTAATAATGGGAAACAAGGAAATGGCAGAGACTTTGAACAAATATTTTGTATCTGTCTTCATGGTCGAAGAAACTAAAAGCATTCCACTAATAGTAGAAAATCAGGGGCAAAAGGAAGGAACTTAAAACAATCATCATCACTAGATAAAAAGTACGAGGCAAATTAATGGGACTAAAGGCTGACAAGTCCTCTAGATGGCCTTGGGTTTTAAAAGAAATAGCTGCAGAGATGGTGGATGCATTAGTTGTAATCTTCCAAAATTTCTGAGATTCTGGAAAGGTCCAGCAGATTATAAATCCACAAATGTAATGCCCCTATTCAAAGTAGGGCAGCACAGTGGTGCAAAGGGTGGCACAGTGGTTAGCAGTGCAGCCTCACAGCTCCAGCGACCCAGGTTCGGTTCTGGGTACTGCCTGTGTGGAGTTTGCAAGTTCTGCCTGTGACCGTGTGGGTTTCCGCCGGGTGCTCCGGTTTCCTCCCACAGCCAAAGATTTGCAGGTTGATAGGTAAATTGGCCATTGTTAAATTGCCCCTAGTGTAGGTAGGTGGTAGGAGAATGGTGGGGACGTGGTAGGGAAAATAGGATTCATGTAGGATTAGTATAAATGGGTGGTTGTTGGTTGGCACAGACTCGGTGAGCCGAAGGGCCTGTTTCAGTGCTGTATCTCTCTCTATGACTCTATGAGACAGAAAGTGGGAAAATATAGGCCAGTCAGCCTAACATCCAGCATTAGGAAAATGCTGAAATCCATTATTAAGGACGTAGTAGCAGGATATTTAGAAAATTATAACACAACCAAGCAGAATTAACATGGTTTTGTAAAAAGGGAAATCATGTTTGACAAATCTGTGAGAGTTCTTTGAGGATGTTAACAAGCAGGGTGGATAATGGGGAACCAATAGATGTAAAGTATTTGGATTTCCAAAAGGTATTCAATAAGATGATACATAAAAGGCTACTGCACAGGATAAGAACTCATGGTGTTAGGATTACCATGGATAGAGGATTGGCTAACTAACAGCAAACAGAGTCAGGATAAATGGGTCATTTTCAGGTTGACCAACTGTAACTAGCGGGGTACTGCAGGGATCAGTGTTGGGTGTCAATTATTTACAATCCATATTCATGACTTGGATGAAGGGACCGAGTGTATTTTATTCAGATTTGCTGATGATACAAAGATAGGCGGGAAAGCAAGTTGTGAGGAGGGCACAAAGAGTTTGCAAAGGGATATAGATAGTTATTTATTTAGAGATACAGCACTGAAACAGGCCCTTCAGGGTTAAGTGAGTGGGCAAAAATTTGGAAGATGGCGTAAATGTGGGAAAATGCGAGGTTATCCACTTTGGTAGGAAGAGCAGAAAGCAAAATATTATTTAAAGGGAGAGAGACTACAGAATGCTGCGGCGCAGAGGGATCTGGATGTCCTCAAACATGAAACACAAAACGTTAGCATGCAGGTTCAGCAAGTAATTAGGAAGGCAAATGGAATGTTGGCCTTTATTGCAAGGGGATGGAGTATAAAAAGTACGGAAGTTTTGCTAGGTCTGTGCAGGGTGTTGGTGAGATCACACCGACGGTACTGTGTACAGTTTTGGTCTCCTTAAGAGGGATATACTTGCACTGGAAGCAGTTCAGAGAAGGTTTACTAGGTTGATTCCTAGGATGAAGGGTTGTCCTATGAGGTAGAGGCCTGCTACCTGACCCAAACCCGACGGGACCTGACAACGTGTGTCGGGTACGGGTCGGGCCCATCTTCAGGCTCTGGCTTTCGGGCTTGGGTCGGGTCGGGTCGGGCCAAGTCCAAGTCGAGTCGGGTTGGGCTGGACACGCAGGGTCAGTGCTGTCCCAGTATGTATTAAAAATAAAATACTTACCTGAGCTGGGAGACCGGGACGAAACTGAGTCTGCGCAGTGAGCGAGTGATGTCACCATGACATCATCACACACGCACGGCAGCTACGTGGAGGTTCCGAGTTGGGAGGTAAGTAAAGGGATGGTCGGGTCAGGCTCGGATCAGGTCAATTTGAGGTGGGCTCGGGTCGGGTTGGGCTTGGGGCAAAAGCGGAGGGACTCGGGCCGGGTCGGGCTCGGGTTTGTTTTCCCAACCTAAAGTAGACCTCTACTTTGAGGCAAGTTTGAGCAGGTTGGGCCGATACACATTGGACTTATTGGAACATGTAAGTTTCTCAGAGGGCTTGACAGGGTAGTTGCTGAGAGGGTGATACCCCTCGGGGGTGGGGGGGGGCAATCCAGAACTGGGGGCTTAGTTTCAGAACAAGGGGTTGCTGATTTAAGACGGAGATGAGGCTGAATTTCTTCTCTCAGAGGGTTACACATCTCCCCAGAGAGCTGTGGAGGCTGAATCATTGAATCGATTCAAGGCAGAGTTGGATTTTTGAACTATAGGGGAGTTAAGGGTTATGGGGAACAGGCAGCAAAGTGGAAGTGAGGCCAGAATGAGATCAACCATGATCTTATCGAATAGTGGAGCAGGCTCGAGGGGCTGTGTGGTCTATTGCTGGCTCCTATGTCTTATGTTCTTATTAAGTAGAAACCAAAAGCAGGTTTGTGAGGCAAAGTGTGAGAAACACTGAGAACACCAGAGGGAGAGAATCACCAACTGATAGATTCCCTCTATCGTTTTAACTGGAAACCCGAGTTAGGGAGTAGAAGCTCGGGGCCTGTAGGCACGTTAACAAAATAAGGAAGTTTATCTTCACGACCTTCGGCGGCCGCAAAGCGCTTTCCAGCCAATGAAGTACTGTTGAGGCGCAGTCAGGAGAGGAAAGGCGGAGGCCGCTCGGTTCTACTCACAGAACGTTTCGTGCCCAATGCGCACGTTTATCATGATCCACTCGAGAACACCGCCCAGGACAAAGAAACAAGGCAGGAAGCGGTAGATGCCGAACCTTCCCTTCCCAGGGACGAAATTCAACAAGCGTTTGACCCGGGAGCTCAGTTGCATTGCTGGCCGGGGATCGGGTTCTGCCTCACTGGGTCCGGGTCCGGGTCCGGGTCCGGTGTGACCGGCTGCAGAGTCGCTGGGTCCGGGACTACGGGAAGGGGGGTGGAGGTGAAGCCGCTGCTTTAATGCACCAAATCAACCCTTTGCAATCTTGAGCAGCCCGATGTCACTGAGACGGTGACCCAGCCTGGCCCTGACAAATACTAATCATTGCTCAATCCTCACTGAAAGGTTGTCACAAAGTGCAGCGGATCGGAAGGAGATGAGTTCGGGCATAGACCGTTCCCACATCCTCCATAGCGCTGCTAAATAGAGGCTGAGGCTTTCATTAACAGTGAGCTCAAGAAGTCATGAATGGTGAGCAAAAGCCATCGCAACTCGTAGTAGAATTAATAAAACAGAATTGCGCTAAGCGTTTACATCTCTGAAAGGATAACTTTACAGAATAGTCCTGTCTTATTATGAAACACCCTCGCCAACCTTACACACCGCCCATTACCAATCATCTCACAACCCTGCCATGATCCTTTGGTGTAACTGCGTAGAGTTGCCAAACCTCCTGGATTGTCTGGAAGCTCCAGGAATTAAAGATTAATCTTTCGGACGCTGCTGTCCGGCAACCCCGGGAGAAAAATCACAGGGGCAATAAAAACTTTTAAAAATTCTTTTAACACTTTCACCACTTCATTATTAAAATATTGAAGAGGGGGGACTGATTAACAGTCAAGAATCATGCACTCAGGTAACAAACCAGTCTGTTTGTTCACTTGACATAGGAATTCCTGGAGTTTTCATCTCGACCTCCTGCCTCCAACTGGCCGCCCCCACACTCCCAGAATTTGTGGGCAGGCAGGGCAGCAGGAGGGTGAAAGTATGCTGGAAGTGTGTGAGGACAGATCAGTTGGAGGGAGGAGGTTGTGATGAAACCTCCAGGAATACAAACAGCTACAGTTGGCAACTCTACAACCATGTAGCATCATCCTGTTGCTATAGGTCTGTAGCAGTTTCTGTAGTTGCTGTAGCAGTTTCCTCCAACTAAATATTGGGCAGACTGAAAGCAATGCCCTCAGTCCCTGCCCCAAACTCCATTTCCTAGCCACTGACTTCATTCCTCCCCCAGAAACTGTCTGAGGCTGAACCATAATGTTCACAACTTTGGTGTCATATTTGTCCCTGAGATGAGCTAACGATGACATCACTAAGACCGCCTATTTCCACTTCTGTAATCTCGTCCGACTGTGTCCCTTCGTTTTCTGCTGAAACCCTCATCCATGCCTTTGTTAGCTCGAGACTAGGCTGACACACTCCTGGCTGGCCTCCCACAGTTGCGTCGGAGACGGAGATTCTGGGAGAATGGAATGGAATCCTTACAGGAGGCTGGGTGTGAGGAAGTGTAGTCGAGGTAGCTGCAGGAGTCTGTGGGCTTATAACAAATATTCGTGGACAGCCTATGCCCAGAGATGGAGACTGAGAGGTCGAGGAAGGGAAGTGTCAGAGATAGATCATGTGAAGGTGAGAGAAGGGTGGAAATTAAGTTTTCCAGTTCGGAGCGAGAGCCCCAAAAGGGCACAGACCTGAAACGTTAACGTTTCTTTCTCCACAGATGCTGCCAGACCTGCTGAGTATTTCCAGCACTTTCTGTTCTCATTTCTGAGTTCCAGCATCTGCAGTATTTTGCTCTTATTTTAGTGTCCAATTTTCCTTACATGGCCCACTTCTTATTCTTCCCCCTTTTTAATAGACTTATTTTGCCACCTCTAGCAGTGGGCTGTTCATGCATATTTGTTACACACCCACTGCCTACTACAATGTGAATTATATTTCATCCCATCCGTCATCCTGCAAAGATTGCTCCTTCTTCCCTCGGTTCTATTCATCTATGACTTCAAATCTCTTTCTACATCAGAGCTGCTGAATTGTCCTAGTTTATCCTGAGTTTTTCATAGAATGGTTAGAGCACAAGAACTGACCATTCATTGGTGGTGTAGTGGTAATATCACTAAGCTAATGATCAAAGAACCACACCAATATTCTGGGGACAAGGGTTCAAATCCCACCATGGTAGCTGGTGGAATTTAAATTCAATTAATTAATTTTTAAAATTGGGAATTGAAAGCTAGTCTTAGCAATAGTGCCAGGAAGCTGTCATTCATTGTCATAAAAAAAAGTATCTGGTTCACTAATGTCGTTTAGGGAAGGAAATCTGCCATCCTTACCTGGTCTGGCCTACATATGACTCCAGACCCACAACAATGTGGTTGACTCTTAACTGCCTTCTGAAATGGCCTTGCAAGCTACTCAGGGCAATTAGGGATGGGTAATAAATGCCAGCGGTGCACACATCCCAGGGAAGAAAGAAAAGCCTGTCTTGTCCATGTTGGCTTTCTACAAGAGCAACTCAGCTAGTTCCACTCCCCTGCCTTTTCCCTGTATCTCTTCAAATAATTATCCAATTCCCTTTTGAAAGTCGCAACTGAATCTACTTCCACCACACTCTCAGGCAGTGCATTCCAGATCCTAATCACTTGCTGTGCCTCATCTCCAGTCTACAAACCGATAAATTTGAATTTGGCATACTTCCTACCCCTGAACAATACAAAAGCATAATACTGCCGATGCTGGAAGTCTGAAATAAAAACAGAAAATACTGGCAATACTCAGCAGGTCTGGAATCTGTGGAGAGAGAAACAGAGTTAATAGGCGGTATTTTATTTAGGTGATGGGGGTCTTGGCCACTGGCTGAAGAGCCAGCAAGAGCTCCGCGTCACCTCCTCTGGGGAAGGCCCGCCGCACCAGTATTTGAGGAGGTGGCTAGAGAGAGAGTGGATGCATTGGTGGTTATCTTTCAAAATTTTATAGATTCTGGAAGGGTTCCTGCAGACTGGAAAGTAAATGTAATCCCACTATTTAAGAAGGAAGCGAGAGAGAAAATGGAGAACTATACACCTGTTAGTTTGACTTCAGTATATGGGAAAATGTTAGAATCTATTATAAAGGATGAGATAACTGAACACTTATAAACTAATGATACGATTGGGCAGAGTCAACATGGATTTGTGAAAGGGAAATCATGTTTGTCAAACCTGTTGGCTGTTTTTGAGGATGTTACTAGTACCATAGATAAAGGAGAACCATTGGATATGGCGTATTTGGATTTTCAGAAGGTTTTTAATAAGGTCCCACACAGGAGGTTAGGAAACAAAATTAGAGCACATGGGATTGGGGGTAATATACTGCAATAGACTGAGAATGGGCTAACAGACAGAAAGTAGAGAGTAGGAATAAATGGGTCATTCTCAGGTTGGCAGGCTGTAACTAGTATCACAAGGGTCAGTGCTTGGGCCACAGCTGTTCACAATCTATATAAGTGATTTGGATGTGGGGACCAAATGTAATATTTCCAAATTTGCTGATGACACAAAACTAGATGGGAATGTAAGTTGTGAGGAGGATGCAAAGAGGCTTCAAGGGGATTTGGACAGGCTAAATGAATGGACAAGAACATGGCAGATGGAATATTAAGTGATTAAGTATGAAGTGATCCACTTTGGTAGAAAAAACAGAAAGGCAGAGAATTTCTTAAATGGTGAGCGTTTGGGAGCGTTGATGTCCAAAGAGACCTGGGTGTCCTTGTTTATGAGTCACTAAAAGTTAGTATGCAGGTGCAGCAAGCAATTAGGAAGCAAATGGTATGTTGGCCTTCATTGTCAGAGGATTTGAGTACAGGAGTAAAGATGTATTGCTGCAATTGTATAAAGTCTTGGTGAGACCGCACCTGGAATATTGTGTACAGTTTTGGTCTCCTTATCTAAGGAAGGCTATACTTGTCATAGAGGGAGTGCAACAGAGGTTCACCAGACTAATCCCTGGGATGACAGGATTGTTTTATGAGCAGAGATTACAGAAACTGGCCCTGTATTCTCTAGAGTTTCAAAGATTGAGAGGTGATCTCATTGAAACTTACAAAATTCTTACAGGGCGCGACAGGGTGGATGTGGATTGGATGTTTCCTCCGGCTGTTAAGTCTAGAACCAGGGAACACAATCTCAGAATAAGGGGCAGGCCATTTAAGACTGAGATGAGGAAGAATTTCTTTACTCAGAGGGTGGTGAATCTGTGGAATTCTCTATCCCAGAGGGTTGTGGAAGCTCAATCATTGAGCATGTTCAAGGCAGAAATTGATAGATTTCTGGATATTAATGACATCAAAGGATATGGGGATAGTGGGGGTAAAATGGTGTAGTTAGATCATCAGCCATGATCTGTTTGAATGGCAGAGCATGCTTGACGGGCTGAATGGTTTATTCCTGCTCCTATTTCCTATGATCACGTACCAATTAGACACTTAACTGGGCAGCAGTGTACCTTCCCCGGAATTAAGGACCCCTGCGACAGGTCCCGCCCACTGAGAGCTGCCGGCCAATCAGAGGCCAGCAGCTCTTTAACTGAGAGCACCACTGGGGAGGCAGTGGCTGTTGCCAGTAATGCACCCACCCGCGGCCTATGGTCATTGAGGGACCCAGGCCACAGGTGAGTCATGGTGGAAGGAATGTTGCGGGGTGGGGGTTGTGGGGGACAGGTGTGTAGAGGTGTTGGCAACAAGGGCAGTGGGATGGCTTGCAGTGTCCCCGAAGGCCCCCCCTTCCCAAAGCCAGTTCCCTCAATTAGGCACTAAGTGCCTTTGAAAGAGGAACCCCACCCCCCAGGGAGCGGGCAAGCAACCTGCACAGGTGTGCTTGTTGTGCTCCCTGTGTGAGACAGGCCTGCCCACCGCTGGGCTAATAGGAAGGCCGGAAGACCGTCCATGGGCCTTCCCGCCGCACACTTAATTGGGGTGGAGGTGGCAAGATGGCGGGGTCCTCACCTGCCGATTAAATGCTCTCCCCACCTTTAAACTTGCTGCAAGGGAGAGCATAAAATCCAGCTCAATGTTTCAAGTCTGTGACCTTTCAACTGTTCTGAAATGTTAACACTCTTTCTCTCCCACAGATGCTGCCAGATCAGCTCAGCATTGCTGGCATTTTCTGTTTTTATTCCTACACCTTCACTCTCAACCTCTGGGACCCTTGCTGTTTGTAGTGTACATTAATGATTTAGACGTGAATATAAGAGATATGATCAATAAGTTTGCAGATGACATGAAAATTGGTGGTGTCATAGATAGTGAGGAGGAAAGCCTTAGATTACAGGACGATATAGATGGGCTGGTAAGATGGGCGGAGCTGTGGCAAATGGAATTTAATCCTGAGAAGTGTGAGGTGATGCATTTTGGGAGGACTAACAAGGCAAGGGAATATACAATGGATGGTAGGACCTGAGGAAGTACAGAGGGTCAGAGGGACCTTGGTGTACTTGTCCATAGATCACTGAAGGCAGCAGCACAGGTAGATAAAGTGGTTAGGAAGTCATATGGGATACTTGCCTTTTATAGCCGAGGCATAGAATATAAGAGCAGGGAGGTTATGTTGGAGCTGTACAAAATGATAGTTAGGCCACAGCTGGAGTACTGTGTACAGTTCTGCGCACCGCACTATAGGAAGGATGTGATTTCACTGGAGAGAGTGCAGAGGAGATTCACCAGGATGTTGCCTGGGCTGGAGCATTTCAGCTATGAAGAGAGACTGAAAAGGTTAGGGTTGTTTTCCTTAGAGTAGGGAAGGCTGAGGGGGGACCTGATTGAGGTGTACAAAACATGAGGGGCATTGATAGGTTAGATAGGAAGAAATTTTTCCCTTAGCAGAGGGATCAATAACCAGGGAGCATAGATTTAAGGTAAGGGGCAGGAGGTTTAGAGGGGATTTGAGGGAAACAATCTTTCACCCAGAGGTTGGTTGGAATCTGGAACACACTGCCTGAAGAGGTGGTAGAGGCAGGAACCCTCACAACATTTAAGAACTATTTAGATGAGCACTTGAAACGCCATAGCATACAAGGCTATGCGCCAAATGCTGGGAAATGGGATTAGAATAGATTGGTGCTTGATGGCCGGCACAGACACGATGGGCCAAAGAGCCTGTTTCTGTGCTGTATAACTCTATGACTCACTCCTTTCACTCAACATTAATGACACGGTAAGTTTTGTCCTTCGCCTTTATCCCACTAGCCTCTGCATCCATCCTATTGCCTTCTACCAATTCCACAATCTACAATGTGATCCCAATATGCATTTCTTTTTCTTGCCATTAAATTTCTTAAAGGATTGTTCCACTTGCAATATCTTTGTTAATGTTTCCATTGCCCTGCTCTTAACTGCTTCTCCCAAGACACTTTCCCATGCAACCATAGCTTATGCCACACCTACTCATTCCTTTCTTCCCACACCATTGCCCACAGTCCAATCAGAGAGTGATTTGCATATACTTTTGTTTCATCTGGTATATTTATTTTATTTAGAGATACAGCACTGAAACAGGCCCTTCGGCCCACCAAGTCTGTGCCGACCATCAACCACCCATTTATACTAATCCTACATTAATCCCATATTCCTACCACATCCCTACACTCGGGGCACTTTATAATGGCCAATTTACCTATAAACCTGCAAGTCTTTGGCTGTGGGAGGAAACCGGAGCACCCGTCAAAAACCCACGCTGTCACAGAGAGTGATGTGTTCCTCTCTCAAAGCACAGTTTAAGTACAATTCTACTTGAGAACTGTGGAATTCATCAGCTATATTTATGGTAAAGAATTCAAGACTCTTCACAAACTAATTAGAGTTAAATCTTTTCTGACGTTATCATTGACACTTTCCTTTGTCATCAACAGTAGTGCTATTGCCTTAACTTCATTGGGCTGAATTTTATTCGTGTGCTGCTGAGATCAAAGATGGAGGTTCACCTGTGTGGACCGCCCGTCGCGGAGCCACTGCAATATTTAGCATGGTGGCTCATTGTAATACATGCGATGCAAAGCCCCCCCAAATGACATGGAGGGGACAGTACTGGTGCTGGGTCAGGTGCTCGTCATGTGCTGGGGCCCTATTTAAAGGGCAGTTAACACATCATTAATGTCTCCACTCCAATACAAGAGCTGTACAGAGAAGGCACAGAAGTCTTGAGCTGCAGAAGATTCATCTCATTTTTTGGACAACCCCAAATTCAGAAGATGTTGTGAGAGGGGCGTTCCAGGGTGGCCCCACGATTCAGTGATGCCTCCCTACTCACTCCCCTCCAGGCTGTGTAGGCAAGGCGGGAGGTCCTCTTCCCCAGCGATGGCAAGAGGGGGCCCTTCCGCCTGACCAATGCAGCCTGGCTGAAGGTGGCAGAGGAGGTCAGTAGCCATGGGGCCATCCAGTGTGACTGGGTCCAGTGCCACAAGAGGATGAACGATCTTCTCTGTTCCACAAAAGTAAGTGGCACTGTATATCAGGGCTTCACTGAACCTGGATGTGCCCACACAGAGAGGCACATGTGTGCCACTGATATGCCAAAGACATGGAGGTTGGGCAGTGAGGAAAGACGTGACATAAATGGAAGAATGTATGACAGAACTTACCCTTGTCTGCTGCTCAGAGCATGGCACCAACATGAGTGGCTCACTCAGCAGGGCACACCGAGCATCCCCCACCTTTGGGCCCAGCTGCCTTCTTGTGACATGTGTCGTGTTGTTGATCTGCCATGCTTAATATCTGCCTCCTGGCTCCTCCAGGCTAAGAGGGCCCACAATGCAAGGGAGGCGAGCTGCACTGGTGGAGAGGTGCCAGACATTAGAAGGCTCACCAACGCTGAGGAGGAGGCCCTGGAGATCTCTGCGATCCATGTAGAGTACTCATTCGATGACGTAGAGCTCGGGGTCCTAGGTGAACCTACGTCCATTTGATATAAACAATGATCAATGTGAAATTGTTGTTGTTTGAGACAATGTTGCTGTAATTGTGACATGCGCAACCTCAAGACTGACAGTGCGCTCTTCCCATTGTATCTTCCGGGTCAACACTGTGAATCGACCCCGGCGATACATGTCACTTCCCACACCTCGGAGGAAGAGACATCCTCCGGGGAAGCAGTGTCGCATGACACTAACGCACCTTCCATCAACGCAGATACTGTCACCTCTGTGGGTATCCATTCGGCCTTAGAGTCTGGGTCACAAGCTGGTGCACACGCACCCGAGCAGCTGTCTGAGGCTGAGACATCCCAGGCTCCTGACAGTCGGAGAGCTGTGGGTGGCCAGGCCCATGCTGAGCCCCAGGCTACGGATGAACCTCTGCTGTTGACAGCATGTGGCATGCTGGAGCTGCTGCAGCAGTCCTGGCAACATCTGGCGGAGATGGCACAGACCGTTCACAGCCTTGAGCGGATGATAGAGTCATAGAGAAACAAGTCCTTCGGCCCACCGTGTCCGCGCCGGCCATCAAGCCTTTCCATTCTAATCCCATTTTCCCGCACTTGGCTCGTAGCCTTGTATGCTATGATGTTTCAAGTGCTCATCTAAATACTTCTTAAATGTTGTGAAGGTTGCTGCCTCTACCACCCCTTCAGGCAGTGTGTTCCAGATTCCAACTACCATCAGGGTGCGAATATTTTTCCTCAAATCCCCTCGAAACCTCCTGCCCCTTACTTTAAATCTATGCCTCCGCTAAGGGAAAAAGTTTCTTTCTATCTAACCTATCGATGTCCCTCATAATTCTGCATACCTCAATCAGATTTAAGATAAGTACTCATGTGCATCTCCATGGATGCAGTAACATGAACAATGGCTCAGTCTGCTGCTGCCTGTAATGGTGGAGACAAAGATGTTGCAGATGTGGACTGCTGCACAACAGGTGAACAAGGGTGCTGTGTAGCTTGCAAAGCATATGGTAGTTTTTATGGTGTGGAGGACCTTTGACCAATAAGGCATTGCCGTGCATCTCTTGCTCACTGCTCACCTTGCATGCGGTGTCTGGATGCTCTCTGTCCTCCCATGAGCCTTTCCTGCTGTAAGTCATCTGTGTCCTCATCGTCTGAGGAGGAGTCCTGCTGAAGTCTCTCCTCATCCTGCAAGGCCTCCTCCATATTGAGTGCGTAGTTGTGCAGAGCACAGCAAACAGCGATGATACGAGCTACCCTTTCTGGCTCGTACTGCAGGGCACCACCCGATCTCTCCAGCCAGCAGAAGCGCATTTTCAGCATGCCGATCGCCTGCTCAATGGTGGCTCTTGTAGCTCCATGGCTGGCGTTGTATCTCTCCTCTGCAGCAGTGGTGGGGTGTCTCACTGGTGTCAGGAGCCATGTCTGCAAGGGGTGCCGCTTGTCTCCAAGAAGCCACCCCTCCATCTGAGCTATTTCAGTGAACAGCAGCGGCACTGGGATGGGTGCAGGATGAAGGCGTCATGGCAGCTGCCTGGAAAGCGGGCACAGATTTGCATGAAGCATTTCCGGTGATCACATACTAGCTGTATATTGAGTGAGTGAAAGCCCTTCTGGTTTATGTATGCAGCTGGTCGCTCGGCGAGAGCCTTGATGGCCACATGGGTGCAAGTCTATGACCCCTTGCACCTGTGGGAATCCTGCGATGGAGCCGAAACCGGTGGCCTTCTGGGCCTGGCTTCCAGAGCCTGTTGTGAAGCAGACATAGTCACTAGCCCTCCAGTACAGGGCATCAATGACCTCCCTGATGCAGCGGTGCACTGCTGACTGTGTGACCCCACAAAGGTCTCCGGTGGGCTCCTGAAATGATGCCGAGGCGTAAAAGTTAAGATCCGCTGTCATTTTGTGGGCCACAGGCATAGGATGTCCACTGAAGCCCATCAGCTGCAGGTCATTGTTGCCTCTCTCGACATCTGCAATTGCCTCTGACACTGGCGCTCTGACATCTGTCATGTGGTACCTGCAGATGAGCGGCGATCTGTGGTGGCGAGCTCTCCTTGGAGGCTGCTGCTGCTGGCAACCAGGGGCCTCTGTGTGGGCTGCACCTGCCTGTTGGTTTTGTCTGCGGCGCATATGGATCCTCATGACACACGGAATAATGAATATAGGGCAAAACATCTCCATCTCCAAGTTGCAATTAAACTTGGTCACTTCACTTCTTCGAAGATACCTAACAGGGCAAAGATTTATGTTGACTGGTACATCAGCTGCTTTCATGCATCAACTATGTGGCGTGGCATGGCATTGCACATCTTAGCTCCCACTAACAGTGGCACAGCATGACCACATTCACATTGTAACAGCTGCATCGATTGGCCCACCAGCCAGATAACCTTTACACGCCTGCTGTTTCTGACACCCTCCCCACACACACGGTGACTGGAGTGCCATAGCTCCTTCACTCACACAAGCAATGGTGCAGAACGGCCACCCCTTACAGAGGTACGTTATGCTGCACCTCCCTAGGTGCCTGCAGAGTTGTGACCCCAGTAAGACCACCCCCCTCCCACCTCCCTTCATGCCTGCAGATTTGTGCCCCCGGTAATACCATCCCCCTCCCACCTCTGTACATATGCATGCAGAGTTGAGACCCATCTCGCACAAGCTCCAATGATTGCTGCTTCTGCTGTCCCACTGGCATTTCTTAGTTGTGAATGGGAGGGCATGTGAGAGACGCCTATTCACAGGAAAATGACAAGCTGTGGACTGAGGGGCGGAGGGATGCATAATGAGGCAATGTAAGTAGCGCTTTGAATATTCAAATTGGGGTGCTGCCGCCGGGAAAATGGGGCGGGGCCTTCCTGGCGTCGGTGAGCATGGTGGGCCTCTCCCAGAAGTATTTTCTGGGCCCCCCACCAGGACCCCCGACGTTGGGGGGTTGGTAAAATCTAGCCCATTGTCTCATGAAACATTAAATATCTCCCACTGGGTTTGGATTCAATTGTCCATAAAATACAAGAAATTAAAGAGATATTTTCCTTTGGACTCATGAATGCAGTTTTTGAGATTAAGTTAGAGAACTAAAGCAGAGACGTACAGACTACAAGTGCCCCATCCCTATTTTTGTTTGCAGTTATTCTATTTTTTGAGGACTTGTGTTAAAACTGAAAAGAATCCATGGATGTGTTTTTTTTACCAAGGTCACCAACAGGACACTTGAGATGTTGTCTGAAAGCCATGTGCTTTGGGATCAGTAAACAACAGAATCCTTGGTGACCTGGGGGAAAATGGTTACAGAGAAGCCTCTTGTCAAGGTCTGTGGAGGTCAGGAGGTCAACTCTCTGGGGTTTGGACATTGTTTTCAGCAGTTGGGATGTGAACTGTTTGAAGACAGTTGGTATTTTCTTGCCAAGGGAAAAAGAAACCACCCAGCTCATCTCCTTCTCTACCTCTTTGAAGAAATCCTGTGTAGATCCAGGGCTGAATTTTACCGGCCCCTCAATGTTGTGGGTCACGGTTCGGGAGCCAGTAAAATGCTGCGGGGAGAGACCCGCCTCTACCCGCAATGCTGTGAGGGGCCCGCTGCCAGGTGGTGGTGGGGGGGGCGACACTGAAGTCCCACCGCTGCTGGTAATATGCGGCGGGCCCTTTATCAGCATATGTAAATCAACATTTAACATAGTTACAAAAACTTATTAGCAGGCGGTGGCCGTCCCACTCCGATATTATGGCCGCCGTTTGTGCTCCACGTGCCTTCGGAACTCTGTACGGAGTTCCGGGTGAGAACCTGGTGGGGAGCTGGGGGGAAGTAATAAAATTTTCAGGGCGGGAGGGGTGGAGGAGCAGGGAAATCGATCTTCATTGGATGTGGGGATGGTGGGAAGGTGTTGATGGGCAAAATATTAAAGGTTGGGGGGGGGGGGGCAGTTCAGGTATGTGAGCAATCAACTGATGGTCATTTCATTGCCTGGAGTGATCATTGTGGGGGCTGGGGAAGGGCCTTCATAATTTATTTTTAAATGTATTAATCACTTATACTTACTCTTTAATAATTAAACTTATTTGTAAGGGCTTAAAGCCCTTTAAAAATGGCGTCATGACTGCGCAGTGGTGCCGGACACCGTTGCCGGGGACGCAGAGGCCGCCCCCTCTATGTCATCGGGGGCGCCGCTTTGCCCCCCTCTATTTAAATGAGTCCCCGCATGTAATATTGTGGGGGCTCAGGGATGGCACATCCACACGGGATGTATGCCATTCTTAGAGTGTGCCGCCGCAAAGTGTGGCTCACTCATAAAATTCAGCCCTCAGTGTGGGAGAGCTAAAATCCCTGGTGCTGCATAGCTCCTGGAAAGCTGAAACAAATCCAGCGATTTAAGTGTGTGCTGACAGAAAACCCTGATGCCACATTTCTGCTAGCAAGCCTACCAGAATAATTCTCAACATCTCCAGAATGGACAGCTTCTGAAACGATCTCAGTGACCCATCTCTGTATAGCCGGACGCCAGACCAAAAAAGGGACAACTGACTTCCTTCTCTTTTTTTCATCAAGAATTAGCAAGTATTTGGCCAAAGTAGTTTTTTTTTTGTTGTCTTTTTTTGGTAATAGACCTCTGCAGTGAGAACTTCTGTATTTTTTCCAGTCTGTGTGCGAGTGTAATTGGGAAATTTAAAAAGGGAACTTTCATATTTCAATCCGTGTGTTAATGCTTTGTTTCATTACTGGTTAAGTTCTGTTTTATAATAAACTGATAATTTTATTGTTTATTGAAGAAAGCTGGTTGCTGTATTTTATTCTGGGATAAAAAATAGAGCTATGATTGGCTGTATTCGTAGCTGGGTAAACATTTAAATATATGTTGTGACCTGTGGAAAAGTGGAACTAGAAAAGACAGTGCACTCCTCCCGCCTCGGTGGTAACAAGGTCCATATTGAGCTTGTTGGAGAAGAATAGAGACGAGGGACTGAATTTTACCCTTGTCGGACAGGATCCATCCACAGACCGAAAAGTCAGTGGCGATCCCGCCTCTGCCTGGCCTGGGGATCCAGTCCGGATTTTACAGTCCCTAGGCCCTTAGTAGGTCTGAGGCGGGACTTCCACCTCATTGAGGCAGGAGGTCCCATCTAACGGAGCTGCCGGCAGCTCTTAGTCCCAGCAGTGGCCACCGGGAGTGGTGTCTACTGCTGAGACTGCAACTCAGCTTCGCGAAGAAGAGGAAGGACGCTGGGGGTGATCAGTCGGGCCCTGGCGAGGCAAGGGTTGCTGACTGGGTAGGCGAGAGGCATGCTGGATGTTGGAGGTGATTGAGGCATCGGGGGGGCGGCCCTCCGTCGAGTACAGGGTGCCTGATCAGGAGACCCCCCCTCCCCACCGGCCGTCAGAGAGTCGCCTGCTTTTGTCAAGCGGCTTTTCTCAGGCCTGGATCGCCCGACCAGCCAAGGGTAAAATCCCCGTGGCGGTGGGCGAGGGCCCTTAAGTGGCCATCAATTGGCCACTTAAGGGCCTTGATTGGCCTGGGGTGGGCGGGCCATTTCCCGCTGCTCCACATAAAATTGCAGCAGTGGGTCGGGAAGGGCCCCCTCTCCTTGAGCCTCCCATTCTATTTTACACACCCCCTCCCCGCCATCATCCCACTCTTTGTGGGGGGCAGCATAAAATTCCAGCTGGGGCCTTGAATTTGGCACTGCCCGAGATGACAGTTTTCTTCGCCTTAAAACAAAATGGAGAAACTGTTGGAGGTTCTGAATTTGTCTCCTCTATAATGCTGGGTGCCAGTTACAGAAATATTATGCAGGTACAACTGATGGTAAACTATTAAGGTAAAACTCTCTGCTGATAATACATTATTACAGTAAAGCTGCCATGAAGCATGTTACCTCTGCTGACTTTGAAACCATTTCTTCACAAATTGGCTTGGGGACACAGGAAGGGACCTTAGATCCAACGTGCAAGAATTGACTCTCAGACTTTCTGGAGCATTTATACACTCAAATTTCAAAGAGTGTGATTAGATTGGTTCTTCTGAGAACAGATTGGTAGGAAATCTAGACCAACAATAACACAATATAGTACTTAAACATGGTGGGAGAATTCATTCCATTCTCTCACAAAGCAGATTTATCAATGGGGTCACAACTTTTTCTGCTCAACATCTCATAAGTGAGAATAACGTCATATGGGTGCTCTCACTAACAGTAAGTCATTAAAAAAAATTGTCAAGACATCTTAATTATATGAGGAAAAAAATAAGTAATTTGGTTTTTAGAAGCCTCTTTGGAATGAAAACAATTACAAACAGATGTTGTACCAACCGCTTTCAGATGGACTGCAAAAAATGAACATATATATTTGGAAAGGGAAACCTGTTGCATATTTATATTATTTACAGTTGGATTTAAGTTGCGTATAAAGCATCCTTCTTGCACTTTAACAGCACAATGGCGTGCTACAGGTAATTTTTCTAATCTGCATTTTGTTGTGACCTGTGCATCTAGAGAGCAGTCATTTGGCCTCACTGTATACTAATTTTACACTGCCTGCATTGTTGGGAGAATTACAGAAGGCTTGGAACACAGGGCTCAATTCATCCATATGATTACATGATCTAAGCTATGTTTTTCATAGACAATCACACGTGTGATATAGGTCATCTGATACCAATTACGTAACTGAATGTTCACCCATTGCCTATTGTTATAAAAGTGCTTCCACACTCGTGTTTAAAAATTGTGGAAATTGATTAATTTGAAAGACTGAAGAGAGTCAATACGTGCTGGACATTTTTTTTTTAATAGGTCACTAGAAGGACCTCAGGACTTTTGTTTAAAAACACACTGGAAGTCACAGATCTTCAGCTAAATAAACAGCAGGAGCCTTCGGACTAGGGGAGTTGTTTACAGAGAAGTGACATGTCAAGATTTATGGTGGTCAAGAGTTGGTTTCGTTTTGGATATTGTTTTGGTTCAGTTGCGGGGGGCTTAAGCCTGCTAAGAGAGAAGTCACCAGCTCATCTTTTTTTCACCTCTTTGGGAAACCCTGAGAATCCAGTGTGATAGCTGAAACCCCTGATGCAATAATTCTCCTGGAAAGCCTGCCAAACTAATACTCAATGTTGCCTGAAAGAACTGCTCCAAAAAGATCCCAGTTACATCCGTCTACACGTATCTGGACGCCAGAATAAAGGGCTGGGAACATATCATATCGTATCCTTTTCCTTCAAGAATTAGCTAGTATTTGGCCAAAGTTTTCTTTTTTCTTTTTTGTAAAGAGATCTCTGCAGAGAAAACATCTATTGTTTCTTTAACCTATGTGTGTTGGGGTAATTTAGAAAGATACTTTCATATTTCCACCTGTGTTAATGTTTTTCCTCTTTATTGAACAAGTCTTGTTTTACAATAAATTAATAATTTTGTTGCTTATTAAAGAAACCTGGTTGGTGGATTTTATTCTGAAATAAAAATAGAGTACATAATTGGCTGTATTGGTAACTGGGTAAAACATTTAAATATATGTTGTGACCCATGGAGAAGTGGAACGAGAGAAAGACAGTGCACTCCTCCAGCCATGGTCGTAACACTATAGACAAGCAGTATTGTTTTACAGCCAACAAAAGAATAGAAAGCACCTGAATAGAGATTGAGCTATATCAGTTCAGTTCCAAGTGGATAAAATTCATAAGAGGTGATATCACCTTACGGTTGGAAAAAATCAGACCCACACACTGATGCTGCTTGGGTGTACTTTCCTTTTTATTAATGAAAAATGTTCAAATTAGACTCATTACAACACAAATGTACTGAGCAAGCATACTCATCCTCCCAAGTACCAATGAAAAAATTAAACTGAATTCTATACAAGGGATAGAATCAGTGCAAAAATATAGTAGGGTTTCCCATAAGACCATAGTGGAGTCTAATAATAGTAAATTGAAATGTCCAATGGCAGCTTATTTAAAAAGTCTTTATAAAAACAAATACAATTTGACCATACAAGAAATGCAGTAAAATAAATTGTACTACCATTTCTTTATAGGTATTAAAACACACAGCCACATTTTTCACATAACTCTTACATCATAACAAATGGTGATAATGTAACAGGAATTCAGATATTATTCCAGACTGTATGCATGCCGAATATTTAGTGTGTCCCGCAGCATGATGTCACGTAATCGCCACAGTGCATCAACCATGGTTGTGTGAGCACCTTTGCTCTTTAACCAGTGAGAGGGTAACCGGCTCTCTTGTTCTTTTGTAAGGTGGACATCTTGCCTTCTTGCTGTAAAGGAACATAAGGCAATGTGATATAAGTAGGTGTGTATTTGTTAATTTCATTACTATTTTTGGCAGGTGTAGCTCAAAGTTGGAAAAACCAGGTCACAACATGGTCCCTCCACAGCCATCCTGGAGCTGAAAATTACTTCTGAAATGCAATAAAAATCCTCAGGCAGGAACAGTAACACATTTAAAAATGCAGTCTATAAAGTGCAGTGGAGGAGAGATTTCTTTTAGTTTACTGGATAGCTGCTTAAATGTTGTCTGTTATGTTGGGTTTGCGAGAAATTTCTACTTTTTGAAGAAGACATTATGGGGCAAATTTTGTGAAGCTGCTATTCCTCTGCATTTCCCAGGGATTCATTTTAATGACCAGATGCAAACTGGGTGTGCTGATCTCTGTGCTCAATATACTGATCCATTATCTGAGTGAGTGCTGCCTTGCTGAATTTAGGTTTACACTTAAAAGGAAGAATTAAGGAAAATCTTAAAAAGGCACTAGTGGACAACACCATTTCTACTATTCTCCACACCACATAGGAACATAAGAACAGGAAGAGGTCATTTAGCCCCTCGAACCTGTTTCGCCATTCAATGAGAAACAGTATGGATGACCTCACATTTGCCTACATTGAAATCCATTTGTTACATTTTTGCCCGTTTAGAACTATGCAAATAATGGAATTATTTTTAAAAATATCTTATAATAGATACATTGCTAACCTGCACATATTTATGACTTCATGTCAGCTGCTGGAACATCTCATGCCACATAACTTGTTTTTAGTTTGTAAAAGCTGCATTGATTAATGATATTTGTCTTCTTCCTTTGACTCCAAAGTAGGTGATTGGTTGGTGAGTGTTTTATCATTTATCTTTCAAAACTCAGGTAATTTTAGAAATTGTAAGGTTTTTATTTGGTAATACTACTTAAGCTACTTAAAGCAGCCAGAAGTACTGCACAAAGAACAGCTAGGCGTTGCGCAAACGACTACTGGCAACACCTATGCAGTCATATTCAGCTGGCCTCAGACACCGGAAACATCAGAGGAATGTATGATGGCATGAAGAGAGCTCTTGGGCCAACCATCAAGAAGATCACCCCCCTCAAATCTAAATCGGGGGACATAATCACTGACCAACGCAAACAGATGGACCGCTGGGTTGAGCACTACCTAGAACTGTACTCCAGGGAGAATGCTGTCACTGAGACTGCCCTCAATGCAGCCCAGCCTCTACCAGTCATGGATGAGCTGGACATACATACAGCCAACCAAATCGGAACTCAGTGATGCCATTGATTCCCTAGCCAGCGGAAAAGCCCCTGGGAAGGACAGCATTACCCCTGAAATAATCAAGAGTGCCAAGCCTGCTATACTCTCAGCACTACATGAACTGCTATGCCTGTGCTGGGACGAGGGAGCAGTACCCCAGGACATGCGCGATGCCAACATCATCACCCTCTATAAAAACAAAGGTGACCGCGGTGACTGCAACAACTACCGTGGAATCTCCCTGCTCAGCATAGTGGGGAAAGTCTTTGCTCGAGTCGCTCTGAACAGGCTCCAGAAGCTGGCCGAGCGCGTCTACCCTGAGGCACAGTGTGGCTTTCGTGCAGAGAGATCGACTATTGACATGCTGTTCTCCCTTCGTCAGATACAGGAGAAATGCCGTGAACAACAGATGCCCCTCTACATTGCTTTCATTGATCTCACCAAAGCCTTTGACCTCGTCAGCAGACGTGGTCTCTTCAGACTACTAGAAAAGATCGGATGTCCACCAAAGCTACTAAGTATCATCACCTCATTCCATGACAATATGAAAGGCACAATTCAACATGGTGGCTCCTCATCAGAGCCCTTTCCTATCCTGAGTGGTGTGAAACAGGGCTGTGTTCTCGCACCCACACTTTTTGGGATTTTCTTCTCCCTGCTGCTTTCACATGCGTTCAAATCCTCTGAAGAAGGAATTTTCCTCCACACAAGATCAGGGGGCAGGTTGTTCAACCTTGCCCGTCTAAGAGCGAAGTCCAAAGTACGGAAAGTCCTCATCAGAGAACTCCTCTTTGCTGACGATGCTGCTTTAACATCTCACACTGAAGAATGCCTGCAGAGTCTCATCGACAGGTTTGCGTCTGCCTGCAATGAATTTGGCCTAACCATCAGCCTCAAGAAAACGAACATCATGGGGCAGGATGTCAGAAATGCTCCATCCATCAATATTGGCGACCACGCTCTGGAAGTGGTTCAAGAGTTCACCTACCTAGGCTCAACTATCACCAGTAACCTGTCTCTAGATGCAGAAATCAACAAGCGCATGGGTAAGGCTTCCACTGCTATGTTCAGACTGGCCAAGAGAGTGTGGGAAAATGGCGCACTGACACGGAACACAAAAGTCCGAGTGTATCAGGCCTGTGTCCTCAGTACCTTGCTCTACGGCAGCGAGGCCTGGACAACGTATGCCAGCCAAGAGCGACGTCTCAATTCATTCCATCTTCGCTGCCTTCGGAGAATACTTGGCATCAGGTGGCAGGACTATATCTCCAACACAGAAGTCCTCGAAGCGGCCAACACCCCCAGCTTATACACACTACTGAGTCAGCGGCGCTTGAGATGGCTTGGCCATGTGAGCCGCATGGAAGATGGCAGGATCCCCAAAGACACATTGTACAGCGAGCTCGCCACTGGTATCAGACCCACCGGCCGTCCATGTCTCCGTTATAAAGACGTCTGCAAACGCGACATGAAATCGTGTGACATTGATCACAAGTCGTGGGAGTCAGTTGCCAGCATTCGCCAGAGCTGGCGGGCAGCCATAAAGACAGGGCTAAATTGTGGCGAGTCGAAGAGACTTAGTAGTTGGCAGGAAAAAAGACAGAGGCGCAAGGGGAGAGCCAACTGTGCAACAGCCCCAACAAACAAATTTCTCTGCAGCACCTGTGGAAGAGCCTGTCACTCCAGAATTGGCCTTTATAGCCACTCCAGGCGCTGCTTCACAAACCACTGACCACCTCCAGGCGCATATCCATTGTCTCTCGAGATAAGGAGGCCCAAAAGAAAAGAAAAACTACTTAAGCTTAGTAGATTGGGAAACAGTTAATTAAGAAAGTGATTAAGTAATTAAAATGAATTTTAAAACAGAAGTAACAATGACAAGACAGGTGTTATGTTACAGCTGCGGCACGTGTGAGCTTTTGGATGCCAAGGTGATCCAGAACAAACATGTCTGTAGAAAGTGTAAGCAGCTACAGGAATTCCTGATCAGATTACTGATCTGGAAGCCGAACTGCAAACACTGCGCAACATAAGGGAGGGAGAGAAATACCTGGACGCTTTGTTCCAGAAGATGGTCACACCTCTTAGAACAGGGTCATCTATTTTGGTCAGCAGCGAGGGACAGGAGGATGAGACCGTGAGTGAGGCAGGTAAAGGGATCGAGCAGACAGTAGTGGAGGAGCCTCAGATTTTGCAATTGACAAACAGGTTTCAGGTGCTCTCAACCTGTGTGGACGAAAGCGAGGTCTGCAAGGTGGATGAGCAGACTGGCCATGGCACTGTTGCACAGGAAGCCATTCAAATGGAGGGAGCAAAAAGGAATGTAGTGGTAGTAGGGGATAGTATAGTGAGGAGGATTGACACTGTTCTGTGCAGCTGACAGCTGTGTTGCCTACCTGGTGCCAGGGTTTAGAACATATGCTCAGGGCTGGACAGGAACTTGGAGTGGGAGGGGGAGGATCCAGTCATCGTGGTCCATGTAGGTACCAACGACATAGATAGGACTAGGAAAGATGTTCTGCTTAGACAATATGAGGAGCTAGGTACCAAATTGAAGAACTGAACCGTAACGGTAATAATCTATTATTACCTGAGCCACGTGCCAATTGGCAGAGGGCAGATAAGATTAGTGAAATGAATACGTGGCTCAAAGACTGGTGTGGGAGAAGTGGGTTTCGGTTTGTGGGGCACTGGCAGCAGTACTGGGGAAAGTGGGGGCTGTACCGTTGGGACAGTCTGCACCTGAACCGTGCTGTGACCAGTGTTCTAGCAAACTGTATAACTAGAGAAGTAGAGAGGGCTTTAAAATAAACAAAGGGGGGGTGAGGGATCAAGCATGAGTAGACATATCAAAACAAGGGGTAGAGTCAAGGCACGAGAGCAGAATAGTAATATAGGGAATGAAGTTCAGAAAATAGCAGAAAGGGACAGAGAGGAAAAAACCTAATAACACACCAACAGTTGAGACTAGATGTTACAAAGATAACAAAACGACAAAACTAAAGGCTCTGTATCTGAATGCATGTAGCATTCATAACAAAGCAGACAAACTGATAGCGCACATTGAAGCAAATAAATATGACTTGATAGCTATTATGGAGACGTGGCTGCAGGATGACAAGGACTGGGTCCTGAATATTGAGAGGTATATGACGTTCAAAAAGAATAGGAAGCTAGGTAAAGACGGAGGGGTAGCACTCTTAAACAAGGATGGCATTGGTGCAATAGTTAGAGATGACCTTGGTTCAGGAGATCAGATGTAGAATTGGTCTGGGTGGAGGTGAGGAATAGTAGGGGAAAGAAGTCACTAGTAGGAGTGGTCCACAGGCCCTCTTACAGTAACCATAATGTAGGACAACGTTTACAAGAAGAAATATTGGGTGCTTATGATTAAGCAATGGCAGTAATCGTGGGTGATTTTAATCTACATATAAACTGGAAAAATCAGATTGACAATAGTAGCCTGGATGAGGAGTTCATAGAATGCTTTCAAGATAGGTTCTTAGAGCAGCACATGTTCTAGAACCAACCAGAGAGCAGGTTATATTAGACTTTGTATTGTGTAATGTGACAGGATTAATTAATGACCTCAGAGTAAAGGCACCTCCAGGTAGCTGCAACCACAATATGACTGAATTTTACATATAGTTTGAAAGAGAGAAGAGCAAGTCTAAGACTAGTATTTTAAACTTAAATAAGGGCAACTATGTGGGTATGAAAGCAGAGCTAGCTGAAGTGAACTGGGTTATTAGGCTAGGAGATAGATCAATAGAGAAGCAGTGGCAGACATTCAAGGGGATATTTCAGAATACTCAGAATAAATCTGTAAAGAAAAATTCTAAGGGGAGGATCCATCATCCGTGGTTAACTAAGGAAGTTAAAGAAAGCATCAAACTCAAGTAAAGGGCATATAATTGCGCAAAGGTGAGCGGCAGGTCAGATGATTGGTCAGAATATAAAGAACGGCAGAGAACGACTTAATCCGGAGAAAGAAATGAGAGTATAGAGAAAGCTAGCTAGAAATGTAAAAACGGATAGCAAGAGTTTCTACAGGTATTTAAAAAGGAAAAGAGCAAGTAAAGTGAGTATTGGTCCTCGAGAGAGTGAGAAAGGGGAGTTAATAGTAGATAATAAGGAAATGGCAGATGAAATGAACTAATATTTTGCTTCAGTCTTCACTACAGAGGATACAAAAACATTCCAGTAATAGTTGTAAATCAGGAGGTGGAAGGAAGAGAGGAACTTGCTGAAATTACAATCACCAGTGAACCAGTGCTGACCAAAATGAAGGAGCTGCGGGCTAACAAGTCCCCGGGTTCCGATGGGCTTCATCATAGGGTCTTAAAAGAAGTGGCTAATGAGGCAGTAGACGCATTGCTGTTAATTTTTCAAAATTTGCTAGATTCTGTAAAGGTTCCATCAGACTGGAAAGTAGCAAATATAATCCCTCTATTTAAGAAGTGTGTGGGGGTGGGGGTGGGAGGAGGCAGAAAACAGGTAACTATAGATCAGTTAGCTTGACGTCTGTCATGGGGAAGGTATTAGAATCGATCATTAAGGAGGCTATAGCTGGGCACTTCGAAAACTCAAGGTAATCGGGAATCGTCAGCATGCCTTTGTGAAAGGGAGATCATGTTTAACCGATTTATTGGAGTTCTTTGAAGGAGTGACAAGTGCCGTTGATAAAGGGGAGCCCGTTGACGTACTGTACTTGGATTTCCAGAAAGCATTTGAAAGGTGCCACATAAAAGGTTACTGCACAAAGTAGGAGCTCATGGTGTAGTGGGTAACATATTAGCATGGATAGAAGATTGGCTGGCTGGCAGAAAACAGAGCCTATGCATAAATGGGTCTTTTTCTGATTGGCAGAATGTGACGAGTGAAATCCTGCAGGGGTCTGTGCTGGGGCTTCAACTTTTTACAATCTATATCCATGACTTAGATGAGGGGAGCGATGGTATGATAGCTAAATTTGCAGATGACACAAAGATAGGTAGGAAAATATGTTGTGAAGAGGACATAAGGAGCTTGCAGACTGATATAGATAGGTTGAGTGAGTGGGCAAAAATCTGGCAGATGGTGTATAATGTGGGAAAACGTGAAGCTGTTCACTTTGGCAGGAAGAATAAAAAAGCAGAGTGTTACTTAAACGGAGAACGACTGCAGAACTCCGAGTTGCAGAGGGATCTAGGTGTTCTGGTGCATGAGTCACAAAAGGTTAGTATGCAGGTACAGCAAGTAATAAAGAAGGCTAATGGAATGCTATCGTTTAGTACGAAAGGAATTGAAAATAAACGTAAGGATGTGATGCTTCAGTTTTACAGGGCATTGGTGAGACCACATCTCGAATACTGTGTGCAGTTTTGGTCTCCTTATTTCAGGAAGGATGTGAATGCTTTGGAGGCAGTTCAGAGGAAGTTTACTAGATTGATACCTGGAATGAGCGGGTTGTCTTATGAGGAAAGGTTGGACAGGCTGGGCTTGTTTTCACTGGAGTTTAGAAGAGTGAGGGGAGACTTGATTGAAGTATATAAGATCCTAAACAGTCTTGACCAGGTGGATGTGGAAAGGATGTTTCCTCTTGTGGGGGAGACCAGAACTAGGGGGCACTGTTTTAAAATTAAGGGTTGCCCTTTTAGGACAGAGATGAGGAGAAAAACATTTTCTCTCAGAGGGTTGTGCGATTTTGGAACTGTCTGCCTCAGAAGGTGGTGGAAGCAGGGTCACTGAATAATTTTAAGGCGGGGTAGACACATTCTTGTTAGGCAAGGGAATCAAAGTTATCAGGGGTAGAATGGCCTACTTCTGCTCCTAATTCATACATTATGCACTTATTAATTTCATGCATCATATCTTACCTGAAAGGGACTGGTCCCACTTGCTGACAGTATTAGAGTCGGCACTGAGCCCCTCAATATATCTCAGGTAAGCTTCAGAGTGCAGTAACCGCTGAGTCTTTGGTGGAGGAGCCACAAACATCGGCGTTGATGGCTGCTGCTGGATAGTCTGTTGAGCTACGACTTGTTGTGTAGGATACGGAGGTGGAGCCGGCTGACCCTGAGGTCCAAGATTAGGATGAATACCAATCTAAAACAGTCATTATTGTAAACATTAAGACATTGAGCTAAACTATATTAAAATTACAGATTCTAATTTGCTTTCAGCTTTTACTATAACATGTGATCTAAGTGTAGTGTATTTTTAAACAAATAGGATTGATCTAATCATACCTAGTATTACAAAGCAATTATATTCCATGAACACAAATCTTATCTTGAGAAAGTACCCAAGAAAATAACTTGTTTTACCTGCTGACCATATGGGGTTCCTGTAGTGGTCACAGTCGGTGATCCTCCCACCATGGTAGTCACACTCTGACCTATTACACCTGCAGTTTCAATGGAATACATTTCAGGGGATTTAATACCTAACCAAAGATTCACCACACTTACTGTATTTTGACACGATTATCTGAACTAAATGTAACTATTTTATAATATATGACCTGTGCCAAAAAACTTTTATAATGGTTTTCGAACTAGGCTAACCTGCTGAAAACAGAGAGCAAAATTACTCTCTAATTAACAATTACTCCTTTCTACAGAAGGAATAGGAGCAGGAGAGGCCATATGGCCCCTCTAGCCTGCTCCTTCAACAAGATCACAGCTGATCTTCTACCTCAACTCCGCTTTGCCACCCTGTACCCACATCCCTTGATGTCCAAAAATCTATCAACCTCAGTCTTGAATACACTCAAAAACTGAGCACCCACAACACTCAGAGATAGAGAATTCCAAAAGATTGACAACTGTCTGAGTGAAGGAAGTTCTCCTTGCCTCAGTCCGAAATCGTCAACCCCTTGTCCTGAGACTATGACCCCTAGTTTTAGATTCTCCTCCCAGGGAAAATAGCCTCTCCATTTAGTTGAATTTTAACTAGGAAAAAAATGTAAACATCCTTGGGGCCACGTGCCATCATGCCACTGCGATCTGTCTCCTCAATCATGTGGCGGGGTGGGCTCTGTGATGCCAGTAATGGCGCCATTTTTAAAGAGCTGTCAGACCTACACATTTGAAGCCCGTACCACCCCCACCCCCCACAAAAACACAAATTATTTTTGGCCTGTTCCACCCACCGCCCCCCCCCCCCCAATATAAAGGAAATAAATGGCTGCCCCGTTCCACCCCCCAAAACACTTGCATTTAAAATGTGATCTTTCTCCCCTGCCAACTGCACAAAGTGCAGAGATCACCCCTTCCCCACGCCCCTACACATGCATATTTGACACCCCACACCCCCCACCACACTAAAAATCCTAAGTTCTCCCCTTCCCCACCTCGGTGGCGCCAGCTTTCCCTGGATGGGAAAGTGAAGGTGCATGAGTGCCAGCCACTGCAAGCAAGATCCCGGACAGTCGGCAAAATCGCAGTGAAAGGTCTGTTAATTTATTCATGTCCTTTATTTAAATATTTAAAGTTGGGTCCCATTGCTGAGCGGCAGGGATGCTGCCATGGAGCCTTGCCACCGCCGGGAAGATTGGGCCTGGCAATCACAGTGTCGGGCTCCGCGGCATGCCACTGCCGGTGTGACCTTCTGGCCCCCCTGCCACAGAGCCCAACGTCGGGACCTGAACAAACTTCAGCCCTTGGAGTGTGTTGAGCAGTGTAGGGTATTGGGTTCCACACCCCTTCAACTGCTGAGTTTTCAATCTTACCCTTGCTGGGAGATGCTGAGTAGCCCAGTGATTCTCCACGGGCAAGAAGGAAAAAGTTGAAGGGAGTTATTCCCAAGCCCCTGACAGCTGGTCTAAAGCAGCATGTGTGAAAACCCGGGAGTAGGTTACCTGCTCTCCCTCAAAGACCATAGGCTGAATTTTACCAGTCCCTCGATGCCGCTGCGCAGGGGCCGGTAAAATGCTCGGAGAGAGGCCTGCCTCGACCCGCAACGTCGAGACAGGCCCACCGCATCTCCACCAACACTTCCAGATTTTTCGTTGAACAGACAGCCGTCACTCTGCATTACAGAACGGGTCTAACTCTGCATTCTTAAAGGGAGGAGGGAGGGGGGATATGCAGGGATCTCACTCTGCATTCTTAAAGGGGGGTAGATACAGGGGTCTAACTCTGCATTCTTAGAGGGAAGGGGGGATATGCAGGGGTCTAACTCTGCATTCTTAAAGGGGGAGATACGCAGGGGTCTAACTCTGCATTCTGAAAGGAAGGGGGTCTGGGATTACTGGACAGAAAACTGTGCTGGCATGAAGAGAGGTACTGTGTACCATCCCTCTGTTAACAGTGTACGGTCTTTGTTTGTGAGGGGGCAATGGCACAGTAGGCACCCTGTGTGTGGGGAGGGTGCCAGAAAGGCCATGAAGGTTTTATGGATGGAGGGGACAATCGATTCAGCTAATAGGATCTTGATGTGATCATGTGTGCCACTCTGAGTGTTGGTCAAGATGGGCAATGCCATAGCACGCCACATACTTGATCCAGGAAAGCAGCTGAAGCACCCGTCAACACCAATCCATGCCCTGTTAGGAACCTTCAAATACATGCAGGGTTCAACTTTATTTATCACATGGAAATAGGTATGGCTCATCCTACATTGTGTGATTCTCTGCACGTGAGGATCCGTATGCGCCAGAGGCATTATCAACAGGCAGGTGCGATCCAAGTAGAGGCCCCTGGTCGTGAGCAGCAGCCCCCAAGGGGAGGACGCCATTACAGTTGCTGTGCATCTACAGGCCCCATATGACATGCCATCAGATGTCGGAGCACCAGTGTTAAGGGAGATTGCGCATATAGAGAGGGCGGTGACACGTCTCTGTGCCCTGCTCAAGGATGACCTGCAGCCCATGGGCTCCAGTGGACATCCCATACCTTTGTTCCTCAAAGTGGCAGCGTTCTCATGCCAGATACCTCTGCTTCCTTTTAGGGGTCCACCAGAGACCTTTGTGGGGTCACACAGTCAGCAGTGCACCGCTGCATCAGGGAGGTCACCAATGCCCTGCACTGGACGGCCAGTGGTTCTGGCACCATTGCTGGAGAACCATAGCTTATAATGTTCATAGACTGCACTCATGTGGCCATCAGGCCTACTGCCAGGCCACCACCTGCAGACATTACCATTAAAGGAGCCCTCTCAATCTAGGTGAAGCTGTTATGTGAACACCGCGGCTGCTTGCAGCAAATGTGTGGCTGCTTCTCAGGCAGCTGCCATGACACCTGGGTCTTGAGTCAGTCCCAGCTGCCACCGTTGTTCACTGAACTGGCTCAGATGGAAGGGTGGCTTCTTGGAAATAAGGGCTATCCTTTGCAGACATGGCTCCCGACACCAGTGAGAGACACCACCACCGCTGCAGAGGAGAGATACAACACCAGCCACTGAGCTACATCAGCCAACATTGAGCAGGAGATCGCCATGCTGAAAGAGCACCTGCAATGCCTGGATGGATAGGGTGATGCCCTGTACTATGGGCCGAAAAGGCCAGCTCCTTTCTTTGCTGCTCTGCACAACTACGCACCCAATAGGGGCCAGGCCTGGAATGATGAGGAGAGACGTCAACAGGATTCCTCCTCGGACTATGAGGACGCTGAGGACCTACAATATGAAAGACGCATGGGAGGGCAGATGGCACCCAGGCTCTGCACGCAGGGCTAGCAGTGAGCTAGGGACGTATGGAAGTGGCTTATCAGACAAAGGCTGTCTGCTCCATAGGAACCGACATGAGCTCTGCAAGCCACACATTACCCTTGCTCACCTGCTGTGCACCAGTCTACATCTGCAGCATCCCTGTGTAAACTATTAAAGGCAGCAGCTGACTGGGCCAATCTCCATGGCCCTGAGTCCGTGGAGACGCTCATGAGTAATGGTGGCATGGCAATGCTGTTATTGCATACGTTGGCTCTCCTGAAGGGCCAACGGTGCAAAGGGATATGATATTGGCGCTACATGCTGGCACACATCATTCGCACAGAGAAAAGGACACACATGTTGGTGAGGAACATTTAGTGAAAGACGCATTTACATTGCTGTGACACCCGTGCATTCCCATTTGTGTCAATGTGTTCTCTGTAAACCTCTGCAATACCTTTTATGGTCTATTTAAGTCTTTTGTCCTGGAATGTGCAAAATTAAGATTATTCACCCAGGTGCAGCACGCCTACAAGAAGGAATGTTATACTTGAGTGGGAGAAGAGGACCGCAACTTCATAGGACATTGGGACACAGCAGGGTAAGTATGTGGCAGCAAAGCAGAAAGTGCTGGGGTCACTCAGCAGGTCAGGCAGCAACTGTGGAGAGAGAAGCAGAATTAACTTTCAGGTCTGTGAACTTGGACAAGTTAACTCTGCTTTTCTCTCTAGCGAAGATGCCAGACCTACTGGATTTCTGCAGCACTTTCTGCTTTGTTGCCAGATTGACAGCAGCCCCACTCTTCAGTAGTCAGTTAAGTCTTTCTTTGACAGCTGTCAGGAAGCAGGGGCTGCAGCGCTTAAAATAGGTCCCCAGCACCTGCTGCACAACTGTCAAAGACTCTCTCACTGCGCCGAAATGTCCCACCTCATCCTGTGTAATATGAGGAGGGCGACTCGGCGCCGTGATTCTAATGAGCCCCCGTGATTAATATCGCAGGGACTACCATTGCTACAGTTCTAACCTTACAACAATTATGAAACAAATACATTTAACTGCCCAAAAAGAGCACACAGTTATTCTGTGTTTCAACAGTACAAAATTACATTCACAGATCTTATAGTTACTTGGGAAAAATAATCTGTTTAGCAAGAAAATAGATTAGCATTTACATCATCATTTGACAATGTTTGTGGAACAATTTTGGAAAGTTGTTTTATCTGTCAATCACCTCATGTTTAGAGTGACAGTTTGACAGAAAATAGTAGCTTTCTTATATTATGAAAGGAAACCATTAGAAGATATACTGCTAGAAATCATTATATTTATTTCAACAGACCAAATCAGAACATGACAATTTGGTCTAAAAATGCACCGGTACTTTCAGAATGAAAAATGTACTAAGAAATTAGCATAAACTATTCAGTACACAAAAACCCCAAGACTCTTAATATTTCTCCCAACTTCTGGAATAAAAATTACAATGAATGGCATATCATAACTATTCTGTAATCATCTCTTGCTGAACTTTACATAATTAGTATCAATGGTTGCTTAAAGCAGATGACACATCATAAACAAGATAATGATTTAGCAATGATGTTCTTACCCAATGGTTGAATGCCTGGGGGAAGGTGGGGTGGTGGAAGCACCCCAGGGTGAAGTGGCTGCATGCTGCCCAAGCTGGCCATGCCATCAACTGGGCCTTGTAATGGTGGCATGCCCTGTGGGTAGCCACCTATCATGCCTTAAACGATAACAACAAATTTCAAACATGCATCAAGGATGTCAATAACGTGCAACACAGTCTGCATCAATGTTCCCTCTAAATTAGTTGTGCTAATTTGATAAGAAAACCTCTCTTATATGAATAATTTTGGATCATTAATATATTGGCAGGCAACAATAAAGGAAGCGGTTATATTGAATTTATGATTGGTTTCTTAAGTCATGAACATGTAACTTTGTTTCCTAATCCACTTGAATAATTAGAGGGAACCTTGGTCTGCAAAATGAAGCATGCACTACAAACTAATGGTTGAGGAGATCTACAACTACTTGAAGGAATGGACTGTATTAGTATGTGGTGATGAGGTAACACGAGTAATAAATGAACAGATACACATTTTACCAAGTATTTGCATGGTAATAGAATGTGTCTGCTCACATCTCTATGTAGTCTACTTTGAAATCTAATTTTCTGACTGAAATGTTGGATTACCTACCTTTGGTAGGGTCTTCTCCATTCTCTGAATATTATCCACCACATACCAAAGTCCTGTCATCCAATGGGGAAAAAATACAGGGACATTGTCCCTTTAACACATTTTCAGTGTAATATTAAGGTAAGCCACATGATTCATCCTCTTTCTGAAATCTATAAATTCTGCTGTCCAGTTCTTTTTGCACCCAAAGAAGTAAAGCAGTAAGGCATGCAAGTATGAAATCAGATCATACAACTTGGTTTGTTTAAAGACATGTTCAGATCAGAGGACAGCAGGGAGCCTGGTATGTGGAGGATAACATCATTCAAAGAAGGAGAGTGCCTACGGAAGGTAGGTGACCTTTGTTTATTCTTCATCAGTTATTTTCCACATACTATAGGATATTTTACATAACTGTAAGATGAGAAGGGTGTTACCTTTGTTCTGGTCAATAACCTGAAAGAAGGCTTGCCTCCCTAATTATGTATTCTGTTTAGCTTATAAAGCTAAACATTAAAGTTTGATTAAAAAAGAAAGTTCCAAGTAGCACTCTTGCTTTTGCTATCCAAACTAAGGAGGAGCTGTATTCTGGTGGCGGGGGTCCCAATGTCAGGAGAAACCGATACTGAGATCCCCACGTTGCTCCTTTTATGGAAGACCTGCTGAATTTAGTGCCAGTCAGGCACTTAAGTGACAGTGGCGGGCCTTCCATAGAGTCATAGAGAGATACAGCACTGAAACAGGCCCTTCGGCCACCGAGTCTGTGCCGACCATCAACCACCCGTTTATACTAATCCTACATTAGTCCCATACTCCCTCCCACATTCCCTCAATTCTCCTAGCACCTACCTACACTAGGGGCAATTTACAATGGTCAATTTACCTATCAGCCTGCAAGTCTTTGGCTGTGGGAGGAAACCGGAGCACCCGGTGGAAACCCATGCGGTCACAGGGAGAACTTGCAAACTCCGCACAAGCAGTATCCAGAACTGAACCCGGGTCGCTGGAGTTGTGAGGCTGCGCTGCTAACCAGTGCGCCACTGTCCAACCCCTAATAGGATCAAAGCCTCTATCGCCAGAAGTTACGCCCTTGGAAAGCTGCCAGCCAATCAGAGACCAGCAGCTGCAGCACTACCGTGGAAACAGTGGCTGCTGTTGGAGGTGATCGGACTGGAGCCAGGCTTCAGGTAGGTCAGGGCGGGAGGGGTCTCACAGGGCGCCAGTCGCAGGCGAGGGGGGTCGGCAGCGAAGGCAGGGGGGAGGCCATCAGCGGGCTCCCCATTCAGGCACTGTGCCTTTTAATTAGGGACACCCCCTCCACTACCCGAAGCAGCCCGCATGTCTTTTCGTGCCAAGCTTCCTGTGCAGCGACAGGGCCTCCCGCTGCACGGCTAATTCAAGAAAATTTATGGTACAGAAAGAGGCCACTTAGCCCATTTTGTCAGTGCCAGCTGAAAAATGATCCACCCATTCTAATCTCACCTTCCAGCATTTGGTCCGTAGCCCTGCAGATTACGGCACTTGAGGTGCATATCCAGATTCCTTTTGAATGACTTGAGGGTTTCTGCCTCAACTAACCTTTCAGGCAGTGAGTTCCAAACCCCCATCACGTCCTGGGTGAGAACTCCCCCTCTAATCTTTCTACCAATCACTTTAAATCTATGACCCCTAGTCAGTGACCTCCCTGCTAAGGTAAATAGGCCCTTCACCTCCACTCTATCCAAACCCCTCAAAATTTTATACATTTCAATCAGATCTCCCCTCAGCCTTCTCTGTTCCAAGGAGAACAACCCCATCCTATCCAATCTTTCCTCATAGCTGCATTTTTCCAGTCCCTACAACATCCTTGTAGATCTCCTCTGTACCCTCTCTAGTAAAATTACATCCTTTCTGTAATGAGGTGACCAGAACTGCACACCGTACTCAAGTTGTGGCCTAACCAATGATTTATACAGTTCCAGCACAACCTCCCTGCTCTTATATTCCTCAGCTAATAAAGGAAAGGATTCCATATGCCTTCTTAACCACCTTATTAGCTTGTCCTGCTACCTTCAGGGGTCTGTGGGCATTCACTCCAAGGTCTCTCACTTCCTCTACACTTCTCAGTTTTTTTCCCATTAATCATGTATTCCTTTGCTTTGTTTGACCTCCCCAAATGCATCACCTCACACATCTCTGGGATGAATTTCATTTGCCACTTTTCTGCCCATCTGACCAGATCATCAATTTCTTCCTGCAGCTTACAGCTATCTTCCTTGCTATCTACCACACGGCCAATCTTTGTGTCAATGCAAACTTCTTGATCATGCCCCCTACATTTACGCCCAAATCGTTAATATACACCACAAAAAGAGGGGACCCAGTACTGCGCCCTGTGGAACGCCACTGGAAACAGCCCTCCACCCACAAAAACACCCGTCAACAATTACCCTTTGTTTCCTGCCACTGAGCCAATTTTGTATTCACCTTGCTACATTTCACTGCTGACCGGATAATTGCAGCTGCAGTGGGAAGGGGCCCTTAATTCGGGGTTAATTGCCCAGTTAAGGGCTTCAGTTGGCGGCAGGGCGGGAAGGCCTCCTGCCCTGGACTAAATTTTGGTGAGGATGGGAACACCCCCCGCCACCATCCCACCCGATTTTATGCTCTCCCCACTTCCTGACTCACTGCGGGGGAGAGCATAAAATTCCCCCCTAAGTTTCTTAGTAGCTTCGGATTTAGCCTTGGTTCTTATTCAGAAGAGTTCATGTATGATAATTTTTGAAAATGACTTAACCACCCATCATTGCCCCAGAATGGATAAACATTTGTTGATTTGTGGAAATATTTTCTCTTATCCACAAAGTATTAAAAGCCCTTTTAGCATGAAGCCCCACACGTTGCAGAAATATAAAGCCTAAGACAGATGGCACCTTGACACTTTATACTAAAAAAACTGGAGTAAGATCATACAACCAACAAATTGAAAAATGGATAAAGTTCACCCATGCTTCTTTGAGGCACTAAAGAAGCATTAATGTGGCTATTTTCAAAGTAAAAACTTGAGGTAAAAAAAAAACATAGCGCCAAAGTTGTGTACATTAGTTTCTGCACTAGAAGGTTCAAATCTTAAATTAGGATAGGATTGAAAGCCTAATAAAATAATCGATTTTTCAAAGCTCTTTTCACAATGAGGATACTTGGTAATGGTTCCCCTAGCACCATATGCCGTTCCTAAATTGTCATTGGGCCAAAATATTGGATCTCCTTACCCAACAGTACTGTGGGAGTACCTTCACCTGGACTGCAGTGATTCAAGAAAGCGGCTCACCAACACCCTCTCAAGGGCAACTTGGGGTGGCCAATAAATGCTGGCCTTGCTAGTGATGCCCCTATCCCCAGAATGAATTAAAATCTATTTTCAATCGGAAGGACTTAGTCATATTGATCAAAATATGATGTGAATATTTGTAAACACTCCGAAGAATGATAAATGTTGCAAAAGATATAGTGGCATTCATGTTTGTAACTCTGTAAATGTTTGTCTCATTTTTCTTCATAAATATTTCTACTGGAATGCTTTTAAAAATTATGAAGGACATATGTCCCTTTCAATAGCTTCACTCAAACTCTGGTTGAATAGGGACAAGTTGTCAAATTTGCTGCCCAACTGTGATAAAAGATTAATCTGATCAATGGTTGAGCCATGATCAGATCAAGAAGCCATTGTGGCTAGTTGCAGAGTTAACATAATGGCCTAGGCGACTTCTGCGGTAATGTTATGTATTTGCTACCTAGGAAGAAATTAGAGTAAATAAAGATTGCCAAGTGCAACTGCTTTTTCACCATAAGTCTCAAAACAAAATTTTCCCAAGCTCATCACTGATTGTTACAAAAAATCCAACAATGGATAATTGTGGACCAAATTCTGGAAAAAAACTGCAAGATAGAGTTTATCGTTCAATTTGTTCTGTGTTGAATGGGTCTTAAGTGATGTTATAGTTGTAAGAAAATCTGGAGTCTACAAACATATATTTATTAGATGGATCCTGTAATTTAAGAGGAAGCCCAGTTTCTAAACAGAAGTTAATGTAGTATCAACTTTGCAGCTTGCTGAATGGGAACTCTGATGAGCTAACTATCTTGATAAGGCATTTATTCTCCACCTTGGTATCAGATGTATAACATAATTAGGCAATATCATGAATTTGATTGTCTGCCCACACCCTGCTATCTCCAATTATATCACTGAGGCAAAACTTCATGAAATTACTAAAGGTAGGATTCAATTTTAAAAAATCTGCTCTCAGTCGGTGTCTGATTGCTAAGTAGAAACACAAAGAAAAACAGAAATACATCAGCATATGCGTCATCCATATAACATTTAGACAGTCTGCAAAAAACACACTTGATGATTAAGTAGTGAGGCATATATTGTATTTAACACAGGAAAGAAATGACAGATTTATAAATCTTTGTGATAGCATGGATTAAATACGTCAATGTGAAAATATATATCTAAGCTTAGATGAAAACTGTTACAATTCAATTGGCAAGCCGAAGGCCTACGAAGGCTATTTATCTAAAAATTGGTAAAATGCTAAACAGCCAATGAAGAGAAACAATCCTAGGAATGAACACTGTTGTAACAAAAGCAAAGCAACTTTTGCAATGATCAACGACATAACTATAGCAGATGAAGACAGAAAAAGAACTGCAAAACAACCTGAGGAAATGGAATCATGTGACTTAACCTGACTCTGTTAAAAACATCTTTAAGGGTCAGTATCCCTGCAATTTTCCTGTTGGATGACTAGACTATTCCTATGTACGTGGAAGATAACAATGAGGAAAAAAATATTGCCAGATTATAACCAATGTACAATTTTAAACAAATGAATTAAAAACTCATGTACATGTGGTTAACCTTTAGCAATGGTTAGCAACAGTTTGTAAGTAACATCGTATTGTTTTTGACCTTGTAATAGAACTATTTTGTTTACCAAGTACAAGGATGAAACATCAAGTTTTCCAATGATTTTGAAAGTATAATAATATCCTCAGGTCTTTACAACTACTGATTGCACCAACTTATTTTTATTTTTCATCCTAAGAGGTATGCTTTTAGCTTCCCAAACACTGAATATCATGCATAGCTTTTCAATTGTGCATATTTCATAATCATTTGTAAACAAAATTGCATTAAGAGCAAAATCACAGAATGCTTTGAAATTTATAGTATTTACCAAATAAGACAACTTGGATGGAAAAAAATATTTTGGTGCAGTAATGTTGAACTCTTCAAAACATAAGACAAAAACAAACTTAAAATTATCATTTTGGATCAGAAAATCTAAGAAAATTTTTTAAATCAAACATTTCTGATACGTGACCCTAGAGAGAGACTTGCTACATGTAATTTTGGTAAACCACCATGGCGCTGATGAAAACCCTGCAATGTAAAAACAGCAAAATGACCCCCCAACCCCAAATTTGGTTGAAAGCAATTTTCAATAGAATTTTAGTCCTTTGCCATTTAGCTAGTTCTCGTATGCTACCTGTGACAGGGGTCATCTGCTGATGGAGAATTCCCATTGGTGTAGGAGGTGGTACTACCCCCATGATGGCACCTACAGGTGTACCAGCCCGCGGGGAGGCACACTGCTGCTGCTGAGCTGCACGCTCTCTCTCCTGCTGCTCAGCCTGCTTTGCTGCCCGCTCTGAAAAAACACGAACGTATATTCACATGGGCACACCACTCATTTTATTTATTACAGCACAGAATTAGAAATTTGCATGGATGAGATATAGCAGATACTCGCTTCAATGAATATATTCACAAAGACTAACCTACATTCAAAACCCGAAGGGAGTGTAGTTATTTTGTCAAAGTTTAAAAAAATAGTTCCATATAATTTCCAGGATAGTTGAACCACAACCTTTTCCCAAATAATTCCCAGGAAACATGAGACACCCCCTCCCAATCAGACCCCCTCCAGGCTCACGCTGATGGGGATTATTAGCTTGGTTGTCAATAGCAGCGGATTAACAGAGAAAAAGCACTTCTCAGCATTTCTTACAAACTTTTCAACTGTGTGAAAAAAATGGCATTTTATAAAACACTGGGTAGATGTATTTCAAATTCAAATCTTTATTTTGAATGATAAACCAAATCGGCCAGACAGCAAAATCACCATCTGAAACTTGTTGCCTGAAAGCAAATTTGAACCTTGGGCAGATCATAAGCCTTTCTGCATACAGAAAGGAGGTTTAACAAATTAACTGTTAGGTAGCTGGCACCAACCTTAAAATTACAATAGTAATACTCTGAAGTAGATGAAATAGTAAAGATACGTACCACGTCTGTATGTGGTTGTTGATTATCAGATTGCTTAATTTAGGCATTGACTGGCCACTGAGATGTCAAGTCACTTGTTTTTTTTAATAAAACATACACCTTGAATGTCTTTATCATAAAGAATAAATAATGAGATACCTTCATACTCTGCTTTTTTGACAGCCTCAAGGTTTCTCCATTCTGTACCCACAAGCCTACTCAGCTCTCCAAAAGAGAAGTCAGGATGCTTGGCTTTGATAACAGCTCTCATTTCACTGCTAAACAAGATGTAACCACTTGGGTTGGTCTTCCTCTTTCCCTCCTTCTGTTTAGTACCCTTAATGGATTTGGGGGTTGACTATATGTAAGCAACATAGGACAGTTAGATATTAGCGTTTCTAAGTCATATATATGTATAAAGGATAAATGAGGAAGATCCTTCGAATATGATTTATATTCAAATAAGGTCGGCAAAATCATATTCCATGGGTCCTCAGCATGCATTCTGTTTATGTTACACACTTTAGATAAGTACAGTACAAAAATAAAAGTATTACATAAATTTCAACATTAAATCTAAATTAAATTGATGTACATATTGCTGAATTGTAAGGGCAGAGTGACTGAATACAAAAAAATTAAAAAATAGACTTGGAGTTATATCTGATTACACCAAGTGATTTTTGTATTACTATCCCAAACAATTGCTATATTTTTTCTTTAGGAGTATTCTTTTGGGTAGATTTTCACTTCCTTTTTGTAATTTTTCTGGGTCTATTTTCCTCAACATCTTGCAGCCAAAGAAGGTGGATATGCAGTCTACTCCCAATGTACTCTGGAACTAGCAAAGTATTGCCCAAGTGTGACTGCTCTGATTTTCTTGGTTCTTTGCAGGAAGATGCTACAGCCCTCACTCGGCACCTCCCAGCTACAATGGTTTAGATTGGTAATGGTGGTCTGGGGCATGTGACTATCTTCACCATATGATAGTCATCTCATAATTTTGTTACTTATATCCTGACACTGTCAAAATGGTTCTAATTGTTACTGCGATAAACCTGTGATGCCACATGAGTGATCTGCAGCTGAAAGTATCTGGACCAATCAAACAATACCACATTACGCAACAAGTGCACAACTGTGTAAATAAAGAATTCATTATTCTACTGAGTGAAACTGTGCAAATGTGATTTACAAATTGTTGCTTGTTTAATAACTATTTTAAGTCCACAGTATCACCAGTCCTGCTTTTCCCACAGTAGAAAATGTGAAGGCCTGATCTTTATCTTCCTCCGATGTAACTCAAATATGTATAGAAACTAATCACCATGTAAAGCCTTGAACTTGTCTAGCTAGGATCAAACCACCCATGGGGACATTGGCTTGCAAGATAATCTGGGACCAAATGTGAAGAATCCTAGCCCCAGTGACAGGTCGAGCACTTCAGGATTCCATTGGTGAGTCAGGTTTGGCTGTTGAGTCATCAACAATTCCCTCAAGTGCCAAGGAACTGCCTGGTTCAGAGATCACATTACCAAGTTGGCCATAGAGTTTGATTTTGTTTTAAACTTCCATTACTAGGCTTGACATTTTGGAGTCACTGCAACGAAGGTGACCATGATTATGGTATATTAACCATCAATATTGCTTGAATAATGGAAGATTTGACATAGTCATTTATATGTAACTATCCAGGTGAAATTTTATGATCAAGATTTGCAATAAAAAGGGACATCAGGATTCCTCTAATCCACCTAATTCTTGTGTTCCATATGCCCAGAATTGTTTCTGGCTTTGTTCTTCAAAATGGTGTTTTGACTTCTGTAAAACATGACTCCTCTTAAGTACTTTTCTACGCTTTTCAATGATTCTGTACCTAAAGAAGTCCCCAACAAGATCCTATTACTATACCTGTGGAGGTGTATAAGGAGCTATTTCCATTTCATTGGTAACAGGAGTCTGTAACTGAGGCACAGAGGGCTGTTCAGCAGTTTCAGTCTCCTCTTCAATACCCTCTTCATGATCTTCATCAGGCTCTTCAAATTCTGCAAATTTCATCTCTAACTCCTGTATTTTCTTATCTAAAAGAGGAGATGGTTCCTTTTGGGGAACAATAGGTTTCCTGGAACAATATACATAATTACTGTAAAACAGATTTCTATTTTATCGAGAACTGTTACTGTACAAGACTTGTATATTTATTGCAATACTATGAAAAGTAAGATTCCTTAAAAGTTTTAATTATAACAATGACTACATTGCCAAAGTATTTAATTGGTTGCAGAAGCCATTGGAACAGCTAGAGGTTGTGAAAGGTGCTATATAAATGCACATTTTTTCTTTTTATTGCTTTTAAATATTTACCCTTTTTTAGATCTCCATTGCCACATGAACTATTTTTAAACACAGGAAGGACATTTACAAGCTGCGGATCTATCTATTCCCAAGAAAATATAAGTGTGTCTTTGTGACAGTAATTTTCCCTCTTTAGAAATGGATTACGTCGTCATTAAATGCTCAGTCTAGCGGCACAATGAAGAATAGATAAAAGCTACCTAAACTGTGGTTATGGGGTTTGAATGTCATTCAAAACTAGCATTTGAATTTGGGGTACGCTATTAGAAGTCTGATGTTATAATATTAGTGGCACCAGGATTAAGTATCAACATTGTAAGTTTTATTTCTATAAGAATGTATAAGTGTAGAGAATGCATGACTGTTGAGTGCTTGCAGTATCAGTAACTGGTTTATGGTAACCACGTGGTATTATTGGTTTAAGTAATCAGCATGGACCAAATAAATTCAGAGAACCAATATTAGAAAAACAGACGATGCAGCTCAATTGCTCTCTGCTTTCCTGCTCATGTCCTCCAGTAATCTGCATGGGCTCCAGTCCGCTTTGCAGCCAGCACCACCCCCCCCCGACCCCCTTCCCAGGCTCACTGACCCTAGCTATCCCATTCCTTGATGGGGCTCAACCACTATGCGCTACTCACTCCTATCCTGTCTCAATGCCTTCCCTCCATTCCTTGTTTTCCTGTACCTCTACACCTCAACCCACAATCCACCCTGTGGGAAATACACTAGTGATTATTTTTTTTTAATTCTTCGCTTTTCAGCTCTTCACTATTTGAATTAATGGCTGGTGCATTACAGATAAAGGAGCCATCAAGAAACGTGCTCATAAACACTGAAGTGGAGCAACCAGTGTCAAAGCCAATCAGAAAGGTTTCACCATTAGAAGAGTGCTTCTTTTCTATTTTACAATGCTAGGCCTTACCTGAAGTAGTATATCTCATCATCCAATATTTTAGCAGATAAAGAGAATCTCTTTAGGCCTTTGAATCGTTTCATTTGCTTGTCAGTCTCATTGTAACGACTCTCGCAAATGTACACATCATTTTCGTTCACTTCCGTTGGTCGACAAGAGAGGTAGTCTTTAAATGATAATACACTGCACCTGCCTGCATGCAACAGCACCAAAATATTACTTTAGAAACACTAACATTAAATATATACTGCAACATGAAATCCAGTGATTTGTAACAATCTGCATATTATAAAAATCTTTCACACCAATTAGTATTTTGATGACTACGGTCAGAATAATTTATTTGATTGATGATCAAAAAGCTACTAACATAGTCAAAATGGACTTTTTAGAATTCCAAATACTCTCCAGAATAGTTTGTGAAATTGATGCTGAAACCTAATATATTGTTCCACCCCATATTAATCTTATGATATTAATTACTTACCAAGCACACAAGTCATGGTGCAGGTTTCTTCCACATTGCTAAGAAACACTTCTTTCTTGTAAAACATTTTGGTAGGTTCATGTTCAGTCTCTTCAGGATGGATGAATATGGGGCCAAAGAAATATGCAGCACCACCTCGTACCCACATTTTTTCAATCCTAGCAACAAGGTATACAAGGAGTTCGATTTTTTTTCACTTTTTGAACAGTAATTCCTTTTATTTTATTGAAAGGAATATAGGAGCCATAAGACCACCTGTATGTTCTGTTTTTTGCAATAATACTGCGGTGGGGGGGGGGGGGGGGGGGGGGCAGGGCGGGGGAAGATTTAAATAATTCTGTTCATATTACAGCAATAACCAAATACTGTTTATAGCAATGTTTCTCAAAAATTACACAGATGATGAAAAGAAAAATTAGTATTATAATTTAAATATTTTGAGTTGTAAGTTACCGACCTGCCCACACGTGGTTGCACTAAACCATGTGACTTTATGAACACACAATCTCCAATTTTGAGCCACAAGTCATTATAATGAAGCTGCTCGTAATACTGGCAGCCTGGTTCTCCATTTGAAATTTCCACTGGCACATCCTCTCGTTCCTGGACAGACAGATTGAGTAATATTACCTGTATGGAGTGCATCTTACAGCTACTGACAATATTCAACTACTGAGAATTGAACCCATGAAAACAGAGTTCTGAGAAAATATTTAAATGACTACACTAGTAGGGCATTTCTGGAAATTACTGTTTTGACAATCTTGTGCAAGTACAAGTGGTACTCATGCTTCAATCAAGTTTCCCTTGCACAATAAATCACATAGTTAGGATGTATAAATAGGTCATGATGAGATTTTGCTGATTACAAGTGTATTGTTTATGTTCTGAATTCAGAGTGTCCTCCCAGTGAACTCCAGTATGGGCAGAGCACTGCACATATCACCTGAAGGAAGGTGAAGTCCACAAAGTTGTGAAAGCAACAGGCATTGCAAATAAAGTGAAAGATAACTTAAAATAATTCTAATAATAGATCAAGGGGGTGAAATTTCTCTGAACAGAAAATGGGAGAATAACTGTTACATATATATACATACATACATACAAATTAGGAGCAGCAGTAGGCCACTTGGCCCCTTGTGCCTGCTCCGCCATTCAATAAGATCACAGCTGATCTGATTGTAACCTCAACTCCACATTCCTGCCTACCCCCAATAACCTTTCACCCCTTGCTTATCAAGAATCTACCTACCTCCTCTTAAAAATATTTAAAGACTCTGCTTCCACTGCCTTTTGAGGAAGAGAGTTCCAAAGACTCTTGACCCTCAGAGAAAAAAAATTCTCAGCTGTCTTAAATCTGCAACCCCTTATTTTTAAATAGTGACTCCTAGTTCTAGATTCTCAAGAGAGGAAACATCCTTTCCATATCCACCCTGTCAAGACTCATCAGGAGCTTGTATGTTTCAATCAAGTCTTCTATACGCCAGCAGATACAAGCCTAGCCTCTCCAACCTTTCCTCATAAGACAATCCGCCCATTAGTCTAGTAAACCTTCTCTGATCTGCTTCCAACGCATTTACATCCTTCCTTAAATAAGGACACCAACACTGTACACAGTACTCCAGATGTTCTGTACAATTAAAGTATAACCTTCCTACTTTTCTATTCAATTCCCCCTGCAATAAACGATAACATTCCATTACCTTTCCTAATTACTTGCTGAACCTGCATACTAACCTTTTGTGATTCATGCACGAGGATACCCAGACCCCTCTGCATCTCAGAGCGCTGCAATCTCTCACCATTTAGATAATATGCTTCTTTTTTATTCTTCCTGCCAAAATGGACAATTTCACATTTTCCCACATTATACTCCATTTGCCAAATCTTTGTCCACACTTAACCTAACTATATCCCTTTGTAGCCTCCTTATGTCCTCTTCACAACTTACTTTCCTACCTATCTTCAGGCCATCAGCAAATTTAGCAATCTTACCTTCGGTCCCTTCATCCAAATCATTTATATAAACTGTAAAACACTGAGGCCCCAGCACTGATCCCTGCGGCACACCACTCGTTACATCTTGCCAACCAGAAAATGATCCATTTATGCCTACTCTCTGTTTCCTGTTAGTTAGCCAATCTTCATCCATGCCAATATGTTACCATCTACACCAGGAGCTTTTATTTTCCGCAACAACCTTTGATGTGGCACCTTATCAAATGTCTTCTGGAAATCTAAGTACAGTACATCCACCTTTATCCACAGCACATGTTACTTCTACAAAGAACTCCAATAAACATGATTTCCCTTTCACAAAACCATGTTGACTCTGCCTGATTACCTTGAATTTTTCTAAGTGCCATGTTATAACGTCTTTAATAATAGCTTCTAACATATTCCCCAAGACAGATGTTAAGCTAACTGACCTGTAGTTTCCTGCTTTCTGTCTCCCTTTTTGAATAAAGGAGTTATGTTCGTTATTTTCCAACCTAATGGAATCTTCACTGAATCTAGGGAATTTTGGAAAATTAAAACCAATGAATCAACTAGCTCACTAGCCACTTCTTTTAGGATCCTAGGATGAAGTCCATCAGGACCCGGGGATTTGTCAGCCTGCAGGTCCAACAATTTGCTCAGTACCATTTTCCCAGTGATTGTAATTTTCTTGAGTTCCTCCCTCCCTTCTATTTCCTGATTTACAGCTATTTCTGGGATGTTACTTGTATCCTCTATAGTGAAGACCGATGCAAAATACCTGTTCAATTCATCTGCCATTTACTTATTTTCCCTTATTAATTCCTCAGTTTTTCTCCTAACAAACTGCATTCTCAGAAATTGTATGTTCAAAGATATGGATTCCTATAATTTTGTTAGTGGGATATAAATTACAGGGAAAATGAGACATTCTCCTATGTTATATTAAAACCCATACTCTCCCAGAAAGTATAAGAATGTTATATTACAGCTTTGGTCTTGGTCAAGCACAGAGTGTAATGCAGAGCTGACAGATTGAGAGCATTACACATATGAGCAAAACAACAGAATGGAACTCCACATGCTGCCTGGTTAAGTTTTAATGTTAAATTTAGGACTGGTCAGGGCATGGGTTCTTTCCTAACTTTAAAAACGTTTGAATTTAGAAAGTTTTCAAGAGGTTCAATGTATTATTTGCAACTTCTTAAATTTGTGTATGTACTAGACTCAAATGGTCATGGAAACCTCAATTGAAGCAATACTAGACTTGCTATATGTAATTACCAAGAAATGGTGGATATGGTCAAAGGGAAACCAGCTAATAGGACCCAGAATATGGAGACGTTTAAAATTAGACTTATGATAGAAAAGTAGAGTACAACAAAAACTTTTAATTTTAGGAAGGCAGATATTAAGGATATGAGCAAGAAACTAAGCTTGATGGATTAGCAAGCACTGCTAGTTGGGATCGGCACCAAGGAAGAAATCAATTCCATTGGGTAAAAAGCACAACGAAGGAACTAGGAAACCAACATGAGTAACAACACAACAGCTGGGATTTTACAAAGTTCCTGATGTCGGGCTCAGTGACAGGGGACAGGAAGATCGTTCCGGCTGCGGCGAGGCTCCGGATGGCCACCCGCTACAGGGCAGCAGGATCCAATTAAAATATTCAAATTAGCAGAATGCATATATTTAAATAAAATTGACTCCAATCTTACTGTTGGGCTGCGATCTGCTGAGTGGCGGCCAGCACTCACGTGCCTTCATTTCCCCGTCTGGGGAAAGCAGGTGCAGCAGTGGTGGGGAAGGTAGGTACTTAAGACTTTTGGTGTGGTGGGGGGGGGGCTGGGCGAAATGGAGTCAAATTTACATCATTAGTGCATGGGATGGTAGGAAGGGGCACTTTGTTCAGTTTGGGGGGGGGTGCGGGGAGAAGGTCAAATGTGGAAGGTAAGTACTTTGGGGAAGGAGAGGGCAAATAACGAATTATGTTGTTATTGGGGGGGTGGGAAAGGGGCGGCAGATTTTTAATCAGTACAGTGGGGGGTAATAACTTTAAAAATTTAAATTAGCCAGCAGGGTTTTAAAAATGGTGCCGGCGCACAGCCACCGGTGCCATTGCCAGCGTCAGAGAACCTGCCTGCTCCATGTGATTGGAGGTTGGGGGGGAGGAAGGCCCGACTGGCATATCGTGATCAGAACCTTAGTGATGTTGAGCAGGAGGCTGGAGTGCAGAGAGCAACATCATATGCGACTGAAAAGCTGCAAGTGGTGAGGGAGAGAGTGAGTGTCCTACCTGTAGCTTTCTTCACCTTGCAGGCTAAGTGGGAGTTGAATGCCAGGGAGGAAAAGAGGGCATGTCTGCGGGTGCCACAGCTAGCCTGGTTGATGCACTTTGAGGAGCTGGCCCTTGATGGGGTCCGCTGTAGACAGGGTGAAAATATCTCGACACCTCCAGGTTCAGGGGATGCATGGCAATACTCCCCATGCAATAATCTGTCAAAGCATGGCTGTCTTATTATTTTAAGCAGCTTGAGCATCTGTTGACTGTCCTGATCTCTCATCACCATCTTCTCTTATGTCTCTCACAAAGTCAGCTGTAGAGGGGCAGGAGCCCACACAGCGCCAACAAGCTCCTGAGGAATCAGAGGATGAAGACACCTCGGAGCCTGCAATGTCACATCTTTCTTGTGCACCCTCCACCAATGCAGATACTTGCACCTTGGTGGGTCCTTGTGGGTTATTATAGAAGGTGACACAGGATGAAGCGCATATCACATCACAGCAAGAGGATAAGGGGAAGGCAGAGTCAGCTGTGATTAGATGCAACCTGCTCAGCAGGACGGAGATGCAGAGCCTAGGGAGTGATGAAACAGGCGGTTCTACTTGGAAAACCAGCATGGGATGTGTGCCCATATGTCGCAGTTACCTGAGAAACTGCAGAATCATGGGATGAGAATGGAGGAGTCCATTCATCTCATGTGCTCCACAATGGCTCTGTGCTTTAAGTACATGAGCTCCTCCACTGAGGGTGGCCAACCTCTTGGAGAGCCGTATATGGCATTAATAAGCTGTGGATGTAGGAGCAGCATACTGACATTCACGGAATTCATGCCGCAGTCTGTAGCACTGACCGGTCAGTGCCGCAAATGGCGCAATGAAGCATGCAGTGGATGCCAGCTGGTGGTTCTGTCCAATGACCAAGGGTGCCATGAAAGGGCTGAGGTGGCGACAGATAATAATGAGGGGGCCACCCCTCAGGGGGCTCCATCATCATCATCCACCTCCGTGCCACCTCGGATGGACAAAGCATCTGCAGAGTCATGCCCTGTGACTGAGACTGCCCTGCAGTGATGCCCGTGCAGAAGCCTTTGGAGATGCCCCCACCACCCTCCAACCCCTGGCACCTCCATGACAGGGCCGAGCGCCATGGCATTTCAGGCCCAGTGAGGTACTAGCGAGCAGTCTGCCTCCACATCCTCAGCTACAAGGGGAGCACCTCGTAGGAGTGGCCGCAAGTGCAGGCCACCACGTCGGTAATGTAACTTAGTGGGTCACTTGGTCTAGCCTTTGTCTGTTGTAAATAACATCACACTGTACTTCAATAAAGCACTGGCCATGTTATTGCACTAAGGTAGGCGATGGCTGCCATGAACCCTCAGATGACCCTCAACGAGGACACAGAAGTCAGCAATCATCTGCCTGCACAGGTGCAGTCTCCTGTGGCACTGATGCTCTGACATGTGCAGGTAGTTTTTCCATTGTGGGTAGATCCTCTACTGAGGGGTTCACTTTCATTGCCCTCCTGACCCCTGTGCCTGCCTCTGCACCTGGAGATGCTGCATCGCTAGATGACTCTATCTCGTAGTTTAACCCCATTTCCTTTTATGTCTGTCTGTCCTTCCTTCCTTTCTATTGGAATGTGCAGTCTTACTGAACCCCCCTCTCATGAACTTGTGAGGTCCGTAATCAGAAGGACTCCACCTCCACAAAATACCCTCGTCAAAAGTGAGGAGATATGACAAATAATTCTCCTGAGCCTGTGCGACTGGTTGCCTGTGAATGAGGGCCTTTTCTGAGCCTTCCCTCTTTGATGGAGCCTCTTGCTGCTGTCCCACCGTTCTGAGTGGCTTCCCACTTTGTTTGCGCCTCCTCCTCCCTGTTGTGGTTTGAACCCTGCGTGGATCACATGCCTCAATGAAAATTCAAGACTGGCTCTTAACAAGCTGACGAGAAGTTTGTTAAGTTGCTTAACTGGTCTTTCAGTGATGTCGGGTGGGTTGGCTCTTCCAGCTTTTGGCGGAGCCTCTTAAACTGGCATGCCAACACGAAGGATGAGTTTAAGCGACCACCTGTCCTTGATCCCACCCTCCTAATCAAATAAAAATCCTGAGGTAACATTTCAGGTCTGTGAAAGGTCACAGACCTGAAATGTTAATTCTGCTTTTGCAGCACTTTGTCTTTATTTCAGATTTCCAGCATCTGCAGTATTTTGCTTTTAATCAAATAAAAATTCCGCCTGGAGGGTGGTTAATGTGGAACAGTCCACCCGTGGAAGCAGTAAAGTGTTATCAATTTTAAGAGTAATGTGTAGATTTGTGTCAGACACAGCTATTGATTGGTAAGACATGTAAAGTGGGACAGGACATCTGTGACTTTTAGAACTGCACTGATGAATGGAAATGATCTTTCCTGGTCCTTAATAGTTCTATAGCATTTGGGCATGTTGGGTAGGGGTTACTTAATTACATCTAGTGTTGGGATACGAATAATTATGGTCTTCTGGAACTTGCTTGATTGCCCTTGGAGCTGTGGAAAGTTATCCTAGATTTCCCTGAAAACTGACTACAAGTCTTTTGCCTCATCAAGGTAGTCTCAGTTGAGAGAGAAAAGTTGGCCAGGACATGGGAAAAAGGACTTCTGTTTACTGTCTCATCTTTATTGTTCTCCTAGTTCTGCAATTAAGTGTCAGAGGAGGTTTTGTGCTCAGGGGCTCAGGTCCTTGATAAGGTTTGAACACAAAACCTTTTGACTCAGGTAAGAAATTGCTACTGAGCCATACTGATACCTAGCACATGAGATTAAACAATCTAAAGGATAGGTGACCATTGTTTGACTCGATACTTTTTCATTGTCCATTTTTGTATTTTCGTATGTCACATACTGCCATTGGTGTGGATATCAAGTTCTTTTTTTTTTATTCATTCATAGGATGTGGGCATCGCTGGTTAGGCCAGCATTTATTGCCCATCCCTAATTGCCCTTGAGGAGGTGGTGGTGAGCTGCCTTCTTGAACTGCTGCAGTCTTTGGGGTTTGGGTACACTAACAGTGCTGTTAAGAAGATCGTTCCAGGATTCTGATGCAGCGACAGTGAAGGAACAGCGATATAGTTCCAAGTCAGGATGCTGTATGGCTTGGAGGGAAACTTGCAGGTGGTGGTGTTCCCATGCATCTGCTGCCCTTGTCCTTCTGGGTGGTAGAGGTCGCAGGTTTGGAAGGTGCTGTCAAAGGAGCCTTGGTGAGTTGCTGCAGTGCATCTTGTAGATGGTACACATTGCTGCCATTGCGCGTCAGTGGTGAAGGGAGTGAATGTTGAAGGTGGTGGATGGGGTGCCAATCAAGTGAGCTGCTTTGTCCTGGATGGTATCGAGCTTCTTGAGTGTTGTTGGAGCTGCACCCATCCAGACTAGTGGAGAGCATTCTATCGCACTCCTGACTTGTGCCTTGTAGATGGTGGACAGGCATTGAGGAGCAAGGAAGTGAGTTACTCGCCGCAGAATTCCTAGCCTCTGACCTGCTCTTGTAGCCACAGCATTTATGTGGCTGGACCAGTTCAGTTTCTGGTCAGTGGTAACTCTCAGGATGTTGATAGTGGGGGATTCAGCGATGGTAATGCCACTGAACATCAAGGGGAAATGGTTAGATTCTCTCTTGTTGAGATGGTCATTGCCTGGGACTTGTGTGGCACAAATATTACTTGCCACTTATCAGCCCAAGCCTGGATGTGTCCAGGATTTGCTGCATCTGGGCAGGGGCTGCTTCAGTATCTGAGGAGTCGTGAATGGTGTTGAACATTGTGCAATCATCAGCAAACATTCCCACTTCTGACCTTATGACGGAGGGAAGGTCACTGATGAAGATGATTGGGCCTAGGACTCTACCCTGAGGAACACCTGCAGCAATGTCCTGGCACTGAGATGATTGACCCCCAACAACCACAACCATCTTACTTTGTGCTAGGTATGACTCCAACCAGTGACTCCAGTTTTGCTAGGGCTCCTTGATGCCATATTCGATCAAATGCTGCCTTGATGTCAAGGGCTGTCACTCTCACCTCACCTCTGGAGTTCAGCTCTTTTGTCTATGTTTGGACCAACCCTGTAATGAGGTCAGGAGCCGAGTGGCCCTGATGGAACCCAAACTGAGCGTCAGTGAGCAGGTTATTGCTGAGCAAGTATCGCTTGGTAGCACTGTTAATGACCCCTTACATCACTTTGCTGGTGATCGAGAGTAGACTGAAAGGGCGGTAATTGGCCGAATTGCATTTGTCCTGTTTTTTCTGGACAGGGAATACTTGGGCAATTTTCCACATTGCCAGGTAAATGCCAGTGTTGTAGCTGTACTGGAACAGCTTGGCTGGGAGTGCGGATAGGTCTGGAGCATAAGTCTTCAGTACTATTGCCGGAATGTTGTCAGGGTTTATAGCCTTTGCAGTATCCAGTGCTTTCAGCTGTTTCTTGATATCACATGAAGTTAATCGGATTGGCTGAAGACTGGCATTTGTGATGTTGGGGACATCAGAAGGAGGCTGAAATGGATCATCCACTTGGCAAGAAGTTACTTCCAACAAGTGGAATTGCACCTCTTGGATTTAATGCCAATAAGAGTCGGATCACTAACTATAAATTCCCGAGATACACTGCAGCCTTCATACAGATTCAACTTTTTCCTATTAATGAGAAAGTGTATAACAATATAAGCCTCTTGAAGCAAGTTTCTGACAGATCTGCTGCCTATGGTGGACAACAAAATCCAAACATATACATTCTGTCAATGCGCTACCAGTACACAAATAACCATCTTACATAGTAAGTAATTTTCATTCTGACCTCTTATGTAACACAAATGTTTGTACCTTATCAATAATGCTGTTACACTCATCACCTTTGGTTTCTTCAAGCATTGGTTCAACAGGTTCTTTGTTTTCCGTTTTGTCTGCATTAGCAAATACAGAAGCAACTCGAACAACTGGCAGTGGAGTGTTTCTTGGAACAAATTTCACTGCACTTAGGGGCATAGTCCACAATTTAATCTTTTTGAAAGACTTGGTCTTTGCGGAATATCGAGATTCACAGACAAATACATCTTCATCTCTGAAACCCTCAGGGTGAATTTTAAAATATTCCTATATTTGTGGATAGACAGAGGAAGGAAAAGTAAAAGCACATTATATTCATGTCATGTTACTCTTATTTTTAACAAGTAAATTGTTCAGGTAATATAAAAATTACTTTAACAATCTAAAAATCAAATGAAAATTCTCTAATACAATCACGAAGACTGATAAAATCAGTGAAACACGAAGTGGTAGAAACTCATCTCGGGCAGTGGCAAAAAATGGGCGGTGTCGGATCGACCGCCTGTTATATGCAGGACCTTACGTTCAGTTCCACTGACTGCAATGGAACCAAATATTAGGCACTGGTTTAACAGGAAGCCGATTCAATATTGCCTGTTCTGCACCACTGCCCGAGATGAATTTCTACCCCTAAGTCTGAGTCTAAATCATTTAGACATAGACATATACAGCACTGAAACAGGCCCTTCGGCCCACCAGTCTGTGCTGACTAACAACCACACATTTATGCTAATCCTACATGAATCCCATATTTCCTACCACATCCCCACCATTCTCCTACCACCTACCTACAACTAGGTATTACAATGGCCAATTTACTGATCAACCTGCAAGTCTTTGGCTGTGGGAGGAAACCGGAGCACCCGACAGAAACCCACACGGTCAGAGGGAGACCTTGCAAACTCCGCACAGGCAGTACCCAGAACTGAACACGGGTCGCTGGAGCTGTGAGGCTGCGGCGCTAACCACTGCGCCACTGTGCCATATTTTGTTACCAAAATACAAGTTATACTAAAAGGATTCATTTAAACTTAATGGACAAATGAGAACATAAGAAGAAATTCAATGCAAAGTCTAAATACATATGAACCCCAAAGAGTCTACAGGATAAATGAGTCATATACAATAGGAAGTTCACAGATACAATTCTGAGTATGTGATAAATTAGGTAATTTGTGCTGGGCAGCAGTGGCTTCGCCACTAAAGATCCAGGAATCTCTGGGCTAGGGAGGATAAAATCACAATTTAGATTAGCCAGGGTTCCTAGTGACCCTTTCTAGAAAGTGCATTGATGGGTATTGGTCAAAGACAGGATAAGGTTTGGCTTTGATCGTTCACAGCAGAAAATAGCCCTCCAATGTTTGCTATCTAGGCTCACACATGAAGAATGGCCATTTAGCAAGATATCAGATGGATGATGTCAAAATCTCAATTCAAGTCACCATTTTCAGGAAAGAAATGGTATGGGGATAAAATTGGAAGGGGGTGGGAAACAAAGCGTATTTTCTTTCCTTTTGCTTATTTGGATCATTTTACTTCCCCGCCTGCCCCCAGGCCTCTACAAATGCTGGTCTAAATCCAGCTTATAAGGCAGTGAGTGGGCACAGACTGGGATGAACCTCCCGATTTCCATCATGGAAAGACCTCTAGCGTTTTAAATACTTTCTTACTGTTGCATTGCTGATGTAAGGAACATGATGTGCAGAGAATCATAAGTGCAAACTGTGTGCCATTCTGTGACACTGGGACTCAAAATACATTGTATTACCATGCTGTTCTGTACCTGTGACTTCCATCGCAGTTTTTCATTTTTCAGTAAATACTACTATGCAGAAATTAGAAAACAAATACTCACCTTTACAAACATCACTACACATTTGCCTAGAATTTTGCTGACCAGAACTTTATTATAGTAGTCACTTTTGAAAACTTCTTTTTCAAGGAATTTTCGTGTAGCCAAGTGGAAAGTTTCATTTGGCCGATAAAACCAGCAACCATACAGCCACTTCTCACCTACAAAATATATTGTGTGCAACACAGTTCAGTTACCTACTTAAGAGATTATAAAATTGTGAAAAGTACTAAAAAGTAAAAAGCAACAAAACTGATTTTAATAGCAACTTTGAAACAAACTGTTGTAAAATAAAACCTCTCTGAAGACATAGGCCAAAAAGCCAGGGGGAATCCCACTTCAGACTTTTGGAGAACCACTCCCCCACCCCCACCGGGTGTGATTCGATAGCGCAGGGTAATTAACAGCCCTGTGTTAGGATTCCAGTCCCTTTAAAGGCAGTAATCCCACCTCCAAGAGCTGCTGGCCAATCGGAGGGCTGGTGGCTCAGTAGTATAGGCAGTGCTACCGGGTGCGGTGGCCGCTGTAAGTACCGCACCAGACTTTGGACCCAGGCCCAGTGCTGGCAACCCGGACCTAAGGCAAGTGAAACCAGGTTGCCTTGGCCAGTCTGACAGGCCCCGGCGATACGGGGGCGAGGGAAGGGTAGGCGTCGAGTACGTGGAAATGGGGGGGTCCAGGGAGGTGGGTTGTTTGCTGGCAGGAGCCCTCCATGGGCCACAGATTGCCCACAGAAGAGAGGGCCCCTACCCCCAAGCCAGCAGGGAGCCCGCCTCATTTTACTGGGCAACCTCCCTGCGTGGTGTTTACATGCAAGTTAAAATTCATGGTCTGTCCCATACAAATCAACCACTCACTATTTTGTTTTTCATAGTGTTGTCTTATACTTAGCCGTGAGAAAAAGTTTCAATTTGAACCCATTACCGGTGTCATCTTCCCAGAGTCTCTCAATGCAGACAATGTGAGGGAGGAGGTTTGGTTCAGCTGGTTCAACATATACATAATCCCCGACATGGTACATATTGTCTTTAAAGCTGCAGTCTTGACTATAAGTACGCTGAATTCCATATGTTCCATGGCTTCCTGAGTGATCGTCACTCATATTTTTCTCAGATTCTGTTTATCAAATCACAGAATTTGTTTTGTGATTAAAACATGTGTTTAAAAAAAACAGTACAATGGTCTGGTCTTCTAAAGTTTTCTATAAATACAAACCCTGTACATTTTCAAAATAAAAGGGTTTTCCCTAATCACAATATTCTGGTTTGAGTTACAGCTGAGAGCTGTTTTTTGAGCAGCTTTGATAGCTTAATAAGTAGCTGAACCATGCAGACTATAAACTTCCCAGATTCAATCCTTGATCTTTGCTGAATTAGTTGATCTTAAGTGGGTTGTGGTAGCAGTATCTGGTGAGAACAAAATTGGGGTCAAATGGGACACCTCCATGGCCTCCTGACTCTCACAGTCAAGGCACACACATGAAGGTTATATGGCTGTAAGGAGAACCATACGGGCAAGATACTGCAAGGCAGTCAGCACCTGTTGAAACACAACCCAGCAAGAAGTCAACATTTTCAGAATAGATGGGAATGGGAGAATATTAGTAAATAAAGAAAAAGGAGCTACTATTAGTATTTAAAACCTCGATAAGAAATTCCAAATAACTAGGATTAAAGGAGAAGGCTTGGGAATTTTTGGACAAAATACTCCCTTCCATTTCAGTCTTGAACATGTTCCCATTTTTATACTATACTTTCAATTTCACAGTGACCTAATATTTCACATCTCCACTCCTTGCCTGAGCCATTTCAGTGACAAATAAAGGGGGCAAACCCTGTGCATCTTCAAATGGCACTGACTTGATTATGAGGTGAAACCTGTTCTCTTTTAACATTCATTGGCTTTGGAATATGTGAATTGTGATCACATTCTTGGGAGAGCTGGCTGGAAGAAGATATGGAGCCCACAAGCACAGGATGAACTTAAATAACTAACCCAAAATGCTTCAGGCCCTATTACAATGCCACAAAAAAGGTCAAATATTACCAAAAGACGTTAAAATTTTTTGGAATGTTTTAATTATTTATAAGGAGTACTGACGATTGTACTCAAACAAAAAACCCAAATAAACAGTACCTGATAACTCTTTTTTTTCCTCCTCTCTCTTCTGCTTATCCTCCTCTATTTCTTTTGGCAGTTTTTCCTTCTTTTCTTTTTCCAAGTCATGCTGCAAGTGTTTCATAGTATAGCTGAGAGCTGGTGAGAGTAGAATCTCTCCATTTTTGCACAACTCATCACGGATCTTAATGAAAAAATGCTGAAGTTCCACTGCATCCTCATAGATTTCAGAATCAGTTCTAAGTAGGCCACAAAGTTACTTGTTAGTACCATTCATGCTACACAGTCCAGTGCATTCTCTTCTACAGCCCACCACTATCTTTCCCTCTAATTTTCCTTTTTTCTATTTCTGGAGGTGGTGATATGCCGTAATATCATTCCAAGGTGTGGACAGCCTTCCTGTACATCACTCAGTTGGTTATTTATGTTTCAGCCTAAACAGTATCAGTACATTATTCAGCTGTGTGTGGGGGAGATTGAGAGGCAATCAAAGCCAAGGCTGAACCTGTTCTTACCCAATATCCACAACATGCACATGGATCGCTGCATAGAAAGCAAAAATGGGAATACCCTTCTTTAGCCAGAGACAGAGTTCAATCAGCGAGACTGCGCTGCTGTCCTGGCTGAGATCTGGTAATTCAGCAGGACCAGGAATTGAACCTGGGATCTTCCTGACCCATGTGGCCGAGTACCACACTGCAGAGTGCATTTACTCACTAAGCCATCACAAAGTCTATAAATACATTTATGCCAGGAAGTAGTACAGGTCATCATACATTCCTATAATTCTTATATGCAACAATTGAGCAGATTATCAGATACATTTACTTTTCTATTTAAATCCATGTCAAACTGATGAGATTAAAGTTTTCTTTTCTGCTGGACTTTAAAGGTATAAGAAGTATAGGTTTTCTCTACCAAGCTCCTTGTATGCGTAAGTCTACAACACACAACTTTTTATAAGTTGTCAATTAAAAAAAAACAATGGTTATCGGGATGTGCATGACACTACTGTGCGGCTATTTTAATGAGTAGATGGTAGACCCTTTTATTTTGTGTTAACTGTTTTTATGATTGACTGGCTTTCCAGGCTACATCAGAGAATATTAAAACAAGATGTAGTGAAAACATTTGTCAGGCCTAGTAGCGGTGGCAAGTTCTCTGAAGAAAACTAGTGAACCAGGGGGATTTCATGGCCATATTTTTCCCACCAATTGCCAAGGTTATCAAATTTAATCTCACAACTGGTCATGGTGGGATTTGAACTCTTAACCTCCAAATTGCTGAGCCAGTACCAAAACCACTACATGACTGTACTCTGTCCATCATCTGCAGAAATCATAAGGTGTCTTGTGAGGTAAATTTAAAAAAAACACTAGTGTAGTAGCAAATGCTCTTCTGGATGCATTTTATTACTGCAGATTACTGGCTACTTTATTTTGAATCTGCATATACTCTATATACTATTCCTGAGACAGCTGATAACAACACTGGATGCTCAAAAGTGAAAATTTCCCTTGTACTAACATTCCTCACCTTGATTAGCACAAAAGTACTTTTTTTTTTTTACTTCTCCTTTTAAGATGGGATTTAATAATAACGGAGAAGAAAAGGTAAACTAACAACACACAATTTTTTCTTGAAGCTTGATGTTTCTCACACTTCCATTCTATTGAGCACATTTTCCAGGAATGGTTTTAAATGATGGTAGACATCAATGCTAATAATACATATTTAGAAACTAATGCTATTAGTGAACGGTTAATCTGAAGAAAATGAAAGTTTGCACTTTTCAAGATGCTCACCTGTTTAACCGCCTTGCTCTTTCTAATACCTCAAACATGTGCTCCTGAAAAACATCAAGCCTTCCATACCGATTAGTTTCAATATTTTTTCTAATAATTTCAAAGGTCAAAGGTGGCTTGTTAGGGACACTTGGATCAGTGGCTGGAATTTCAGCTAAAGAGTCACTATAACAACGTCCTTCATCATCCTGGTGACTAAGGACGGAGACAAACAGATTGTGTATCAACTCCTGTATAAGTAACTTTACATTGGGAATGTGTGCATCATCATCTCCATCCAATTCCCTTTTAGCTTCTAGAAGGACTTTGTGAAGGACAAGTGCATCTTTATAAATAAGAGATTCTGGTTCGTTGTAAGTACAAGCATTATTAAACATCAATACAAATTCATCAACCAATGCATCAACGTCCTGGTACTTATTAGCCATCATATGACTTTTCACTTTCTCCATGTCAATTGGTTTTTTAATTGTCAGATAGTAATCCGGGAGTTCTGATCGAGTAGGTAGTCTGAGAAAGATGGCACTCAATCTTCGACCCCTGTTGTCTGTGTAGTTTTTGACTGCTTCATATAACTCATTTAATTTTTGCTGTAATGGGGTCAAGTACTTGGATTTTTTAGGGGAAATACCGCTCTTCCTGCCTGAAAACAAAAGTCAAAAGATGTTCAATGGCCATTTCGCAGGAATTAACACTGTAGCTCAAAAGGATTCTTTGAATAATTGCCAGTCCAAACTGACAACTATTTTTAGCAATTGTCCACCTATTGCAGTAAATATACGGCTAGTTATGAATAACATTCTTCTTTCCTAAATAACAGCAGTTTAGATGAAAATTTTAATTTCTTGGCTAGGTCATTATAATTCTTCTCTAACGTTAGTGGCTGCAAATCTTACACACCCTACTTACAGAACTAATTTAGTACCTTTGTTTACATAAAAACATGCTCAGATAGAAAACACGGACAACATTAAAAGAAATCCTAAATAATCTCTAAACTAGTTAGGCCAAATTTCTCTATTTTCTCCACAGTTCACTATGCTGGATTATATTTTCTACGACTTTGTGCTGCCAAATAAGTAAATCTGACTAATACTGACCATGTTTCCTGCCCCTAAGGGGCATCAATATTTTAGTAGACAAGAATAATTTAATGTCATCTTTCCTTTGTACATAAAAACATAGCTCAGTGCATAGTCTACACCTTTAAACTGGATGATAGTTTCACATACTGTAATTACGTCAATATTTCATCTTTCTGTTGAATAAGTTCATTACTATATTTGACATCTCAAATTCTGTGACAAAATCTTTAAAGGATTCAATAAAATGCAATAATATCAAGAATCTGGGGGGGTAGAACTTCCTTTGCATTTCACTAAGTTTTTAAATGCAAAATTGGCAATCCATTTACAAATTTTGTGGTGGGACATCCTGCACCAGGAGTGCATGAAAAAGGTGTCTGACGCTGCTGCCATATTGTTTAAGGCACACATTAGGTATTCCTGGCGGCCTTCTGAAATAAATGCCTGCCCCAATAAAATAATTCATTTTGTGCTTGAATTAGGACCCCTTTTGGAAATTGGTGGCAGGGAGCATTTGATTAGTTTATTCTTATGCCCCCAAAGAAATACATTGCACAATCACTGGGGAAGCTGGCTGGAGCCCTATTGCTATTGAGGTGTCTGAAAAGCCATTTTTGGCGAAGGATTTTTGGAGTCTTTTTTTTTGGCTATTTTGGCCACTTTTGAGAGTACACAGCTATTGACTTGTGCTGCACTGTAAGAAAGATGGGTATGTTGCTGGGATTACCACCGAGACCACCACAGCAGAAGGGTAACATCTGTGGACAGTCAAAGAAGATGGTGAAGTAGGCATTACAGTATGTGGGGCTTCTGGAACAGGATATCTTATCTCAACATGATACGAGCGCAGTGTGTGAGAAGGCTGTGCTCCAGCAAGCAGGCAAGAACTGACTTGTCACCTGTTGCAGTAGAATTGGAGCTAAACACCAGAGAGCACACAGCACTGCCTGTGGCTATGAAAGAAATGGTGGCTCTCAACTTCTATGCCACAGGCTCATTCCAGGCAGCAACATCAGTAACAGTCAGTCAGTTTACTGTCTGTACAGTAATCAGGCAGGTGGCTGATGACTTTGTTGCAAGGAGACAGTTTAATACAGGCTCCGGAACAGGAAGAGAGAGCTGATTCTGGGCCCACACAAATTTTTACCCCCAGAAGTTTAAAAAATTCCATTTAGCTTCTTTACGAGATGTCATTTGTCCTTGGCATTATTATTCTATGCTATTACAATAAAAGTGAGAATTTTTGCATCAATTAAAAATTTGGTCATTCAGTGCTGTCCACTATGATTTCAGTAAAATCAGGCGTACAGTCTGTAGAGTTTAATATTTAGTACGGATATCCAGTACTAGTTGAACTGCCATGGCTTTGCTCATAGACCAAGGTGAGACATAAACTGAAGGTGCAGACCCGAGCCGGGGGACTGAGAAGGTCAGAGAACCTTTTGGGATACTGGCCTCTAATGACTTTCTTCCTTTCTCTTTTTAGAATCTGGCATGGAGGTCAGCTCTAATGGTGCTCCAGGTTCTCCAGTTAAATTCAGTAAGTGGAAAATCAGGAGGTCTGAAAATCAGGGTTGTTGCTAAAACTACTGTGAAAGGGGGAAGAGAGCAGATTGCGAGACCAGCTAAAAACTTTAGACAGGAATCAGTGAGACTGAAGAAGTTGAAGCGGATCAGTCAGGTCAGGTAGGGTGCAGAAAGGAGGGAAGCACTCCTGAAGTGAGCCCAAGAGGTAGCGGGCTTGTCTGACAGAAGTAGGAAATGTACCAACCTAAATCACATCCTTGCAGATGTATTATAAACTGCTATATCTAAAGCAAAACAGACAAAGGTTCTCAGTCACAAATAATATGCACCACGTGGGGGTGGGGCAAGCACAGGTAAGAAACTATAAAAGTGATGGTCATACAACAGTATACTCTCTCACATTCAAAAAGATTTATCTGTTCTTTGTTAGCAATAATGAACTGCTTTGAGAATGAAAGTTAACCAAAAAAGCTAAATCAATTTTTAAACAACTTACTTAGTTTCAATTTAGGTGAAGCTGTATCATCATCAAGTAAAGGACCTAATTCTTTCCTTTTCTCTTTTAGAATTTTCTCCAGTATGTTGGCATCATTGTATACCTGTCAGTAATTCAAAAACTCTCATAAATTGATTTATATTCAAACTATATCAAGAAACTGTAAAATGATTCAGGGAGGGCTACTGCTAAACAAAAGTATTTCATTTTTAGTATGACAATATATAGATTAGAAGCATTAGCAAGAAAAAGTCAATTTCATTTTTCATGATCCATAATACATTTAATTCTATATAAACATAGATACATTATATATATATATATATATATATATATATATATAAAAAAAAATACACACACAAATGAATAAAAGGATTGTCACAATTGTTTCATGTACTAATTTACTTTATGAAATTCCCCCCATTTTCTCCTAAACTGTTTTCTCCTTCTTGCTTGTGCCCCTCTTTCAGGCCATGAAACACATTCTTAAATTGAGAAAGCAGAGACTGACTCTGGACTCTCTACCAGTGCTGCTTTATAACCAGCCACTGGAAGGTGCATGATAATAATCTGGGTTGACTTGCCCACTGGAGAATTTGTACCTTTCACAGAATGTTGAGGCTGAGGTTAGACTCACTCTAGGGCAAACCATAAATGTGAATTCATAGCCTTGCAGCACTGTGCAGTAGATGGTAGAAAATTGCAGCCTGCTTTTTGCAAATTAATTGTTTTTAGGTATTTTACGGTGTCAAGATCTATGGTCACATCCCCATCATGCAGATATATTGTTTTTACTTGAATATACAAGGAATTGTATTTTTGTGATTCAGAGGTGAGTTACCTTATAATAATTAGCATACATACCTGTGAGCCCTCTTCATTATAGTGCCTTGCATTTCGAAACATTAACTTCAAGTCATCTATAAATGCCTCCTCACTTGAGTATTTTTCACTACGTATGTTATGTTCTAGTATCTTCAGGTCAATAGGCTCCAGGATGACTTTATAGTAATCCGGATAGTCCTTTTTGGATGGCTTCACCAAAAATAGCTCACAGTATCTTCGTCCTGTTGTTGGATCATGAGACTCGACAATTGTATTGTATAGTACTTTCAGTCTGTGCTTTAACTGAGATTCAGTTTTCTTTCCACTCTTTTCTAGCTTCTTAATGCTGGAATTTAAAAATCTGTGTGTATACTTAATCATTAGTCTTCAAAGGAAAGGCAGTAAAAATAAAATGGAACACAATGCAAAACCAATAAATTCCATGCATGTCTGTTTACCTTTCTGCACCAAAATAAAGTAATTCATTTTTTAATCCAGAAAAATACAATTTATATCTATCAGTTTGCAATAAATTGTTCCCTGCCTAGCATTTATCTTTTTCAAAACTGCAATAAAACCAGTCAATTGTCATGGTGCCAAATTTGTGATAATTACAAATAGGTACATGGTCAACAAAATATCTAAAATTCCTCTCTAATTACAGAACAGCAGCATTCATCAGAATAAATAGCTTTCAGAATCAGAAAAGGTGATATGAACCAAAATTTTACTGCCCTCCTGTAAAGTTGAACTGCATGTAAAATTGCACAGGAATATCAACAGTCTTCTCAAAAACAGAACAGTCATGTATGGTGGATGCATTACTTATCCTATTCCACTATAAAGTTGTCATTTAAAATCCCCTATATAGGGGCTTCCAGATAGATGAGTTGTTCCCCTGACTGTGGATCTCATTGTGGTCATGCAGATAGATGCATCGATGCTGGCATCGATGAAGCTTGGAAGTCACTAAGCTCAATCATTTATGAAGCAGCAGAAACATCATTTGGTAAAGATGGAACCTGCAACAAGAGCTGGTTTGATACCTACTCAGCTGAGATGTTATCTGTCATTGATGCAAAAAACAAAGTCTATGTGATGCACAACATAAACCCAACAACTAAGACACTACATGACCTGAAAGTAGCCATGACAGCCTTGCAAAGGAAAGGGAGATACTGCACAAACACTGGATCAGCTTATGTCAAGAAATCCAAACTGCATGTGACAAAGGAAATCTACAAGCTATGTACGAAGGGATCAAGAGGGCGCTTGGCCCTGCCATCACCAAAGTTGCTCCCCTGAAGTCGGCCGGTGGTGAAGTACTCACCGACAGAAGTAAACAGATGTCCCACTGGGCTGAACACTACTGTGAGCTGTACTCCTGTGAGTCTGATATCTCCCAGTCTGCGTTCAACGGTCTCCCGCAACTTCCTGTTATGGATGAGTTAGATGAAGAACTTTCATCACTGGAGCTGGAGAAGGACATAGACCATTTAGCGAACAGAAGGGCACTGGGCAACCACGGAGTCCCAGCCGAACTGCTCAAGCATGGAAAGTTCCATTTATTGCCACATCTTTATAGCCTTCTCCTTCTCTGCTGGAAAGTAGGCTCAGTTCCACAAGAGATGCGTGATGCCAAAATCATCACACTATATATAAACAAAGGTGACAATACAGGGGCATCTCACTCGTTAGCATCATGGGGAAGGCCTTTGCTAGGGCCATACTTAAAAGATTGCATTTACTTGCAGACAGAGTGTACCCACAGTGCAGTTTCCGTGACAGCAGATCTACTGTGGATATGATCTTCTCCATACGGCAGCTACAAGAGATGTATAAGGAGCGTAGCGTATCCCCCTTGACCTTTTGTAGATCTCACTAAGGCATTCAACACCGTCAGCAGAGCAGGGGCCTACGAGATTTTGGGAAAAACTGACTCCTCCAAAACTCCTCAGTCTCATCCGCTCCTTCCATGACAACATGCGCTGCATTGTACAGTTTGATGGCTCAATTTCCAACAGTTTCAGAGTGAAGAATGGAGTGAAACATGGTTGTGTCCTAGCTCCCCACTCTGTTTGCTATCTTCTCCATGCTCCTGATCTTCACCTTCCCTGACGATATGGAAGGAGTCTACTTGCACACTAGGTCTGAGGGCAAGCTCTACAATCTATCAAGGCTGAAAGCGAAGACATAAACACATCATGTCCTGATCAGAGAACTCTTTTACGCTGATGATGCTGCGCTAGTCACTCATACGGAAACTCAGCTACAAAGACTCCTGGACTGTCTCTCCCATGCCTGCAACATGTTCTCCTTGACTATAAGTGTCAAGAAAACTGTGGTCCTCGGACAAGGTGGTGCATCTCCACCGCTGATCACACAAAATAACATCCCACAGGAAGTGGTTAGCAAATTCTGCTACCTTTGGTCCACACTGACAGACAATCTGTCCCTTGAAGCACAGCTTGATACACGCATAGGGAAAGCAGCTACCACCTTTGGCCAACTTGCGAAACACACATGGGAAAACACCAAGCTGACCCTTAGGACCAAGCTGATGGTTTATAAGGCCTGTGTTCTCAGCACCTTGCTGTATGGCTGTGAAACATGAATGACTTAGAGCTACCAGAAAAAGAAGCTCATTAATTTCCATCATTGTTGTCTGTGGTGCATTATGGGTATATCCTCGCAGGACAAAATCACAAATGTGACAATTCTCTCAAGTGGGCTGGCACCAAACAGAGGCAGTTTTGGTGGATTGGACACGTTCACAGGATCGAAGACGGTCGCATACCCAAGGACCTTCTGTGGGGTGAGGTAGCCGGGGCCAGACGACCAGCGCGGCGCCCAAAGTTCTGCTTCAAGAATGCTTGCAAGCGTGACATGAGGGTCCTAAATGTCAACTATTACACCTGGGAGTCACTAGCTGGCGAAAGAGGGAAATGGCGACACATCTTGTGGACTAGTATGCACTACCATGACGACCAGATGCTACAGCAGCTTGGCAACAGGCGCCAACATCGAAAACAACAACTCATAGCGTTACTTGGCTTCACGTGCAGAACATGTGGCAGAACATGCCGCTCGAGGATTGGCCTTCACAGCCATCAGCAAAGGTGCACCAAGAGAAGACAGCCCACCTAAATGGATTGTTTGCTGCGTGTTCATCATCTTTCATTGATGGAAGGATGCCAACCCAATCAGACATGCAATTCAATATCCTTCTGGATTCTGTTGTGATCTTGGACCTCAAACACCATTCTAAAATGTTCCACGAAGAATTACCAAATAATTTATCATGTCTGTCTTATGCAGACAGATGATAATAAACGAGCAAGCAAGCTATTGTGCAAAGTCCTGTATCTTTTTTTGCAATTACAGATTCATAATCTGTTTCATGACAATATTTTCCATTGTGTTTTTCAGTGTCCTTTAGGCACAACACCACCTTCTCAAGGGCAATTAGGGATGGGCAATAAATAGAAATCATATGTATTACGTCAAATCAGAACTTATTTAAAAAAAAACAAAAAGATAATGTTTCTGTTTTCCAAGCTCAATTTCACATGGTATGCATGCTATCATTTGTTCAAATCAAATGTAAGCATGCAAAATATCTCCAGGTTTAATGAATAGGAAATGTAGCAAAACTTTTTTTTTACTAAGAGTATGTTAAGTATGTGGAACAGATTATCGGCATGGGCATGGAATAAGAAATCTTAATGAGTTTCAAGAAGGAACTAGATAGGTTTTTGCCAACAAAGAGGACTGAAGGTTATTAGAAATGCACTAAGAAAATGCAGTGGCTAGATGGATCAAAGGTCTTCTCCTGCTTGAAATGATGTCGCGTAATCTGCTCGTTAAGCAGCGAGAAAAATTTGTTTTATTTCACTGAATGTCCATACTTTTAAGCTTTGAAAATCTGTGCAATGGAGTATGTAAAGTGGTGCATAATAACCTAGCGTGGCATTTGCAGCATCTCTCACTCACTAAGAAATATGCAGACAGTAAGTATCACGTATGAAATCGGTGGTGATATTTACAATATCTACACCTTAAAACTGAATGCAATACTCTTAAGTATCAGCATGGATACAGTCAACATTGGTAAATAATTTGCTAAAATAACTGAAAACCATTGTCAGCTATTATTTTAGTGAATTAATCTCCAAGTATTGAAACAAAGTAGAGTAATGCATATGTTGTAGCTATCGACATTTACAGCATCAAGATTTGATAACCATAAAATTACTAGATTGTAACTTGACCAATGTTATGACAGATGGCAAAAAGAAGGCACTACATGTTAAACATGAAATGGGCAACATAATCTCAGGAACCAGACCTTTTACGATAATAATGTAAACTAAAAGTTGTTCAAATCATATACACTGTGACATGAGAAATAAAACTGAATTTAAGCAAGTGAAAGAATAGAAAACCATAAAAACGGTTAAAAGTTTATTCTAATGCTTTAATATTTTAAGATCTGTAGATTTAGTATAGTATGGGTTCAATGGAAACCTGGCATCCTTCTGCATTGTCCACTATACATGGCTTTAGCTAAAAATGGTTATGAACAATAGGTAACAATATTCCGCCTTTCCCATAATCTACATATTAAATTTATAGAAATATTCAATTTTAAACATCTTAATTAATGCTGCCTTACCTCTTTCTCTTTGCACTGCCTGTATCAGATGTTATGGAAGATACCATACTGTCACCATCTTCAGTGTACTCTCTTCTAGCCAGCTCCTTCCTCTTTGCCTGAAAGAGCAATCCTCAGGAGTAAAGTACCGCACAGGAAATTATACAGAATATATAAATATTAAAACACAGCATACTGCTATTTTTATACCTGCATGATTTGCTGCAGCTTCAGCACTCGTTTGAAGATTGCAGAATTAGGAATATTATAGCGCTTGGCATTTTCAAACATTAGATTCATGTCAGCCTCCATTTGATCCAGGTTCTCAAATTCATTGTTCTTCAATTTTTTTCTGATTAGAAGAATGGAATCCAATACCATATTTATTACTTATTGCACGTTATAATATAGTCACATTTTTCGTCAGTTACCTGAGAAATCTTGGTTCCAAAATCATGAGTACAATGCACTATTAACAGTAAGCTTTGTTATAACTAAACAGACTAGTCTACTGTTAAATAAAAACTGTGATCTACATCAAAAGCAGAAATTTCAAAATATATACACAATGCAATCTCTCCATAAGTTCAACTAATAAAGAATATGTTACAGTATAGCAGCGCTGTATATCGGTGGTATAAGCATAAGATTCCAGGTTTTCATCTGTTACAAACAAGACAAACTCCTGATCTGCGTTATGCAACCAGGGAAGAAAGGAGGGTAAGCCGTCGCTAGTGTTACAGAATTTCCATTTTTTGTGTTAAACTTGGAATCTATATTTCTAAACTGAAGAGGTTGACCTTTGGATGTTTTTTTGAAAGGAAGTTCAACAACAGTTGAACTGTAAACAAGTTTTTACTGGAAAGCAGGTAAACATCACAGGACTTAAAGAGCTATTCTTTGTTTGACAACAGAGAATTTATGATTAGCATGAGACTTACCTGGAAAAAAAATTGGTTTCACTTTGAACTGTTAAAAGATGCTGGTTTTGGACTAAAAGAAGTAATTGGAATTTGATATGCACTTCCAGGAGTTCAGAGGAAAACTGTTATCTCTCTTAAGTAGTGGGGTGACATTTGCGGCCTTCCAATCTGCAGGAACCATTCCAGAATCTATACAATTTTGGAAGATGCTCACCAATGCATCCACTAACTCCATAGCTACCTCTTTCAACACTCTGACCTGCAGAATATCAGGTCCTGGGCACTTATCAATCTTCAGCCCCATTAATTTCTCCATATAACCTTCTTACTAATTTCCTTCAATTCCTCATTCTCCCTTGGATCTCTAATTCTGGGAGATTTCTTGTACCTTCCTCAGTGAAGACAGACACAAAATAATCATTTAGCTTCCCTGTCATTTTTCTACTCCCCATTATAAATTCTCCTGACTCTGCCTGTATTGGACACACATTTGTCTTAGCCAAATGTTTCCTTTTTACTTATCTATATAAGCTTTTACAGTCCATTTTTATATTTTTTGCTAGCTTACATTCATATTCTATTCTTCCTTTCTTTATCAGTTTCTTCTTCCTTCTTTGCTGTATTCTAAAATGCTCCCAATACTCAGGTTTACTACTATTTCTGGCAACTTTAGCGGCCTTTTCTTTGAATCGTATACAATCGTTAACTTCCTTTGTTATCCACGGTTGACTGCCTTTACTTTTTGGGTTTTTGTGCCTTGAAGGAATGTATAGTTGCTGTAAACTATGGAACATTTCTTTAAAGTGTCAGGCAAACCCCACCTGCCAAAACTGAGGCACACATTATTTCGCCACATGAACATTAAAACTTAAAATTGCAAGCCCTGACCTGAAAGACATTTCCATGGTAACAGACAATGTTAAAACAATGGAGATCCAGCTGTGGCTCCTCCAATACACAGAAGTGGTTAAACCAGTTCCAGTCACATGTCTAGCTGGCTGGAGCTTTTGGATTTGAACCTCCAACAAAGGACATTTATTTCATTTAGAGATACAGCACTGAAACAGGCCCTTCGGCCCACCGAGTCTGTACCGACCAACAACCACCCATTTATACTAACCCTACAATAATCCCATAATCCCTACCACCTACCTACACTAGGGGCAATTTACAACAGCCAATTTACCTATCACCTGCAAGTCTTTTGGCTGTGGGAGGAAACCGGAGCACCCGGCGAAAACCCACGCGGTCACAGGGAGAACTTGCAAACTCCGCACAGGACGTTGAAATGATTGTTCCAGTTAAGGAACTAGTGACATGACTAATCTGCGCGGCAACCTGGGAGTCTTCTTTTGAATTTGAACTCCCATCAAAGGTATTTGAACTCAGAATGCATGTGCTCATGGACTGAGAACATCTGCTCTCCTGTCTGTCTGCCTGCTCATCTCTTAGGGAACTGAAACCATTGAAGACACGTAAACTGAGAGAGAAAAGATTTTCTATGTGCACAAAGTTTTAAGACGACTAATACTGGGCCCCAATGAAACGCAAGAACATATCTTCAATCAAGGACTACAGCAAGCTCGAGAAACAGTAACAAGATATTGTCTCAAACTGTTCTACTTATCTTTTCTTCTGCTCTTTTCTGTCCCTATTTTGCATGTTTATATCGCGTGTGCATGCTAGCGTGAGCGCGTCGTAACAGGGTTTGAACCATATGAAGTTTAAGGTTTAATAAGTTTCATCTTACTGCTTTAAACCAAAGAAAACCTGTTTGTGATCAGCTATTTGCCTGATAATTGGAAATTGTGACCAAGGAATCACAAAGGGGGAGCTCAAAATACAGAGTTTAAAATTAAACCCTGTTACAATAAGACCAGGTAAAGATAGCAAAAGACCCCTGCACATTGCTCACCTGGTCGTAGCAAAAGACAATCCATTGTCTATGTACTGTCATACCTTTTAACGTATTTTCCCAATCCACCTCAGCCAATTTGCCCCTCAGACCTTCATAATTTCCTTTGCTCAAATTTAACACCCTGGTTTCAGATTGAACTACCTCACTTTCAAACATAATGTCAAATTCTAAATTATGGTCACATTATTCATTAGCCCTTTCTCATTTTTTAAAAATTCATTCATGGGATGTGGGCGTTGCTGGCCAGGCCAGCATTTATTGCCCATTCCTAATTGCCCTTGAGAAGGTGGTGGTGAGCTGCCCTTCTTGAACCGCTACAGTCCATTTGGGGTAGGTATACCCACAGTGCTGTTTGGAAGGGAGTTCCAGGATTTTGACCCAGCGACAGTGAAGGAACGGTGATATAGTTCCAAGTCAGGATGGTGTGCGACTTGGAAGGGAACTTGCAGGTGGTGGGGTTCCCATGTATTTGCTGCCCTTGTCCTTCTAGTTGGTAGAGGTCGCAGGTTTGGAAGGTGCTGTCTGAGGAGCCTTGATGCAGTGCATCTTGTAGATGGTACACACTGCTGCCACTGTGCGTCGGTAGTGGAGGGAGTGAATGTTTGTAGATGGGGTGCCAATCAAGTGGGCTGCTTTGTCCCGGATGGTGTCGAGCTTCTTGAGTGTTGTTGGAGCTGCACCCATCCAGGCAAGTGGAGAGTATTCCATCACACTCCTGACTTGTGCCTAGTAGATGGTGGACAGGCTTTGGGGAATCAGGATGTGAGTTACTCGCCTCAGGATTCCTAGCCTCTGACCTGCTCTTGTAGCCACGGTATTTATATGGCTACTCCAGTTCAGTTTCTGGTCAATGGTAGCCCCTAGGATGTTGATAATGGGGGATTCAGCGATGGTAATGCCGTTGGATGTCAAGGGGAGATGGTTAAATTCTCTCTTGCTGGAGATGGTCATTGCCTGGCACTTGTGTGGTGCGAATGTTACTTGCCACTTATCAGCCCAAGCCTGGATATTGTCCAGGTCTTGCTGCATTTCTACACGGACTGCTTCAGTATCTGAGGAGTCACGAACGGTGCTGAACGTTGTGCAATCATCAGGGAACATCCCCACTTCTGACCTTATGATGGAAGGAAGGTTATTGATGAAGCAGCTGAAGATGGTTGGGCCTCGGACACTACCCTGAGGAACTCCTGCAGTGATGTCCTGGTGCTCAGATGATTGACCTCCAACAACCATAACCATCTTCCTTTGCGCTAGGTATGACTCCAGCCTGCGGAGGGTTTTCCCCGATTCCCATTGACCTCAGTTTTGCTAGGGCTCCTTGATGCCATACCCGGTCAAATGTTGCCTTGATGTCAAGAGCAGTCACTCTCACCTCATCTCTGAAGGTCAGTTCTTTTGTCCATGTTTGAACCAAGGCTCTAATGAGGTCAGGAGCTGAGTGGCCCTCGAGGAGCCCAAACTGAGCGTCACAGACTAGGTGACTGGTAAGCAAGTGCTGCTTGATGGCACTGTTGATGACACCTTCCATCACTTTACTGATGATTGAAAGTAGACTGATGGGGCGGTAATTGGCCGGGTTGGACTTGTCCTGCTTTTTGTGTACAGGACCTACCTGGGCAATTTTCCACATTGTAGGGTAGATGCCAGTGTTGTAGCTGTACTGGAACAGCTTGGCTAGGGGTGCGGCAAGTCCTGGAGCACAGGTCTTCAGTACTATTGCCGGAATATTGTCAGGGCCCATAGCTTTTGAAGTATCCAGTGCCTTCAGTCGTTTCTTGATATCATGCGGAGTGAATCGAATTGGCTGAAATCTGGCATCTGTGATGCTGGGGACTTCAAGAGGAGGCCAAGATGGATCATCAACTCGGCACTTCTGGCTGAAGATTGTTGCAAATGCTTCAGCCTTATCTTTCGCACTGATGTGCTGGGCTCCTCCATCATTGAGGATGGGGATATTTGTGGAGCCACCTCCTCCAGTTAGTTGTTTAATTGTCCACCACCATTCACGGCTGGATGTGGCAGGACTGCAGAGCTTATATCTGATCCTTTGGTTATGGGATCTGTCTATCACATGCTGCTTACGCAGTTTGGCACGCAAACAGTCCTGTGTTGTAGCTTCACCAGGTTGACACCTCATTTTGAGGTATGCTGGGTGCTGCTCCTGACATGCCCTCCTGCACTCTTCATTGAACCACGGTTGGTCTCCTGGCTTGATGGTAATGGTAGAGTGGGGGATATGCCGGGCCATGAGGTTACAGATTGTGGTTGAGTACAATTCTGCTGCTGCTGATGGCCCACAGCAACACATGGATGCCCAGTTTTGCAATGCTAGATCTGTTCGAAATCTATCCCATTTAGCACGGTGGTAGTGCCACACAACACAATGGAGGGTATCCTCAATGTGAAGGCGGGACTTCGGCTCCACAAGGACTGTGCGGTGGTCACTCCTACCAATACTGTCATGGACAGATGCATCTGCGGAAGGCAGTTTGGTGAGGACGAGGTCAAGTATATTTTCCCCTCTTGTTGATTCCCTCACCACCTGCCACATAACCAGTCGAGCAGATATGTCCTTTAGGATTCGGCCAGCTCGGTCAGCAGTGGGGCTACTGAGCCATTCTTGGTGATGGACACTGAAGTCCCCCACCCAGAGTACATTTTGTGCCCTCGCCACCCTCAGTGCTTCCTCCAAGTGCTGTTCAACATGGAGGAGTACTGACTCATCAGCTGAGGCAGGGCGGCAGGTGGTAACCAGCAGGAAGTTTCCTTGTCCATGTTTGATCTGATGTCATGAGACGTCATGGGGTGCAGAGTCGATGTTGAGGACTCCCAGGGCAACTCCCTCCCTACTGTATACCACTGTGTCACCACCACTGGTGGGTCTGCCCTGCCGGTGGGCCAGGACATACCCGGGGATGGTGATGGCAGCGTCTGGGACATTGACTGTAAGGTACGATTCCGTGAGTATGACTATGTCAGGCTGTTTCTTGACTGGTCTGTGGGACAGCTCTCCCAACTTTGGCACAAGCCGCCAGATGTTAGTAAGGAGGACTTTGCAGGATCGACAGGGCTGGGTTTGCCGTTGTCATTTCCGGTGCCGAAGTCGATGCCGGGAGGTCCGTCCGGTTTCATTCCTTTTTATTGACTTCGTAGCAGTTAGATACAACTGAGTGGCTTGCTAGGCCATTTCAGAGGGCATGTAAGATTCAACCACATTGCTGTGGGTCTGGAGTCACATGTAGGCCAGACCAGGTAAGGACAGCAGATTTCCTTCCCTAAAGGACATTAGTGAACCAGATGGGTTTTTACAACAATCGACAATGGTTTCATGGTCATCATTAGACTAGCTTTTAATTCCAGATTTATTAATTGAATTCAAATTCCACTTTCTGCTGTGGTGGGATTTGAACCCATGTCCCCAGAGCAATACCCTGGGTCTCTGGGTTACTAGTCCAATGACAATACCACTACGCCACTGCCTTGCATAATACTAGATTTAAAATAGCCTGTTTTCTAGTCAGTTCCTCAACATACTGCTTTAGAAAACCATCCTTACCACACTCCAGAAACTCGTCCTCCACAGCATTAGCGCTCATTAGGTTTACCCAGTCTATATACAGATTGAAGTTACCCATGCTACATGCTTCTCTAATCTCCTGATTTATACCATGCCCCACACTACCACTACTGTTAGGTGGCCTACAAACAACTCCTACCAATGTTTGCTGCCCCTTGCTGTTTCTTAGCTCTACTCAAACAGATTCCACATTTTGTTCTTCCAATCTGAGATCCTCTCTTACTAATGTACTGATCCCATCCCTTATTATCAGCGCAACACCACCTCCGTTTCCTTTTTGCCTGTCCTTCCTAAATGTCGAATATCTTTGAATATTCAGTTCCCAGTCTTGGTCACACTGTCGCCACGTTTCCGTTATGGCAATTACATCATACCCATTTGCCTCTATTTGGGCCTTTAAATCATCTACCTGGTTGCGAATGCTGTGTGCATTCAGGTAGAGTGCCCTTAACCTTGTCTTCTTGACATTCTGCAATCTAAGCCTAGTTGAGGCTCGCCTTTGTTTCACCTGCCTTCGACTGTCACTTGCTACTTTTCTACCTCCTGTTACCAGCTTTACTTCATTCCAATTCGAGTTACCCCTCAGGTTCCCACACCCCTGACAAGCTAGTTTAAACCCTCCCCAACAGCACTAGCAAATCTCCCTGCCAGGACATGAGTTCCGGTCCTGTTGAGGTGTAGCCGTCCATCTTGCCCCAGAACCGGTCCCAATGCCGCAGAAATCTGATGCCCTCCCTCCTATACCAATTGTCCAGCCACGTGTTCAATCGATCAAACCTCCTATTCCTATGCTCACGAGCACGTGGCACTGTGAGTAATCCTGAGATTACTGCTCTTGCTTTTTAATTTCCTTCCGAACTCCCTAAAATCTGCTTTCAGGACCTCATCCCTCTTCCTACCTATGTCATTGGTACCAATGTGGACCACGACCTCTGGCTGTTCACCCTCCGTGACATCCTTGACCCTGGCACCAGGCAGGCAACATACTATCCTGGAGTCACATTTACTGCCGCAGAAACGCCTGCCTGATCCCCTGACAATTGAATTCACAATCACTATTGCTCTTCCACTCTTCTTCCTCCCCTCTTGTGCAGCTGAGCCACCCGTGGTGCCACAGACTTTGCTCTGGCTGCTATCTCCCAAGGAACCATCCTTCTCACCAGTATCCAAAATGGAAAACTGATTAGCAAGCAAGATAGACTGAGGGGACTCCTGCACTGCCTGCCTGGTTCTCTTAGATTGCTTGGCGGTCACCCATTCCCTCTCCGCCTAACCCTGTGGTGTGACCACCTCCCTAACCTTGATATCCATTTAGTCCTCTGCCTCACGGATGCACAACAGTGACTCCAGCCGCCGCTCAAGTTCCAAAACCCGGAGCTCAATCTTCTGCAGCTGGTGACACTTCCTGCAGATGTGTTTGTCTAGAACACGTGGTGCATCCATGACTTCCCTCATACCGCAGGACGTATATTCCACTTGGCTGACCTGACCTGCCATAACGTAACTTTAAAAACTTTTTATTACAATGAGAAGTAAAATAACTTACCAGTTACTCACCAATCAGCTTCTTCCCCTGTACTGAAGGCAGAGGCAGCTAAAGGAGGGTGAAAAAAGGCAGAAGAAAGGACCCCCTCCCTCATGCACCAAACTCCCACTTTACACTGTGCACTTAAATTTATTTATTTTTCTTAATTTATATTGCCCCTCCTTACTGAACTCCCTCAATTACCAAACTCCCTTCTTCATACTCTGTGCCCTCCAACAGCACTCAATGCAGACAAGCAGCACTGAGAGCCCCCTGAATTTATACTCTGAAAACAATGCTGTGTCAGAAACCAGTTTAAGCTAACTACCTATTTAACTAACTAGAGCTACTCTCAGAGTGTTCGTATACCCCTGTTTAAAACTGCAAGAAACCTAGCTTACCTCTTAACTGAAACAGGGATTTCAATTAATTGCTAGATGCAAACAAAACAAAACAAAAACTCATCTTGAGAGATTACCCCTTATAATCCACTCACTTACCAAACTCCCTTCTTCACACACAGTGCAGACCTTTGCACCGAATGTGTGACTACTGAAACCTCCGTTGCTGCACACCTGCTGTAAGACCTATGTGAAGCCTTCTGCAGTTGAACTTCTTTGAACATCTACCCAAAACAGACTGTCCATCAACCTTGCCTGGAAAGACTCCTAGTGGTCGCTCAGTATTCGACTTTGGGACACCTCGCCAAACCAAAGGACTTTCTTCCATATCTTTTCTCACTAAGTTTTTTTATTTCTTCCATTTCTTTGTAACAGCTGTAAACAAAAATCCCTTTTTTCCCAATTAACCAGTTTTTGGATGTATGTGAGTCTGTGTGAATGCTAGGATATAAAAATAGGGGACTTTAACGTTTCAATTTGTGTATATATTCACTTCATTATTCGTTGACTTGGTTTATAATAAATGGACAATTTTGTTGTTTAGTAAAGAAACCTGGTTGGTGTACTTTATTCTGGGGACAAATAAAGTATCTAATTGGCTGTTTTGGTAAGTGAAAAATTATTGATACCTTGTGACCTGTGGACAAGTGGGACTGAATTAACAGTGCGTTCCTCCCGCCTCGGTCTTAACACTAGTCATTGCCCTGCACCCCATGTCATGCAACTGAAGACATAAACTAAAAATTCGGATGAGGTTGCCTTCTTTTTCTATTCACCAGGCACAAAGCACAGAGAAAATGTAATTTGTTGGTAAGGAGGACAAAGCGAGAGAGGCAAAATTGAATTTTTGAGAATGGGAAACACTTTGGGGAAACCATCCAATAACAGATTTCACACTTAATAAAAAAAAAATCCAGGGGGAGTCCAAGGAAGTATGTGGAGTTGTCCAATCCCAAGGCATTCCACATACACTGTACCATATTTTGATACAAAAATTCACCTTGAACCATGAAACTATGGTATCTTTATCAATTGTAAATACCACTGGGGAAACATTTGGTATGTTAGTTATTTGTAGAAATCATAAATACAAGTGTAAAGTAATAGTGAACAGAGGAAACCTTTCCCAATTATAAGCAACAGCTTGGTTGAGTGAAAAGAGTTAATTTGTGGAAAAGTTAAACTCTGGATGTAAATTCTTGGATCCAAGGGGACATCAATTCCTTGGAAAGGCACCCTTTTCAAAAATTTTATATCTGAACATGTCGAGAATATATGTTAAACTGAACCTTGAATTTACATTTTCATAAAAGTCCGTTCATACATTTGGAATTAATTTGCTTAAAATTGAGTAATTGGTGCCAGATTTCATAAGTCTTACTCATGCATTTTAGGTCCAGATACCAAAAAGATCTATATCCTCCAAGTCTGATTGCATTGTTATTTGTCATTCGTTCCTCTAAAAAAATCTGAAAATCTGGGATATTTTACTGATTATACCCCCAATTCATCTATGCCATTAACACATACATTAAAAATATAAAGTATCTCAAGACTGACCCCATTTACAGTGTCTTTCTAGCCTGAAAGGTTCCCATTAATGGCTACTTCTGACTCCTCATTTTTAAGCCAATTATTTCTACAGTACCATATTTACCTTCATTGGCTGACTCCTTACCTTAGCCAACAGTCCCTGATGTAGTATCTTTGCCAGAAGCTTTCTGAAAACCTAAATATGTTATATTAATTAGATTTCCCCTGTTCTCTATGTCACCCTTAAATCTAAGTCCCATTATCTTTATAATAGAATCATAGAAGAGTAGAGCACAGAAGGAGGCCATTCAACTCATCAAATCTATGCCAGCTCTTTCATAGAACAATCCAGTTAATCTCACTCCCTGCTCTTTCCCCATAGCCCTGCAATTTTTTTTCTCCTTTAAGTATATATCCAATTCCCTTTGGAAGGCTACTACTGAATCTGCAGTGACCACCCTATCAGGAGTGCATTCCAAATACTAACAACTTGTGTTAAAAAGTTTTTCCTCAGGTCACCTTTGGTTCTTTTGCCAATCATCTTAAATCTGTGCCTTCTGGTTATCAACCCTTCAGCCAATGGGAACAGTTTCTCTTTATTTACTCTATCTAAGCCCTTCATGATTTTAAGCACCTCTATCAAATCTCCTTTTCGCCTTCTCTGCTGCAAGGAGAACACCAGCAGCTTCTCCAATCTATCCACATTACTGTGATCCCTCATCCCTGGAACCATTCTAGTAAATCTATTCCGTATTCTCTTCAAAGCCTTTGTGTCCTTCCCAAGGTATGGTGCCCAGAATTGGATACATTACTCCAGCTGGAGCCAAACTGGTGCTTTATTTAGGTTTAGCATAACTTCCTGGCTTTTGTACTCTATGCCTTTACTTATAAAGCCCAGGATCGCATATGTTTTATTAACTGCTTTGTTAACCTGTCACACCACCTTCAAACATCCCTAATGTCTCTGTCTTCTTGCACCCCCTTTCAAATTGTATCATTTAGTATTTATTCTGTCTCTCTCCTCATTCTTACGACCATGATGCATCACTTTACACTTTTTTGCATTGAATTTCATCTCCCATGTGTTTGCCCATTCCACCAGCCTGCCTCTGTCCACTTGAAGTCTATTACTAATTTCCTCACTGTTCACAATACTTCCAAGATTCATATCCTAAGAAATAGGAGAAGAGTAGGCCATTTGGACCTTCGAGCTTGCTCCATCATTCAATTAGATCATGGCTGATCTTCTACCTCAGCTACATCTTTTCACACTATCCCTATATCCTTTGATTCCCTTAGTATCAAGAAGCTATGCATCTCTGATTTGAATATACTCAATGAACGAGCATCCACAATTCTCTGTGATCGAGAATTCCAAAGGTTCACAAACCTTTGAGCGAAGAAATTTCTCCTCACCTCAGTCCTAAATGGTCAACCCCTTATTCTGGGACTGTGACCAAAGTTCTAGACTCCCCAACCAGGGGAAACAGTCAACTGGCAACAATTTCAAAACTTGGCTGGGCTGGTGAAAAAATGTCCGAGTTGTAATGTTGAATTGAGGAGACTGTAGTTTCGACTGCATTTGTGTGCATCTGTTCCTTCACTAGAAACACCAGGCACACATCATGGACTACAAAATGTCAGACTTCCAAACTTTGAAAAATAATCACTCAGCTTCAAGGCGCAGTTATCTTCAATGGAGGTGTTTAAAAAACCTATTCTTGAATTAAGCCACAATGCTTAAAGTTCTAATCAAGTCATTCAAGAAAGGAATAATCAGCCTTCCTTGGTCCAAAATACAGGATGTAACATTATTTGAGAATAAATAAATAACCAGGAGACATGTACATGTTACTGTATTGACCCAAAATTTTAAAAGTCACCGATTACTGACTTTTTTTAAAATGACAAAGATAATATTTCTTACCTAATTAATTGTAGTGACATGGGCTGTTTGATTTGTTGATAATAGTCAGGGTAATCTTTTTTGGAAGGCAGACGAAAGAAAGGCTCAGCCAGAAGTTGCCCCTGACTGTTCCGGTAACTTCTAATTACTTCAAACAGCTGGTAAAGAGGGCTAGTAACATCAACAGATGAACCAATGCTTTCTCCTTCAGAGTCACCATCTTCATAACGAGTAACCGCTGTAGAAACAAAAAGTGTGTCGAAAAGCAAAAATAGCCACTTTTACAAAGCTTTATTCAAATGTATTGTCACTGTGCCTTACCACCCAATCCACTTTCCTCTTCACTCTCAGATCCATACTGCAAAGCCATGGTAATTGCTGACAAACGATCTCCTTGAGCTGACCTTCGGTTCCTATTAAGACAGAATTTCAAAATAGCCTTTAAGAATTCAGAATTTACCTTTTGCTCAAGTGTTAATTGTACATGTTTTAGTTTTACACTACTAGATCTCCTGTGGAATTGCTCACTTTTAGTCCAGGAAATTCGCAGAGGAGCGGATTATTCTGGTGGGCTCTGCATCATGGGGCGAGGAGCAGAGTAGTAGGGCGGGAAATACAACACAAGGCAAGAACAGAGCAATTGGGTAATGTGGGAGTTGAAGGAGTGTAGTTACTTTCTCCTTACTAAACAAAGGAGCCTGAGGCAGAAGCATTGCTAACTCTTGGAGCTGAGGCTAATGTCAGAAGAGATGCCAGTTAGCGTGCAAGGTCAGCGCAATGTAACATGTTTGCACTATTATTGCTCAGTATATATTTACAAGTTTATTGTTAGCTACATTCCTTTTTTCCCCCAAGTTACCCGAGATAAAATTCAAATTTTATTCCATACAAATATTCACTGCTGTTACGATAATGGCTTCCCTGGGTTTTCGTACTATCAAACTTTTTCAGTGGTTGAACACTTGAGCGTGGTTGGGGCTTATGAACAAGTCCTGGGACACTTAGAATGGCAAGTTATACTGACAAACATAAACATTAATTCTGGTGTGTTATGCACCATTCTGCCACTCTCCAAAATGTGGTAGTATTTGTTAGTGTCAGAGGGATGCAGCCTGATCTGCATTCTGGAAGTTGTACTGTACATAGTGACAACAGCATTTTGTAAGTGCAACTACCAATTACAAGAACACAAGAAATAGCAGTAGAAGGAGACCATATGGCCCATCAAGCCTGCTCCACCATTCAATACGATCATGGCTGATCTTAGGCTTCAACTCCACCTTCCCGCCCGCTCGCCATATCCCTTGATTCCCTGAGAGATCAAAGATCTGTTTATCCCAGCCTTAAATGTATTCAATGATCTGAAGCAGCCATAACACTCTGGGGTAGAGCATTCCAAACATTCACAACCCTTTGAGTGAAATAATTTCTCCTCATCTCAGTCCTAAATGATCGACCCCTTATCCTGAGACTGTGCCCCCGTGTTTTAGATTCCCTGCCCAGCGGAAACAATCTCTCAGTGTCTACCCTATACAGCTCCTTCAGAATCTTGTATGTTTCAATCAGATCGCCTCTCATTCTTCTAAACTCCAGACAGTACAGGCCCAATTTACTCAGCCTCTCATCAGAGGACAACCCCCTCATCCCAGTGACCAATTTAGTGAACCTTAGCTGCACTGCCTCCAAGGCAAGTATAACCTTTCTTAAATGTGGAAACCAAAACTGCACACAGTACTCCAGATGTGGTCTCACCAAAACCCTGTACAAATGCAACAAGACTTCTTTATTTCTGTACTCCAATCCCCTTGCAATAAAGGCCAACATGGCATTTACCTTCCTAATTGTTTGCTGCACCTACCTGCATGCTAACTTTCTGTGTTCCTTGTACAAGCACACTTAAGTCTCTTTAAACAGCAATACTTACAAGTTTCACACCTTTTAAAAAATATTCTGTTTTTCTATTCTTTCGATTAAGTAAATAGCTTCACACTTCCCTACATTAGACTCCATCTGCCATCTTGTTGCCCACTCACTTAACCTGTCTATATCTCTTTGCAGCCTGTGTCCTCCCGACAGCTTACCTTTCCACCTGCCTTTGTATCATCAACAAACTTAGATACATTACTCTCTATCTCTTCATCCAGTCATTACTATAGATTGTAAATAGCTGAGGCTCCAGCACTAATTCTTGCGGCACTCCATTATTCACTGCCTACCAACTTGAAAATGCCCCGTTTATGCCCATTCTTTACTTCCTGTCCATTAACCAATCCTCTATCTGTGCTAATATATTACCCCCAACTCCATAAACCTTTATCTTGCCTATTAACCTTTTGTGTGGCACCTTACTGAATGTCTTTTGGAAATCCAGGTATACTACATCTACTGGTTCCCCTTTACCCTACTAGTTAAATCCTCAAAAAACTAATAAATTTGTCAAACAGGATTTCCCTTCAGTAAAACCATGTTGACTTGTTCTAATCATACTGTGCTTTTCTAAGTGCATTGTTAAGACTTCCTTAATAATATATTCCAGCATCTTCCCAACGACTGATATTATTAGCCTGTAGTTCACTGTTTTCTCTCTCCCTCCTTTCGTGAAAAGCTGTGTAAGATTTGCCTACTTCCAATCTGATGGGACTGTTCGCAAATTGAAGGAATTTTGGAAAATCATAGCTCGCACATCCAATATATCTGCAGCTATCTCTTTTAGAACCCCAGGGTGTACGCCATCAGGTCCCAGGGATTTGTCGGATTTTAGTCCCTGAAGTTTCTCCAATACTTTTTCTCTGCTGATATTAATTTCCTCACTCTTTTTAGCCCCTAGGTTACTGCCTATTTCTAGTATGAAACTTGTGTCTTCTACTGTAAAGACAGATACAAAATATTTGTTCAATGCCTCTGACATTTCCTCATTCCCCATGATAATTTCTCCTGTATCGGCTTCTAAGGGACCAACGTCTACTTTAGCTACCTACTCTCTTCCTTTTTGTGTACTTACAAAAGCTCCTTACAATCTGTTTTTATATTGCTGGCTAGTTTACTCTCACATTCTATTTTGCCCTTTTTTATCAACATTTTGGTGGCCTTTTGCTGTTTTCTAAAACATTCCCAATCCTCAGACTTGTTACTCTTCTTTTCAACATTGTAAGCCTCTTCTTTTAATCTAATACAATCCTTAACTTCCTGAGTGAGCCACAGATGGGTCTTTCTTGCTGAGTTTTTGTTTTTCAATAGAATATATTTTGTTGAACATCGTGAATTGTTTCTTTAAAGGTTTCCCACTGTTCATTTACCACCATACCTTTTAGTCTATTTACCCAAGTTACCTTAGCCAGTTCTCCCCTCATACTTACGTAATTGGCTTTGTTTAAGTTTAAGATTCTTGTTTGTGATTGGAGTATGTCACTTTCAAACTTAACATGGAATTCAATGGTTTTATGATCACTATTTCCCAGTGGATCTTTTGCTATGACATTACCGATTAACCTTGCTTCATTACACAATACTAGAACTACGATAGCTTTATCCCTAATCGGTTCCACAACACATTCCTCCAAGAACTACTCCAAAAACATTCTACAAACTCACCTTCTAGACCATTCTCCCAATCTATACGAAGATTAAAGTCCCCCACAATTATTACACTGCCTTTGTTACAAACTCCAATAAATTCTTGTTTAATGCTCTGTTCAATGGTATAATTATTGTTAGGGGGCCTATAAACTACTCCCACCAGGTGTTTTCTGAATCTTGCTATTCCTAATTTTCACCCACACTGATTCTACTTCATGATCTTGAGACCAGATCCTTTCTCACTAATGTGATTATGTCATCCTTCATTATCAAGGCTACCCCTCCTTCTTTCCGAAATATTGTGTACCCTAGAATATGTATTTCCAAACCTTGATCACCTTGTAACCATGTCACTGTAAAGGCGATTAGATCTAAATCATGAAGCTCTATTTGTATCACTAGCTCATCTATCTTATTGCAGATGCTTCGCACATTCAGATAAAGAACCTTTAATTGCATTTTTTTACTTCTATTCCCTGAAAAGACCTTATTCGCTGATGTACAATTTTTGTTAAACTCTTCATCCCTTCCTGTCCCATTCTACTTGTCTTTACCCACAACGCTATACTGTTCTGATGCCTCGACTTTCTCTTTGGATTTCTAATTCTCCCTTCATCCGCACACTCCCCCCTGCCCCGTTAGTTCACGACCTCTAGCCTTATCTGCTGGCACACTCTTAAGTTTGTACGTTCTGTCCTTTCCTGATACATTCTGATTATCATTCCCCTTATTGCTATCTAGCCTTCTCCTCCCTAAATTATCACATCTTCCATCACTTGATCCCTCACCCCCACTATTTAGTTTACAGCTCTCTCTACTGCCCTAGCCATAAGACTCGCCAGAACACTGGTCCCAGCATGTTTCAGGTGAAGACCGTCCCAGCGGTACAGCTCCCACTTTCCCCAGTACTGGTGCCAATGCCCCATAAATCGAAACCCATTTCTCCCACACCGATCTTTGAGCCACGCATTTAACTCTCCAATCTTATTTACCCTATGCCAATTTGCTTGTCGCTCAGACAATAATCCAGAGATTACTTGGTTAACATCTTCCTTAGGGTAGTTAATAACTGACACAGTGATAGCCGCAGGCAGCTCCATGACCTCAAGTCCCAAATACCCGATGGGTAGATTTCTGAAGGGAAATTTTACTGGAGATGTCAAAAAAAGGAAACCTATGGGTAAGTTTAATGAAAATTTTCATAATGTTTTGCAGCAAACTTTATTTTTAGTACTATGTTCCTAGATTACTGATAAAATAAGATTGGACCAAAGGGATTTCAGGCAGTATTGTCAGGCAAACCCCACCTGCCAAGACTGAGGCACACATTATTTTGCCACATGAACATTAAAACTTTAAAAATTGCAATCTCTCACTGGAAGAACATTTGCATGGTACCAGATAATGTGGAAACAAAGGGAGCCAATCCCTGTTTCTCCAATACACACAAGTGGTCAGACCAGTTTTGGTCACATGACTAACTGGTTGTTGCAGAGTTTTTGAACTCTCAAACAAAGAAATTGCCAGGGAGACAATGCCGTGCGCTCATGGAGTAAAGACCATCTCCTGGGACTGAGAGCATCTCCTCTCCTGCCTGCCTTCATCTCTTCCCATGGAACTGAATCTTGTGAAAATTTGTGAAACTCAAAGAGAGAAGGGTTTGCCACGTGAAGAAAGTTTTAAAGAGATTACTGGGCCCCAACGAATCGCAAGAACATATCTTCAATCAAGGACTACGGCAAGCTTGAGAAACAGTAACAAGATATTGCCTCAAACTGTTCTACTTATCTTTTCTATTCCTATCTGCATATTTATATCCCGTGTGCATACTAGTGTGAGCACGTTGTACATCCGTAGGTGTGAACCGTATAAGAGTTTAAGTTTAAGGTTTCAATAAATTTCATCTTACTGCTTTAACCAAAGAAAACCTGTTTGTGCTCCGTTATTTGCCTGATAATTGGAAACTGTGAACAAGGAATCACAAAGGGGGAGCTCAAAACACAGTGTGTTTAAAATTAAACCCTGTTACAATAAGACCAGGTGAAGACAGGAGATCCCCAGGCACATAGCTCACCTGGTCGTAACAGTGTTTTGAATGATTTACGTTGCTTTCATTGATCTCACCAAAGCCTTTGACCTCGTCAGCAGACGTGGTCTCTTCAGACTACTAGAAAAGATCGGATGTCCACCAAAGCTATTAAGTATCATCACCTCATTCCATGACAATATGAAAGGCACAATTCAGCATAGCGGCACTTCATCAGACCCCTTTCCTATCCTGAGTGGCGTGAAACAGGGCTGTGTTCTCGCAACCACACTGTTTGGGATTTTCTTCTCTCTGCTGCTCTCACATGCGTTCCAAGTCTTCAGAAGAAGGAATTTTCCTCCACACAAGATCAGGGGGCAGGTTGTTCAACCTTGCCCGTCTACGAGCGAAGACCAAAGTACGGAAAGTTCTCATCAGGGAACTCCTCTTTGCTGACGATGCTGCTTTAACATCTCACACTGAAGAGTGTCTGCAGAGTCTCATCGACAGGTTTGCGGCTGCCTGCAACAAATTTGGCCTAACCATCAGCCTCAAGAAAACGAACGTCATGAGACAGGACGTCAGAAATGCTCCATCCATCAATATCGGTGACCAAGCTCTGGAAGTGGTTCAAGAGTTCACCTACCTAGGCTCAACTATCACCAGTAACCTGTCTCTAGATGCAGAAATCAACAAGCGCATGGGAAAGGCTTCCACTGCTATGTCCAGACTGGCCAAGAGAGTGTGGGAAAATGGCACACTGACACAGAACACAAAAGTCCGAGTGTATCAAGCCTGTATCCTCAGTACCTTGCTCTATGGCAGCGAGGCCTGGACAACGTATGTCAGCCAAGAGCGACGTCTCAATTCATTCCATCTGCGCTGCCTCCGGAGAATACTTGGCATCAGGTGGCAGGACCGTAACTCCAACACAGAAGTCCTCGAGGCGGCCAACATCCCCAGCTTATACACACTATTGAATCAGCGGCACTTGAGATGGCTTGGCCATGCGAGCCGCATGGAAGATGGCAGGATCCCCAAAGACACATTGTACAGCGAGCTCGCCACTGGTATCAGATCCACTGGCCGTCCATGTCTCCGCTTTAAAGACGTCTGCAAACACGACATGAAGTCCTGTGACACTGATCACAAGTCGTGGGAGTCAGTTGCCAGCGATCGCCAGAGCTGGCGGGCAGTCATAAAGGCGGGGCTAAAGTGTGGCGAGTCGAAGAGACTTAGCAGTTGGCAGGAAAAAAGACAGAAGTGCAAGGGGAAAGCCAACTGTGTAACAGCCCCGACAAACAATTTCTTCTGCAGCACCTGTGGAAGAGTCTGTCACTCTAATCACTCCAGACGCTGCTCCACAAACCACTGACCACCTCCAGGCGCTTACCCATTGTCTCTCGAGACAAGGAGGCCAAAGAAGAAGAAGAAGAAATTGGTTTCCTCTTTTCTTCCTTACTAATTATACTGGTAACTGCTTGGTGATTCCGGATTCTTGATTGGTAGTTTTGTATATGCTTGCTACTCGTTCACTGATATGGTCTCTATCTGTTCAGTTGTGAATTGTTCCTGTTTTATGAGCGAGAGACACTAACTTTGCATGCATGATGCCTGAAGTGTGACAGACATGCTCTAGACACAAGATATTAATTTGAATGAATACAAATCAGAAATAATAAACACCCATCGCATAAGGGTTTTTTTTTATTTTTATCTATGAATGTTCAAGTTTTCCTAAAAATCACATTTTGCAAAAAAAAGACATTTTACAGTAAAATATACCACAGGCAAAAAAACACAACAGTGGATCATTTATAAAAATTGTATATTAGACCAAATATTTTTGTGTACCTGATTCGGAGACTGGATTTAGTAGGCTCCAAATTATGCTCAAGTTCAGCTCTCTTCTGATTAAATACTTTCTTAATTGTATTTGCATCCTATAGAGTTGGAAAAGATATTTTCACGTCAACAAGATTATTAAGTTTTCACTATATGTCAGCCCCCAAACAGTGGACCTGGATATATCATGGTATGTTACAGTGCTCCCCTCTGAATCAAAGTTGAACTTTATCAGTGCCATAACTCTACAATAGAAGAATCCAATGTGTAGTTACTTAAATCTTACTAAAAAAAGACTTGCATATATATCACACCTTTTATGACCACTGGACATCCCAAAGCACTTTACAGCCAATAAAGTACTTTTGAAGTGTAATCACTGTTGTGATGCAGGAAACACAGCAGCCAATAAGTTTAGTTTAAGAAGACTGGCTGTAAGTGCCATGATCTAAAATATAACTCACACCCTTCTATTTTTTTACTCTTACCTTGAAGATTGGTGACCCTGGTTCATTGTAGGTTTTTGCGTTCCTTACTAAAAGTTCAATATCTCTAGCCATCACATTGACACTCTTATAAACACCATTCTGTGGAAAGAAATTGATATGTTCATACTTAAAAGAATAAGTATTCACTATAAGCTAAAGTATAAAATAAGTTAAAATTACATATTCAGCAAATACTCAGGTGAAGCATCAACAGTGCAGAATAATTTGTCACATCATACAGTTTGTGATTTCAGCTGTTCAGTTGCGGGAGGGAAAATGAAAGACAAAATTGCAAAAACCTGAATCCTCTGAGCGACTGTCTTCAGGTCTACTGGTTCTTTAATAATTTCATAGTAGTCAGGATATTGCTGCAAATACAAACAGCAATTCAAGTATTAAAACTTTGACTTCTCTATCAAATTTTCCAAACAGATTTTAGCCAAATAAATTCAAGGTGAACCTCAGTATTGCTGCTTGTGTTGGAATATCTCTAACAATGTTTTCTGAATCCAAGTTCTTTAAAATTAGAGCAGTTAATAAACCATCAATTATAATTAGCGATGAGATTTCTCAAAAGCAACTTCTTTAGATTTCAACTTTGCAGGGCGTAAAATGTATTTATTTATAAATCTCAAGCTTGAAACCTGAGGCACAGGGATGTATTTTCTCCCAAAGATTACCATGGGATGAACTTATTTTGTATAGTAGGTCTGAAAGCTCTACATTCATTATCTGTTTATCTAAAATTAGTGCTTGCTTAAATAGTAATATTTAATACTACTAGTTCGATTAAACACATCAACAAAGTAGAATTTTATATTGTATAAAAAGGTACAGAGAAGATTATAAAAATGTGTTTAAGGGATAACAGATTCTTTCAATTAAACAGTACAAATTAAATTGCTTCTTTTATCAAAATGCAAACAAAGTCAATGACCATTAACTTGTAGTATCCTCTCAATAAGCTACTGGAATCATTATAAAACCGTGCAATTTTACATTAACAGACTGGGCACATTATGGGAACATGCGTGAAAAAACAGATCAGGAGGATAAATAGAGATGTCAAAAGATAATTTTTACAATTATCTATAGTATACTAAAAATCTTACACCTCCATGGATTTCCTGTCAACATTTCCATTTTAATTTTCCATTTTCATATTTAGAATGGGAACTGCCTATATAAACTGTCAGACAGTAAATAGATCCTCCTGGCATTGGTGGTGCAACACTAGAACACTACTTTTGGCCTTGACTCCCTATGTGCAACACCACAGTAGATTGACTAGTTTTACTTAATTTTACCAAGAAGTAGACTTCAGCTGCAAAAAGCAAAAAATTATCTGCCTATACCTGTTCTTTTGCACTTAAATATACAATAATTCATTTTCAAAGACTTTTTTCACAGCAGAATTACCGCAATTTATCAGTTTATTGCTTTTGAACAGATTTACTCACCACTCTAGAAGGTAATTTTTGAAAAAGCTCACTGATGAGATGACCTGTTGGGTCAACATAAGTGGCTACAGCTTCAAACAGGTGCTCTAACTGTTCCTTTAGATTATTATAATGTGCTGTACTCTACAAAACAATAAAAATAAAATTCAATACTCAACAGTTTTCATATCCAATCAATCCCACACATTCACCTAATTTTGTAATATGTGGGTTCTACTCATTAGCCAAAAATGCAAAATTGATATAATTCTGATGACATTTTAATTAAAAACAATTTTCAAAATCTTAAAGGATCAACACCCAAAAATATGCATAATACATGAAGAAATATATTTTTAAATTTGATCATGGGATGTGAGTGTCACTGGTAAGGCCAGCATTTGTTGCCCAACCCTAATTGCCATGGAGAAGGTGGTGGTGAGCCGCCTTCTTAAAACCTGCAGTCCATGTGGTGTAGGTACACCACAGTGCGGTTTGGAAATAGTTCCAGGTTTTTGACCCAGCGATAGTGAAGGAATGGCGATATAGTTCCAAGTCAGGATGTTGTGCTGCTTTGAGGGGAACCTGCAGGTGGGGGTGTTCCCACGCGTTTGCTGTCCTTGTCCTTCTAGGTGTTAGAGGTTGTGGGTTTGGAAGGTGCTGTCGAAGGAGGCTTGATGAATTACCATGATATAACATATGAATAATTCCTACAATACCTCAGTATCTACTGGACACTAGTTGAGAGGAGGGAACCCTGCAATCGAGAACTTTGTTACAAGATATCTGATTAGTTGGATACATAACAAATCTGAACAATCACTAAATATCCTGCCAAAGGAATAAAGTAGGGAAATCAGAAAATGCCAAACACTAGGTGAACACTAAGATTGAAAAAAAAGAAAGACTTGCATTTATATAGTGCCTTTCATGACCACTGGATGTCCCAAAGCACTTTACAGTCAATTAAGTATTTCTGAAGTGCAGCCAATGCTGTAATGTAGGAAATGTGGCAGCCAATTTGTGAACAGCAAACTCCCACAAACAGCAATGTGATAATGACCAGACAATCTGTTTTGTGATATTGATTGAGAGATAAATATTGGCCTGGACACCAGGGATAGCTCCCCTGCTCTTCAAAGAACAAAGAAAATTACAGCACAGGAACAGGCTCTTTGAAATAGTGCCGTGGGATCTTTTACGCCCACCCAAGAGGGCAGACAGGCTTTCGATTTAATATCTCATCCGAAAGACAACACCTCTGACAGTGCAGTACTCCCTCAGTACTGCACTGAAGTGTCAGCCTAGATTGTTGTGCTTAAGTCCTGGAGTGGGACTTGATCCTACAACCTTCTGACTCAGTGGCAAGAGTGCTACCAACTGAGTCACAGCTGACACACAGATTATTGTGCACTTTTCCTGGAAAATTAAAGCTACACTTACTTCCTCTTCACCAGTTGCGCCAGGATTATCTTGACCATCATAATCATCCTCTTCTTCTTCATCTTCATAATCTCCTCTTTGAACAAACTCATTTCTTGTTCTTGTATACAAATCCCACAATTTTTCTGCAGCTTTGCACTCAACTGAATCTTCCTGCAAGTGATCAAAGAATCATTTGCTTCAAATATACAAACACTAAGTTATATATTTTTCTAATCACAATGTGTAATTGATGTGTGCAGTCAAATCAAGAAACATTGACCCATACAAGATAAACTGTCCCAAACCAAAGTTACTTCTGTTTTACAACAGAGATATTAAGCTGGTATCTTAACCATGAACATGAGTTCCACTTCGCACAGGAATTGTATTAACCAGAAATATATTGAAACTCAAGTTTCTGGTAACCTAGTGACAATGTTCCCTCTCAGGTGTGCATGTGTGTGGATGTGCAGTAACCCAGAAGGTATTGGCACAGGGTGCTCACAATTTGTCCTGTTTAATATAATGTGCACGGTTCTGCAAAAACCGTAAAGGTACCATGCACTGAAATGAACAGGCTGTGCACAACAACAAAAAAAATCAAGGGAACACTACTAGTGAGATGGCACAAGAACATGAAAATCAGTATTTTAAGTGTGATTACAGCATCCGCTTTTCCAGGGGCCAAATATAATTAAAAATATATTTTGAAGTTATTGTACTTAACATTCCGCCTGACCTCACTGCAAAAGTCAATCACCAATTGTTAAATTATCAGACACATTCTTTTTAAAAGCAATAGAATACATACAATTAATTATGTTTTAACTGCATTTCATGTAGCAAAAAAAGTAAAACACTCCAATATCACAAAATAGATTTTAAAAATTCTCTGGAAGAGGCGGCAACTTTCTATGGAACAAATCAAAATGATAGGTCAATTGCTCAGTGATAAAATTATAGATAAAGAATAAACTTCAAAAGCTGGAAACTTGAAATAAAAGCAGAGAATGTGGGAGATTCCAACATCTGAAACGAGAAAAGATGGTTTGAGATTTTGGCTGAAGACCTCGCTCACCATTCTGACAAAAGGTCAAAAATGTGAATCTGCTGATGGGTCTGCAGCATACCTCCAGAATTTTCTGTTCTAACGCTAAAATATACCACTCAATTTAAGCAACTTTCATTTATACATCAACTGTAACATAGAAAATTGTCCTATGACGCTTCACAGAGGAGTAAACAAAACTAAATGGACACCAAGCCAATGAAGGAGACATTAAGGGGAATTGACAAAAGCTTGGTCAAAGGTATATATAAATCAGTTTAGTCTCAAAGTTCATTACCTTATAGTAAGCCTTTGCATTATTGACCATAAGCTGAAAATCAGAAGTTAACTGATCAACATCATCGTATTCCTCCATCTTCAATTTCTGCTGGATCTTCAAAAGATCAATGGGATGGGAAACTACGTCATAGTAATCTGGTTGGTTCCTATTTTGCAGCACATGGCAAGATATGCATTAAAAATATGTACACTCTTCAAATGCCTATAACTGCTATGAACTTATATTCAAAGCTAGTAATTACTAATATGTCATATTCATTTTATCTTTCAATTTTCAGCAATTTATTTCACACCTATGCAAATTAATAAAAATAGAATTTAGTCCTAACCATGCTCTTCACTGTAACCACTTAAGGCACAGTGTGACTAAGTATTCATAACAAATCCAATTCAGCTAATGACCACCCCATCAACCTACTGGCAATCAGCAGCAAAGTGATGGAAGGGGGGTCAGCGACAGTGTTATCAAACAGCATTTATTCACCAATAACCAGCTCACCAATGCTCAATCAGCCTTGCCATCGACACCCACATCCCGTGAATGAATAAGAGTCAGCTCACAAAGCTAATTATGTGGCAGAATAGATCTTAACTCATCATCATTGGAACTTTATATAACATATATATATAAAATCAAAAAAGTATCCCTTTAGAATTTTAAAAAGGTTTCTGACCATCTGTTACACAAGGATATGAGAAATGGAACAAATAGAGATGCATTAATGGATTCCTTCACTCATTCAAAAATCTCAATTTTCTTTACTCATTCAAGAGATGTGGGCATCACTAACAAGGCTAGCATTTATTGTCCATCCCTAATTGCCCTTGAGAAAGTGATGGTGAGCTGTCTTCTTGAACCTCTGCAGTCCATGTGGGAAGGTACTCCCACAGTGCTGTTAGGGAGGAAGCTCCAAGATGTTGACCCAGCAACAATGAAGGAATTGCAATATACTTCCAAGTCAGGATGGTGTGTGACTTGAAGGTGCTGGTGTTTCCATTGCCCTGCTGCTCTTGTCCTTCTAGGTGGCAGAGGTCACAGGTATGGGATGTGCTCTTGAAGAAGCTTTGCCGAGTTGCTGAAGTGCATCTTGTAGATGGTACAAAAATGCAGCCACCATGCACTGGTGGTAGAGGGAGTGAATGTTTAAGGTGGTGGATGGGGTGCCGATCAAGCGGGTTGCTTTGGCCTGGATGGTGTTTAGTTTCTTGAATGATGTTGGAGCGGCACTTATCCAGGGAAGTGCAAGTATTTCATCACACTCCTAATTTGTGCCTTTTAGATGGTGGAAAGGCTTTGGGGAGTCAAGAAGCGAGTCACCTGCCAGAGAACACCCAGCCTCTGACCTGTTCACTTATCACAGTATTAATGCGCTTGGTCCAGTTAAGTTTCTGGTCAATGGTGACCCCCAAGATGTTGATGGTGGGGGATTCAATGATGGTAATGTCACTGAATATCAATGGGAGGTGGTTAGACTCTCTCTTGTTGAGATAGTCAATGACTGGCATTTGTGTGGCACAAATGTTACTTGCCATTTATCAGCCCAAGCCTGAATGTTTCATTATCTGAAGATATGCTAAATTGAACTGAATACTGTGCAATCATCAGTGAACATCCCCAGATCTGACCTTATGATGGAGGGAAGGTCACTGATGAAGCAGCTGAAGATGGTTGGGCCTAGGAATTCTTGCAGTGATGTCCTGTGGCTGAGATGATTGGCCTTTAAGAACCACAGCCATCTTCCTTTTCACAATTACTGATCAAAACATTTTCCTCAGTGCACTTTATGTGATAATTGACTCGACCTAGATAGTTACCTTTACTTTATTAAACACTGTTAAGCATTTATTTCATATATATTTCAAAAGATTAGAAGATATAATACACAGGGTAAACTTAGCATGTTGGTTGAAGTGGGCAAGTGAAACATATTGCTCAATAACAAGGAAGTCTCATAACCTACATACAGTGTTGCTTGTGAAAATCATTAATATCTTTACAATCACCTACCTGTTGAGTTCATTTCATTTTTGGATTGCAAAATTACAGCAATTACCAAATTTTCAGCTTAAGTTAAGGCTTTAAAAAATTGTTTTGAATTGCTTTCACAAAGTATACAGTCATTTGAATTGCGGTACTGGTTGCAAAGCTGCACACTGCAGAATTTTTGAAAGTCTCCCAGCTAAAAAGAACTAACAATCTACAGTTAACTTGTGCTTCCACAATCACCAGTGAGCACATTTCTGTTGAGGAGTATGCCTTTAATATAGTTGAACCTGAGAAAACCATATTTTTTCAGTTGTACTTAAAAGAAATCCACAAATGTTACTATTTATAGTATCCAGTCACTGGATGGGCAACTTTTTCCTATCATTAAAAGCACATAATGGCAACATTTAAGAAAAGTTGGTTTTTGGTGCCTTAGTGACACATAAATGTAAGTTTACAGTGCAGAAGGCAGCCATTTAATCCTTCATGTCTGCACTGGCTCTATGTCAGAGCAACCCAACGCTAGCCCCCCTGCCTTGCTCACTCCCCATAGCTATATGTCCATATCGTTCTCGGTTTCAAATATTTATTCACTTTTCCCCTAAAAGAGGTAATGATCTCTGCCACAACTACTTTGTGGCAAAGCATTCCCTCCTCTAACAGCACTTTTTAAAGGAATTTCTCCTACCCCGTCTCCTCACACATTCAGTGACAATTAGAAAATTATAACACCCTCATGTTTTCACATTCACGCCATTAAAACTTTTCATCAATTTTAAAAATGCCTATTAAATGTCCTCTTGGTCCTCTCTGCTCCAGTGGAAATAGTTCCAGTATCTTGTGATGGATTAAAGTAAAAGGTGGTGCTCACCACAACGGGATTACATCTACAATGTCCAATGTAATGAGCCCCTGATCTGAGCTAGTCTGAACTGGAATGAACCACCTTTTCGTGCCTGGCTACAGAGTGGCACTGGCAGAAGCCTCAGGAAATGTTATCTGCTCACTTGCATCGTTGCGAAATGGTGTTGAGCATTGGGAAAGAAGAAAAAAAAGAACTACTGTCATCAGTAATGCTCTATTAAGAAAGAATACCGGATTTTATATTTTTCAAGTACATAGGATATTCCTATTGAAAAATACTTTCCTCAATCGGCAATATTTCACTGGCTGTTTAAATGCACTCAATTAATTATATTGTATTTATAAAAGCCAGTATACTTATGTATCATTGAGATATACAATTCTTTAATTCAGTTTTTAGATTATACATACAGAAAAATTAAGCAATTTTACACTTCTAAACAGCTTTAGACCAAGACACAAAAATATTAGCTTGTTAAAAAACAAACTTTTTCAAGAATTGTTTTTTGAAAAAAAAAAATTAATTCTGAAAAACTTCCAAGATCAGGATTCCCAAAATGCTACCTTCGTTTTGGTGCTCTGATGAAGAGCTCACATAGAAGTCTTCCATGATCATCCTTGTAATCTCTAATGGTATTGTACAGCTCATGGCAAACTGCAATCTGTTGAAAGAAAATTTTTAGACCATATATGTGTAAATGCTTTAGTTGTACAGAACCCTGGCAGTTCCCATATGGAGTACTGTGTTCAATTTTTGGCACCGTACCTAGGGTAGGAGATATTGGCCTTGGAGATGCTACAGTCCAGATTCAGAATGTTAGCCAAAGTTTAAAGGGTTAAATTATGAGGACTGGTTGCATCAACTTAGTGTATTTCCTTGAGTTTAGAAGGGTGATCTAATTGAGGTGTTTGAAATGATAAAGGAATCCAATAGCGTAGATGGAGGGAAACTACTTAGTTGGCTGGGGGTATCTAGACCCAGGAGGCACAAGCTTAAAATTAGAGCTGAGCCATTCAGGTTTGAAACTAGGAAGGAGTTTTCACACAAAGGATAGTGGAAATTTTTAACTTTCTCCCCTAAAAGCCTGTAAATACTGGGTAATTGAAATTTTAAAGACTGAGGCCAGAATTTACACCCAACCCAAAGAGCGGGATGGTGGTGGTGGGGGGCTATGTAAAATGGAGTGGGTGGCTCGGGGGGGGGCCCTTCCTGACCTGCTCCCGCCTCCGCTGTCATTTTATGCGGGGCAGCTGCGACGAACAACGGCTTGCCTGCCCCAGGCCAATCAAAGCCCTTAAGTGGCCAGTTAGTGGCCACTTAAGGGCCTCCACCCGCTGCTGCAGGGATTTTACTGCTGTCATGTAGGCAGCCCAGGCCCGAGGAAAACCGCCTGATGAAAGTAGGCGGCTTTCTGATGGCCTGGGGGAGGGCCTCCTGATCAGGCACCCTATGCTCAACAGAGGGCTGCCCCCGATGCCCCAACCACCCCCGAAGCCCTCAAATGACCACCCATGCTCACCGGGGCCCAATCGATCACCCCCAGCAAGGCCCCAAAAACTTATCTTTTCCCAGGGCCGTCCTTGTTTTTCTTCTTGAAGCTGGGCTGCAGTCCCAGAGGTGGCCACCGCTCCTGGTGACGCTGCTGGGACTAAGAGCTGCCGACCCACTGATTGGCCAGCAGCTCCATTAGGCGGGACTTCCTGCCTCAATGAGGTGGAAATCTCACCACAGACCAATTAAGGGCCTGGGGACAGTGAGATACGGTCTGGATCTCCAGGCCAGGCAGAGGTGGGATCACCACTGACTTTTCAGTTGGTGGACGGCTCCCATCTGACAAAGGTAAAATTCTGGCCTGAGATTGATAGATTTTGTCGGTTAAGGGTATCAAGGGATAGGAAAAGGAGGATACATTGAGTTGAGGTAACAATCAGCAATGATTTGACTGCATGGCAGAACAGGCTGGGGGAGGGGAGAGGCGCTGAATAGCCTACTCCTGTTCTTATGTTTTTATCTATATTATATATATATGTAAACGAGAAAAACAAAATTTACACATTAAAAGACAAATTAAAGGATTAAATGAGGAAAGACATAGGGCTGAATTTTATTGGGCCCCCGACACTGGGGGTCGTGGCGGGGGGGGGCCCCAGAAAATACCTCCGTGAGTGACCCGCCATAGGCCTAGACACCGGAAAGGCCCCACCTCATAATACCAGCGGCGGTGGCACCTAGTGCTGTATAATACCTTGTGGCGGCCCCCCTGCCACTTGGCGGCGGCATCACAATTTTAATATGTTAACACATTCAAATGAACAAATCAATTACTTACCTGCTGCCGACAGCCGTCCTACTGCGATATTCCGGTCGGTTGCCGGAACTCCCGTGCCTTCGGATCTCCGTTCGGAGATCTGAGGCGGAATACTGGTTTGGAGGGGGGTGCAGGTAAGTTTTCAGGACGGGGGTGGGGGCAGCAGGGAAAACTAACGCGATTGGTGGAGGGGATGGTGAGAAGGGGTTGAAGGTAAAACTTTGGGGGGGGGGGGGTGGGGAGGTCAGGATCATGAGCTAAGATTTTTTGGGGGGGAGAGGGCAATTAATAAAGTGTTTAATCATGAGGAGGGTGGGAGAGGGGATTGAAACTTTTAATAAACTTTTCATTTTCATTTTATAACTCCTGCAATTTTAAAAATGGAAATTAAACTGAAGGGCTGGAAGTCCTTTAGAAAGGGGGCTGGTGCCTGCGCAGTGGCACTGGACACTGTTGCAGGGGATGGAGTGCCTTCCCGCTCCCATGTCATTGCGGCATAGTGGTAATGTCACTGGACTAACAATCCAGAGCTCAGGCAAATGCTCTGGAGACATGGGTTCAAATCCCACCATGGCAGATGGTGAAATTTGAATTCAATTAATAAATAAAAAATCTGGATTAAACAAAAGAGAGTATAATGGTGACCATGAAACCATTGCCAACTGTTGTAAAAACCCATCTGGTTCACTAATGTCCTTTAGGGAAGTCCTTACCTGGTCTGGCCTACATGTGACTCCAGACCTGCAGCAATGTGCCTGACTCTTAAATGCCCTCTGAAATGGCCTAGCAAGTCACTCAGTTCAATGGCAATTTGGAATGGGCAATAAATGCTATCCCAGCCAGTGATGCCTACATCCCACAAAACAAATTCAAAAAAAAAATCACACGGCTCTGTGGATTGCATCTCACCCGTGCGCTACAACCTTTTTGAAGCTCACCCCTGGAAAAATTCAGCCCATAATCTGTTAGTAATATAAAATATTTATATTTTCTAACTATCAAGGTAAGGTAGGTTTGCCTCAAAATTCAAATAATCTTTTTTGTAAAATGAACTTAATTACAATGAGAGAGGCACATTGTCTCTCTGAGCTAATGCATTTTCCAAATTTATAGATCCCCTAAACTACAAAAGGTGCGCAATCAATGCTTTTGTCTTTTTCCTCACACGCATGCATATGCACACAGACATCTATGTTTACCAAATAAAAAGTGTCTTTCCCCCTAGTTTTTCTGCTGGAATATTCAGCTGACTGAATGACACTGGTGCATCCTGCAAAATTAGGAACACAACACATGCTCAGAATACACAATCTAAATTCAGCTCAAAACATTGAGCAAAGATATCAAGACTAAAGCCCAGGCTTTTGGGAACGGTTGAGGCCTTCAAATAAAAAAACTTAATGGACATTAAAGAACAGAAAAAATAATTCAGTGGATAAATTTGTGAAGTAACTTTTATTTTGTTCAAATCCTTACCTTGTTCACTAGACATTTCAGTTACTGAAAAAAAGGAGATGAAAAAAACCGCAGAAAGCATTTTGAGTGATTTGTGGGAGCATGATGGCCAGATTTGTACAATCATAAAGTGACATATTCTCTCTATAATATTAAAGATATTGTGAGTGACAGCTGAAATGGGGAAGTGCAGCAATGTATTACAGCCACCTGCAGTACTTAATGGCCCAGAATTTGCGGGGTTTTTGATGGCGCCTTTGCCTTTGTGTGTGCAAATTAACGCTAAAATCCTGAAATTGCAGTCCGTCAATTACTGCTCCGCTACAGGCTGTACTGTGGACCTCCACCCACCCACCAGAGCCAGCAAACAATGAAATCAATTAAATTAATTAATCTGATGAGAACTTCCCCCTTTTCGCTCTAATATTGCTGTAGAAACCCCATAAAAGTTAAGCCTTGTTCAATGAGGTGTAACTGGGTTATTAACAGCAATGAGTAATAACTACTGCTGAACAACCGATCTGACCTTGAAAATATAGTTTCGTATTTGTGGAATTTTCTTAAATAACTTCATTATGATTAATTACTAGATTTTTAAAATAATTTTTTTTTTAAAGTTTGCTTCTGATATTTCAGCTTCTATCCTAATCCCATGTGTATGTCCCAATCTTTATGTTGCTCTCCGGAATTTTAAAAAAAATGATTTGATTACTCGTGTTTTTCATTTCCTGTTTTGCTGCCTGTGAAAACTCTGTGACTGGCTGCTTAGACAGCTTGATGACATCACTGCAGCTCGACACTGGAAATCCCCATTAAAAAATGCTACAATTAATTGCAAGTTGAGAGGAGTAAAGTTCTCACCACAGAGATCGCGAGAACTTGCAGCGTAGCTTTCTTCGAGGTCAGGGGTGACTGTCGTCACTTCGCCACTGACCGTAAATTATGGGCGAATGAGTTTTCAATGAAACATGCATCCCATATACCAAATTTAAACTGTTACCGATAGATCAATACAGCAGAACAATTAGATCATCAAAAGTTTTGTCAAATAACTCACTGGTTTACCAAGTAAGTGGGAAACGTATTTATATCACTTAACTCCTTCCTCTACACAGGCAAAATAAAATGTTAAAATTTAATACCAAATGATTCAGATTACATTATTCAACCAGTACTTCTTATAATTGACCAGTGAATGAAGTTTATTTTTGGCCCTTACATCAGCATTTATTTTATCATTGCAATGATGACAACAGTCTTCTCTGACTAAAGAATATCAATTTCCAGAAAAACTGAACCAACTTGGACATTTACTCATAAAATCTAACAGGAATATAGAAAGCAACTACAATTCTACTCTTTACAGTCATACTTACAGGATCTACAGTTGGAACATTGGAAAGTTTTCTTCTTTTTCTGCTTGACCCTGAATTGCTTCCAGAAACAGGGTGTCCATCATCACAGTCTCCACCACTAATGCTGCTTGAAGGAGAAGTGGCCCTTTTTCTTTTTGAACCCATAGGAACTTTGGTAATATCTTTAAAAATAAGGTGTTCAATGGTGAGTTCACTCAAACATGCTTACTCTCAGTCTTCATATCACTACCAGAAGACATTATTTAAGTCATTGTACTAGATTTTGAATACCTACTTCAATATCATTCATGCATTTAATTATAAACTTTATTTAGAAGTTTACAATGTGCATCAACTTCTGTTTTGGATCCAACTCATAAACTATTAAAGTTAAAACCAGAACATTTTTTTTTAACAAACCTTCAGATGCAACAAGTAACAGGGATTGTTGGCCTATCAAACAACTCAGATTTTCCACACTGATATCCTATTCTCCCCTTCCAATTTCATTCATACAGGAAAGAGCACTAATGTCTACAGTGCTCCTTTTGTAAATCATGTGTCCTATATGCATATTTGCTTAATTATTTCAGAATGATTAGTAATAACCTGTTTTGACATGTTATTATGAGCATGGAGCTCAGGGCTGTACCAGAATCATATATCTTGCACCAGAAATTGAGACAAGAGATTGGCATTCATTAAGAGCTTCTAAGTTTCCTGACTGAACCATAAAAAAATTCCAGGCACATACACATTGAAGTACATCAAATATTAAACAGTATCGATATGGCAAACTCAAGATTATTACTAGCAAGAATCAAATGGAAATGAGTGAAGACTAAATTTAGAACAGGTATCAAAGAGTACTAAATAATGTTTCGAATAATCTACCAAACAAGGTAATAGAGGCAAAAATATCAGACATATTTTAGGTCAGTTATACACCTACTGATCTGAGACCAGTGCCGATTTGAGTACACCACAGGCAGCATGATACTGCACATATGAAGTTACATGCACAAATAATGGCAGCATTCTGACTGTAAAGTGAAATGTTTCACCAAAGAACTGTACATTGTTTTGGAGCACACAAACTCAAGTCTGTCTGCAAAAACAAATAACTGCCACCTGCTGGGTACTGTTTTTGATGCTTCTGGTGCAGTGCAGTCATCCAGCTGCAGCTGAATTTAGCCAGATGGAAATTCTACAGTGACTCAAAGAGGTGTCAAACCACCTAATGGAAGCTGCTTCTTTCCTATTATAATGTGCCATGGAGTCTGATAACTTAAGAACAATAAAATCATGCAGGTGTTCCTATCAAGTACTGTAAAATAAAGAGTGTTCATTTGTATTCCTCAAACAGCGTGTTGAATCAAACATAAACACACTTCACACAGGTTTTCACTGAGTAATTCCATTGTTTCTTTACTTTATCTGATTTATTTACACCGTTGTGGAAGTGCCATCACCAGAAGTTCAAAGCAGCATCATCTAAAAACACAGCCATGCCAGTAGAGCTAACATTCTGAGAATAGTGAAAAAATATTTCTTTGTTTATGCAATACGTAAAGTAGTATTGTTAGAATTACATCTGTGATAATGAACATCAATTTTAGCTTTGAGATGAATAATTTTACATACATGTAAAAGACTCAAACATTAAGCAGCAAGTTGTAATTATACCTTATGTAAATTAAGAGTAAAAAACTCATCTTCAAGAACAAAGGGTTCCCTTCAGCAACGGAACAGGCAAGCAAGCTATCATCTCTTTTACTTTAGACTATCCTTCTTGGGTAAGATAAGGAAGAATTTTGGAGTACTGGATCTTTACTGTGTAGATTTGACACTTAAAATAATAGGTTCCAAGCAACTGATTATGATTGTGTATTTTGCCAGTTATTAATGAATAAAGGGAACTAATCAGTTCATAAATCCTTGGCCAGTCACTCACAGGAAACAGGATTTACTTCTTTCCTAAAATAAAAACAGAAAATGCTCAGCTGGTCAGGCAGCATCTGTGAAGACAGAAAAAGGGTCACCATTTCAGGTCAATGAACTTTTGTTCTGATAAAAGATAATTGATCTGAAATGTTAACTATGTTTCTCTCTCCACGGATGCTGCCAGACCTGCTGTGTATTTCCAACATTTTCTGTATCTATTTCAGATTTCCAGCATCTGCCATTTTTTGCTTTTGTTTTACTTCTTTCCTCCTTTTTATCTGAGGAGAACCCTGAAACTCTTCATTAGATTTTCTCAATACACAAACTACAATCAAGTTCAAGTTAACAATAACAAATAGCAGTATTAAGCAACTTAAGATTATACCATAGACAATAATACAATAGGTTACTTGTAAAAATACAATCTAACAGAAGGGAAAGTGCTCACTTGGAAACACCACATTAGGACAAAAGGTCATCCGATTCATATGCAATGTCCGTCTAGTCCAACTTCAGTTTTGTAAAGTAACAGAGCAAACTTCCAACCTCCGAGGCCTGGAGCAAGTTGAAAGCATGTGGGGAAAATGGACACACAAAAATAATACCCGAATCTTGTGCACTTAAAAACAATTCTCATTCCTACAATTTCCAAGCAGTTTTTTCTAAAAGCTGCACATTAATAATTTTCCCATCTTTTTCTTTTTGGTTTTCTTCAGTCAGTACTTGCACAACAAATAATGTAATGGGGTGGGGAAGAGAAACAGTACATGGGAAAGCAACACAGCCATAGTAGGCCAGATAGTTTCCCCTTATTTGTTCATTCATGAAATTCTTCCTTTCACTATCATATTCATAAGTGAATTCTGATGTCTGTTAGTAAATTGGATAAAAGAATACTCTCCTTAATCAAGGGGGCAGGGTGGGGGTGGGGAAAGAGGGCAGGAGGAAAATCAGACAGCAATGTCCTACCATTATATATTATGATGGTTGACCACACACAAAGAAAGTTTTCATGCTATTTTGCAAAGGTTTGCTCTGCTGAATTTCCTAGTTTATTGCAACAATTCCTTTCACTTGCCTTTGTAAGTCTGAGTGAGAAAATCAACATTTTGTTGTGGTAAGCGGGGAATATCCATGCATTCCCTCCCACCCATCATGATGCTTAGACTACAGAGAAAAAACACGGACCGTACCATCACAGTCCTTTCCATTTGTGTAAAAGTTTTGCAATGGTCAAGTCAAAGTTCCATGTCTGCTGACTTAACTGTATGAGCAATAAACCTATCACGTGGCTGTTTTTCTTTACTGGCTGTTTTATGGCAGAAGCAGCCAAGCCTTTGGATTTGTATCAAGCAGCCTCATATCTAAACTTATTAGCATATATGTATGTATATATATATTGTGGATACCATAAGAACCTGTGCACTGATTTAGGATTGGTCTACCAATGAGGCAACAGGGTTAAGAGCACTTTCCAAATTACCAGGCACACAAAATTCAAACAGGAAAAACCAACAAATAATAAAAACAAAGCAGAAAGAGAAAATAATTGGGCTTCATGAGATGGGTATTGCCAGAGATTACAGAACATAATTAGCTCACAATTTGGGCAATCACGTTATTGAGAAAAAAATCATTTTGAGGAAAGAGACAAATTTTACATAGTGCTCAAATGCAGATTGCCTCGGAATGTAACAGTCTCTGGAATTTATTGTGAAGAGGTTCATTAGAAATTTCATCATTCAGAGATGGAAGCAGTATAATGTCTGCAGTTTGAAATCAAAAATAAATTTTGTTAACTATTAAGTGAATAATACATTGCCGGGTTAATAAATAAATAACAAACATCCAGGACCATCGGTGAAATTATTTCAGTACTGACAATATTGTTGTAATAAATTTTAACTGTCAGTTTTCTTTTCCTTATAGTTTAATAGGTCACTTTTGCCTGTAAAATTTCAACAGATTTATTGTCATCTTCAACTGAATTTATTTTTTGGCCCAGAATTTTCTGGTGCAGGGCATCACGCAATGTGCCCCGTTAATTGGACTTTTTTCCTCACCTTTCAGCTAAAAAAAAATATGCTGCAAATTGCTGGAAATGCAAATCATAACAGCATGGTGAGGTCAGCAGGGCCTCTGGATGAATAACAGGATTAACAGTCCATCCCGGCAACCGATGAGATTTAAGGATAGTGAAAGAAACAGAGGAATGATGTTGAGAGAAATAGGGTGAATTAGTGTCAAATTAGAAATAGAAATGAAAAGGAAAGAAATATATGGGATTAAGCGGGAAAGATCATCAGAAAAGAAAATTAAGGAAAAAATTAAAAATCTGAGATAATTTGAAAATGTGAAATTGTCAATTTTGGCAGGAAGAATAAAAAAGCATATATTATCTAAATGGTGAGAGCTCTAAGATGCAGGGGGATCTGGGTGTCCTAGTGCACGAAGAGCAAAGGGTATGCAGGTACAGAAAGTAATTAGGAAAGCTAACAGAATGTTATTGTCTATTGCTAGGGGAATTAAATGCAAAACTAGTGAGGTTATGCTTCAGCTATACAGGGCGTTGGTGAGAACACATCTGGAGTACTGTGTACAGTATTTGTCTCCTTATTTAAGGAAGGATATAAATGCATTGGAAGCAGTTCAGAGAAGGTTTACTAGAGTAATATTGGAACGGGTGGTTGTCTTATGAGGAAAGGTTGGACAGGCAAGGTTTGTATCCACTGGAGTTTAGAAGAGTAAATGGCGACTTGATTGAAACATTTAAGATTCTGAGGGGTCTTGACAGGGTGGATGTGGAAAGGATGCTTCCTCTTGTGGGAGAATCTAGAACTAAGGGTCACTGTTTAAAAATAAGGGGTCGCCCATTTAAGACAGAAATTAGGAGAACTTTTTTCTCTTAGAGGGTCATATGTCTTTGGAACTCTTCTTCAAAAGGCGGTGGAAGTAGAGTCTTTGAATATTTTTAAGGCAGAGGTAGATAGATTCTTGATAAGCAAGGAGGTGAAACGTTATTGGGGGTAGGCAGGAATTTGGAGTTGAGGTTACAATCAGATCAGCCATGATCTTATTGAATGGCAAAGCAGGCTCGAGGGGCCAAGTGGCCTAATTCGTATGTTTGTATGTTAAAACTCGCAGGAATGAGACTCAACTGTTTTAATAGTTTCCTTTTTGGGTCACAGAGATCGATTGGCATTACAGGAACATAAATCGTAGAAGGGCTCTTATGCCATTAAGTACTATCCTTAACTTTCTGCAGCACGTACAAATTCATTTTAACACAGCAAATGCAGCACTTTCCTAAAACTCAAGGAATGGTTGGCAGCCAGCTTCTGCTATCGCCAGGCAAATTGTCCAGTAATTTGTGGTAATTCACAACTCATAAGGGTTCTTGCCATAAATTGCTGGGTTATTTACACACAAATAATCGTGTACTCATTGTTATTTTATCAGCAAATCCTAGCCCCACATTCTTGCTCTGTGGATCTTAGTAAATCTGTGACTAAGTACAAGATGGAAAGAGAACTCTTTAGTTAGCCTAACTGGATTTGAAATAACATTTCCAAAGTTTTTCGGATCGCCAAAATCCCCAGCGAAATTTTGTAAGTTTGGTTTCATTGGGCAGCCTCTTTATTTAGTGAAACAACATTTTAGTAATGTAAAAATGTTTAAATAGTTGCTCCCATGACAGCAACCGTAATAAGGTAGGTTGTTCCCCCAATCGGGAAGTGTTCTATTCCTAGCATTACCCGATGTTATTTACTGATTGCACCCGACTAATTTTTTTTAATTAAAACAAATCTCGAGAGCTAACTCACAAGCTAACTGCCTTGTATGAATAAACATGTTAAATGTACATTCATTCGCTGGATATAAACATATTCTGTAATGCTGTTTGTTGCAGGCGGGACAAATTTCATTCACACCGTAGGGGAAAAAGGAGCTGCCTTAAAAAAAAGGAAAAAAAAACCCTATGTGGATAAACAAAAACAAAACTAGCTAAATAAATGCTGAATGAAAGGATTGAGTGGAGGACACGGCTCATCACGCGGGTGAAGTCTAGGCTCCGGGGACCTGATTGACACAACAAAAGAAGCAGCGGCCTGAGCCTCACAGGCACCTTCACAGCCGCGCAATAACAAGCCGGAAAAACTCTCCAAAGAACACAACCTCCACAAATCACTCAACTCGGTGCAGCTCAGCAACCAAGGCTGTCCTTACCCCACTCAGCGAATCCCGAAAGAATGTATAATAAAATAATAACTACAGCAATCCACTCTCTCCCCTGCCCGCTTCCCCTATCACCACCACCAGCGCCACAGCCGTAAAGTGGATCTAGTGGTAGTGTATTGGCGACATTGACGTGCTGATCTGTGTGTTTGCGGCAGCCGCTGGGCCGGTTGGAGCTGTGTCACGTGGTGCCCTTTCCCCTCCCCCAATGGGACAGTATGAAGCGCCCGAGTGAGTGCCGTGGCGTCGAGTTGCGAATTTTTCAAGTCTGTATCTTTGTTTTTTAATCCTTGGAAGTCGATATTGTTTTGATTCATTGTCCTTTTTGTTGCATTTCTCACAGAGCTGAAAAAGGCGAGCAAGCGCCTCTCCTGCCACAAGCGGTTTAAGATCCAGAGAAAGGTGAGTGTGAGAGCCAGGCTGGAAGCCACGAGTAAATGCAGGCCCCAGCATGGGGCACATTGCTCAATCTGGTGGTGTGTGAGATATCATAACTATATTCACACGGTAAGAAAAGTGGGCAAAGAAAGAACTTGCATTTATATTTCGACCTCAGGCCTTCCCAACGTTCTTCACCAGTAACCAAGTGCTTTTTAATCGTCGTAAAAGTTTTTAAACACGTGGAATACTGGGTTTTATGGTAATAGGTGCTGAATATAAAGTCAAGTGGAAATTTTATAAGCTCTTGGAAGAAATTTGAATATTATGTAGTTTTGGACGTCACTATAGAAAGATGTTGCGACAATAGGATATATTCACTAGAATGTTGGCGACGTGACGAATGTAAATGTGACTTCGAAAAAATTTGATGCTGTTTTCATTACACCAGAGGAGGATATGGGATGATCTGATTAGTTGTGTTTAAATTATTAAGAGACAGAGCAGATGAAACAGATTTTCCAGTCATTGAGATGTCTGGAACAAGGGATAAAGGTATGATTAAATATAAGATTTAGGACAGTGTGTAGACGAAACCTTTTTTCTACACAAGGTTGTGAAATGAACACCCAACCTTGGTGATTGAAGCAGATATGTCACTATGAATAGGTAATATAACTGAAGGAAAAGGAAATAAAAGAATGAGAACAAGGTGGGCATATGGGCTTGCGTGGAGGCTAAACCCCAGCATAGGCTATAGTCATAGAGTTGTACAGCACAGAAACAGGCCCTTTGGCCCACTGCATTCTTGCTGACCATAATGCCTATCTATACTAATCCAGAGCTGGCGGGCAGCCATAAGGGCGGGGCTAAAGTGTGGCGAGATGAAGAGACTTAGCAGTTGGCAGGAAAAAAGACAAAAGCGCAAGGGGAGAGCCAACTGTGTAACAGCCCCGACAAACAAATTTTTCTGCAGCACCTGTGGAAGAGCCTGTCACTCTAGAATTGGCCTTTATAGCCACTCTAGGTGCTGCTCCACACACCACTGACCACCTCCAGGCGCTTACCCATTGTCTCTCGAGATAAGGAGGCCAAAGAAGATACTAATCCCACCTGCCTGCATTAATTCCATATCCCTCTATGCCTTGCTCATTCAAGTACCTGTCCAGATATCTCTTAAATGTTGCAATTGTTCCTGCCTCTACCACCTCCTCTGGCAGCTCATTCCAGATTCTTTGTGTGAAAAATTTACCCCTTGGATCCCCTTTATTCCCCTTTAAATCTCCTCCCACTCACCTTAAATCTTTGCCCTCTAGTTTTAGTCACCCCTACCATGGGACATAGACTTTGGCTATCTACGCTACCTATGTGTCATAATTTTATATACCTTTATCATGTCCCCTCTCAGCCTCCTTCGCTCCAGGGAAAACAGGCCTAGCCTGTCCAATCTCTCATAACTCAAGCTCTCCAAACCAGGCAACATCCTTGTGAATCTTTTCTGCACTCTGTATAGCTTAATCACATCTTTCCTGTAGTGCAGCGACCAGAACTGCACACAGTACTCCAAATGCGGCCTAACCAGCGTTATGCATAACTGTAACATGATGTCCCAAGTCTTGTACTTCATGCCTCGGCCGATGAAGGCAAGCATGCCATATGCTGCCTTCACCACCCTGTCTACCTCTGTTGCCACTTTCAGGGAACTATGTACTTGCACCCCAAGGTCTGCCCAACAACACTCCCTAGGGCCCTGCCATTGACTGTATATGTCCTGCCCTAGTTTGACTTTCCAAAATGCATCACTTTGCACTTGTCTGCGTTAAATTCCATTTGCTAATTCCTTGCCCACTTTCCCAGTTGATCTATATCCTGTTGTAACCTTAGACAACCTTCTTCACTGTCCACTATACCACCAATTTTGGTGTCATCTGCAAACTTACTAATCATGCCCCCTACATTCACATCCAAGTCATTAATATATATGACCAACAACAGAGGGCACAGCACCGATCCCTGCGGCACACTACTGATCGCTGGCCTCCAATCTGAAAAACAACCCTCCACTACCAACCTCTGCCTCCTATCACCAAGCCAATTTTGTATCCAATTTGCTAACTCACCCTGGATCCCATGTGTTCGAACCTCCCAGACCAGCCTACCATGCGAGACCTTGTCAAAGGCCTTGCTTACGTCCATGTAGACAACGTCCACTGTCCTGTCCTCGTCAATCCCCTTGGTCACCTCAAAATACTCAATCAAATTCGTGAGACATGATTTCCCATGCACAAAGTCATGCTGACTATCCCTAATCAGAACTTGCCTTTCCAAATGCATGTAGATCCTGTCTCTCAGAATCCCTTCCAATAACTTTCCCACCACTGGTGTAAGGTCCCTCCTTAAGGGGACCTACTCTCTCCCTAGCTACCCTTTTACTCTTAATATACTTATAGAATCTTTTAGGATTCTCCTTTATCTTATGTGCCAGGGAAATCTCATGGCCCCTTTTCGCCCTCCTAATTTCCTTCTTATGTGTAGTCCTACATTCCTTATACTCCTCGAGGGACTCACTTGATCCCAGCTGCCTATACCTGACAAATGCCTCCTTCTTTGTCCTGACCCGACCCTCCATATCTCTCGTCAGCCAAGGTTCTCTAAACTTGCCAGCCTTGCCCTTCAATCTAACAGGAACATGCTGGCCCTGCACTCTTCCTATCCCACTTTTAAAAGCCTCCCACTTGCCAGACGTCCCTTTACCTGTAAACAGCCTCTCCCAATCAACGTTTGAGAGTTCCTGTCTGATGCCATTGAAATTAGCCTTACCCCAATTTAGGATTTCAACTTGAGGACCATTCCTGTCCTTTTCCATAACTATCTTGAAGCTAATAGAGTTATGGTCATTGGTCCCAAAGTGCTCTCCCACTGACACATCAACCACCTGCCCATCCTCATTTCTCTAGTAGGGCCATCCACATACTGCTTCAGAAAACTCTCCTGGACATACTTAACAAATTCTTCCCCATCTGATTCCTTAGCACTAAGGCATTCCCAGTCAATATTAGGGAGGTTAAAATCACTTACTATTACAACCCTATAATTCCTATACCTGTCTGTGATTTCCCTACATATATGCTCCTCCAATTCCCTCTGACTATTGGGGGGCCTATAGTATAATCCCATCAAGGAACAGAGGGATCTTGGGGTCCATGTCCATAGAGCGTTCAAAGTTGCCACCCAAGTTGATAGGGTTGTTAAGAAGGCGTATGGTGTGTTGGCTTTCATTAACAGGGGGATTGAGTTTAAGAGCCGCGAGGTTATGCTGCAGCTCTATAAGGCCCTGGTTCGACCACACTTGGAATATTGTGTTCAGTTCTGGTCGCCTCATAGGAAGGATGTGGAAGCTTTAGAGAGGGTGCAGAGGAGATTTACCAGGATGCTGCCTGGACTGGAGGGCATGTCCTACGAAGAAAGATTGAGGGAGCTAGGGCTTTTCTCATTGGAGCGAAGAAGGATGAGAGGTGACTTGATAGAGGGGTACAAGATGATGAGAGGCATAGATAGAGTGGATAGTCAGAGACTTTTTCCCAGGGTGGAAAGGGCTATCACCAGGGGGCATAATTTTAAGGTGATTGGAGGAAGGTTTCGGGGAGATGTCAGAGGTAGGTTCTTTACACAGAGAGTGGTGGGTGCGTGGAATGCGCTGCCAGCGGTGGTAGTAGAAGCAGATACATGAGGGGCATTTAGGCGACTCTTGGATAGGTACATGGATGATAGTAGAATGAAGGGTAGGTAGTTACTTAGATCTTGAGTAGGTTAAAGGTTCGGCACAACATCGTGGGCCGAAGGGCCTGTACTGTGCTGTACTGTTCTATGTTCTAAAGTGATCACCCCTTTCATATTTCTAAGTTCTACCCATATGGCCTCGCTGGACGTTCCCCCCGGGATATCCTCTCTAAGTACTGCCGTGATGTCCTCCCTAATCAATAGTGCAAATCGCCCTCCTCTCTTACCTCCACCTCTGTCACGCCGGATGCATTGGTACCTCGGAACATTGAGCTGCCAGTCCTGCCCATCCCTCAACCACATTTCCATAATAGCTATAATATCTCAATCCCATGTACCGATCCATGCTCTGAATTGATCTGCCTTGCCTTTAAGGCTTCTTGCATCAAAGTAAATGCAGTTTAGCCTACCAGACCTTCCACGTTTCCTGTCCTGCCCCTGCCCAGCCTGCCTACTGGACTTGCTTTAACCTCTACATTTGCCTCAACTGTCTCATCGGAGAGACTACTACTTTGGGTCCCACCCCCCGCCAGACTAGTTTAAACCCTCCCGCGTGGTACTAGCAAACTTCCCCGCGAGGATTTTGGTCCCCTTCCAGTTCAGATGCAACCCTCCCCTCTTGTACAGGTCACCTCTGCACCAGAAGAGATCCCAATGGTCCAAGTAGCTGAAGCCCTCCTGCCTACACCAGCTCTTCAGCCACGCATTCGTTTGTCTTCTCCTATTTCCACCCTCACTAGCACGTGGCACAGGGAGTAATCCTGAGATTACAATCCTCAAGGTCCTGCCTTTTAAACTTCTGCCTAACTCCCTATATTCACTTTCCAGGGCCTCATCTCTCTTCCTGCCTATGTCGTTAGTACCAATATGGAGCATGACCTCTGGCTGCTCACCCTCCCCTTTCAGAATGCCCTGTGCCTGCTCAGACATCCTTGACCCTGGCACCAGGGAGACAACACACCATCCTGGATTCTCGCTCGCGGCTACAGAAACGCCTGTCTGTGCCCCTGACTATAGAGTCCCCTATCACTACCGCTCGCCTACACTTTGACCTTCCCTGCTGTACAACAGAGCCAGTCGTGGTGCCATTGACCTGCCTGCTGCAGCTGCTTTCCCCTGAGAGGCCATCCCCACCCCCCCAACAGTATCCATAACAGCATATTTGCTATTGAGGGGATTAGCCACAGGGGACTCCTGCACTACCTGCTTGCCCCTCCTGGCGGTCACCCATCTATCTGGCTGAACCTGCAGTGTGACCACCTCCCTGAAACTCCTATCTGTGATACTTTCTGACACCGGTATGCTCCTCAGTGAGTCCAACTGCCGCTCCAACCGATCCATGCGATCTGAAAGGAGCTGCAGCTGGACACACTTCCTGCAAACGTAGTCGTCAGGGACATTTGACTTCTTCCTGATCGCCCACATTTCACAGGAGGAGCATACTACCCCGCTGACTGCCATTTTCACCCCTCGAGTTACTTCTGGCTTAAAATAAAGACAGAAATTGGGAAAAAAAAAACTAAGCCTTACCTGATCAATACTCGCCCTCCTCACCGAAGCCTGCACTTTGACCTTACCAGCAGCACTGCGACCTTGCAGCCCCTCCCAAAGATGGCCACTCTCAGATTCTACCTCGGAAGAAGCCGCTGTCGATGCGAGTCGCTGACTCCGGGAATCTCCAACTCGGGGCTCTGCCGATCCTGGGTCTGTAACCAGTCCTCGGGCCCACACACCTGCTCTGCGATGTCCTCGGGTGTGCAGCACCGGGCTAATCTCTGACTGCAGCCCCGCGCTGTATCCCGGCTGGGGTGGGTAGGCCTCTCCGCGGGCCTTGGCGACTGCTGCTGTTGGTGTAGCCCGACTACTGGCTGTCTGCCGGCTCTCCGGTGCTGATGGTAGTGTCAGTATGGGAAGCCTCTCCGCTATGCCAGGGCTGGCGTTGTAATTTCTGTATTTGATCTATGTAGCTTTGGTAAGAATTCTAATGCTATCTTTTTTTTTTAGTGCTTGAATTTATGTGCAGGTATATCTCACTATTGATATTTCAAAGACAATTTGCACATAATGTTTTATATGACCTTTTTTGAACAAGCTATCCTGATCTGACCATTTATCCAGAAATCTTAGATGTGACTGCCAAAAGTATAGAACAAAACATTTTTTATTCATTTGCATTTGTTTTTACAACCTTGTTGATATCCAGTAGTATTTTACACTCTTCTGAGTGATGACCAATATTACAGTGCAATAATGGTATTTTAAACTATTTGTATTTATTTTGGGTCAATAAATCTATAACGTTCAAACTTTTTTAATGTAGGGGACACTCTGCAGATGTTGCCATTCCTGGAAACTTTTTGTAACTTCCAATGTTGCAGAACACACTTCATTAATAAGAAAGAACTTGCATTCATATAGTACCTTTCTTGTCTTTAGGACGTCCCAAAGTGATTCAGAGCCACTGTAGTACTTTAAAAAAAAAAAATGTAATCACGTAATATACAGAAATATGACAGCCAGTTTGTGCACAGGAGTCCCATAAAGAACAACGATCAGACTTTTTTTTTAGGCTGCTGTCTTATCCAAGGTAACACAGTAATACCTATGTAGATGAGGGGAAAGATGCAGCGAGGATAGCCACAATGCTGACTTAGGCACAGTGGAGCAGAGGGCTATCCAAAAGGGGGAGGGGAGCAGAATAAAAATATAGTTTAGAGATGATAGATAGTATCCTCTGCATTACGATTAAGAATCCAAAGGATGTGTTGCCTACCTAGTGCCAGCGGTATCTCAATGTGGCTGGGGAAAAATCTGGAACAGGAGAGGTAAGATCCAGTTGTCATGGTCCATGTTGGGACCAATGATGGGGAAGAAAAGAGAGGAAGAATCAGGAGTTGGGAGATAAATTTACAAAGCAGCACCTCGGGAGTGGTAATCTCAAGATTCTTACCAGAGCCATGAGCTGTTTGTCATAGGGACAAACAGTTCAGGAAGGTGAACATGTGTATAAAAGAATGATTTGGGAAAGATGGGCTTATTTTCAGGGGACACTGGCATCTGTACTTGGACGGGAAGGAACTATACCGATGAGACAAATTCTGCATGAACCTGAATGGGACCAGTGTACGAGTGGAAAGACTAAATAGGGAGTGGCAAAGGCTTTAAACTATTACGCTGTGCGGAGTAAAATCTACAAAAAATGAAACTAGCTTAAATGTAAATGAAATAGAAATGGAGAGTGCAGAACGGTCTAAACTAATTGGACATAAATGGTCAGAAATAAACAGTTATAAAAGAGTGTAAAAAGATTTAGAAAAGATAGAGATGGGGAAATGGAAAAGCTGTACTTGGGTAACCGCGGCAGTAGAAAACAGTAATGAAGCCATTTGTAAGTCAGAAATAGAATCTACCTGGACAGCTGAGATATTCACAGGGGTAGTCTACATATAATAATGGAAGGGGGTGGAGGAAGAAATATGTAAACAAATTTTGGAAATAGTAACAAACAAGAATAATCATGGAGGATTTCCACTACCCCAAAATTAATTGACCATAAAAATTAGGTTAAAGGAATGGAGTTCCTACAATGTATAAGAAGCACAACCGGGGAGGATTCACTCCTCGATCTGGTAATGGGGTATGAACCAGAGCAGATACAATTAAAAGTAAATACCACAGGTATTTAGTAAAGTTTTTCCATAAGACACTGTTAGCTAAAGTTGAAGATAATGCAATTTGAAGGCAAATTATTGACTTGTTTAGGTAATGAGCAGGATGTGACTGGTGTTGATGACCTCACTATTCGTTAACGACTTGGATGATATAGCCACATATTCAAATTTGCTGATGACATAAAGATTGGCGGCATTGTAAGCAGTGTAGATGTAAGTGTAACATTACAAAGATTGGGAAGAGCAGAGTAGCTCAAGCCAGAGAGGTAGTGAATTCTGTGAGTGCATTCAAGATATTTATCTGGAGCAATATGTTCTAGGACCATCAAGAGAGCAGACTGTACCAGGTAGTAATGAACCAGACTTAGATAAACGTTAACAGTGATCATAATATGATCTAATGCAATGTTCGATTTGAAAAGGAGAAACTTAAGATTCTACACTTTACTATGGTGAGACAGACTGATGAGCATAAACTGGTCAAAACCATTACTGGGTAAAACAGATTGGCAGTGGAAGGTGTTCAAAAGAAGATTTTAGCTTAATACAGGACCAGTATATACCTCTAAGAGGAAAGAGCACTACTTGCCTAATTAGACTGCAATAGTTGCCAAATAAGATGAGAGAACATTAAAAGAGAAAGCATACAGAAACAATTTATTTCTGTAGTGCCCTTATATAAAATGTCCCAAGGAGCTTCACATGAATATTATAAAACAAAGTTAGACACAAGCCACGTTGGCAGATGGTCAAAAATCTGGACTTAAAAAAAGTAGGTTTTAAGAAGTGTCTTAAAGGAGAAAAGAGAGGTAGACAGTCTGAGAAGTTTAGGGAGGGAATTCCAGAGCTTAGGGCCTAGGCAACTGAAGGCACAACCACCAATGGTGGCACAATTAAAATTGGGGATGCTCAAGGCCACAATTAAAATTGGGGATGCTCAAGGCCACAATTAGAGGAGTGTAGATATGAGAGTCGTGGGGCTGGAGGAGATTAGAGATAGGAAGGGGTGAGGCCATGGAGTGCTTTGAAAACAAAAATGAGAATTTTAACCTTAAAGCATTGCTTGGCCAGGAGCCAGTGTAGGTCAGCAAGAATAGGGGTGATCGGTGAATGGGACTTGGTGCAAGCAGAACTTTGGATGACCTCAGTTTTACAGAGGGTGGAACGCGGGTGACCAGCTGCAAGTATGTTGGAATACACAAGTCTAGAGGTAACAAAGGCGTGAATGAGGGATTCAGCAGCAGATGAGCTGAAGTAGGGGCGAAGTCAGGCGATGTTACCGAGGTGAGAACAGGTGGTCTTAGTGATGGTACAGTTATGTGGTCGAAAGCTCATCTGAGTCAGATGTGACATCAGGGTTGGTGCGGTCTGGTTTAGCTCAAAGTTGTCGGATAGGGATGAAGTTGGTCGCTAGGGAATGGAGTTTGGAGCAAAAAATATTGTCGATTCAGAGGTCTGGGGTAGATATAAATAACAGCAAAGGAAGACAAAGATAAGATGCAAAAAGGAATATGAGAAACTCCTGAGGAATATCCAGATTAACACAGTTTTTATCTTTGCCTACCCTTTCTCTTCTAATTGTAATGTGTTCCCTTTATATAAAAAAAAAAGTTGCGGATAATATTACAAATGAAAATAAGAAAATGGTGGACTTGTTGAATAATTACTTTGTCTTCACTGTAGAGGAAGAGGATAATCTATCTGACATTTCAGAGAAAGTTTTAATAAATCAAGGACTGGAACCTGTACTTAACATTAGCAAGGAAACAGTGTTAAATAATGGCACTAATGACTGACAAATCTCTAAAGCCTGATAGCTTCCACCCAGAGCTTCAAAGGAATAGTTGAGGAAATTGCAGATGCTTTAGCCATAGTCTTGAAAGCTTTTGTTTCAGGAATTGACCCTTTAGATTGGAAAATTACAAATTAACTCCATTATTTAAGAAAGGTGAGAGAGAAACCAGGAAATTATACACCTGTTAATTTGTGGGGGAGTTATTGAAATCTCTAAGGACAGAATGACTGGACACTAGAAAAATTTATGATTAGAGAGAGCCAATATGGATTTGTAAAGGGTAGGTCTTGGAAGTTTTTGAGGAACTAACTAAAGCAGTCGATAGGGAAATGCCTATAGATGTAGTTTGTGGGCTCGAATTGGAAGGATGTGACTAATGGTCTCCCACAAGGATCCCTACTTGGGTCCTCAATTATTCACCATATTGCTTTAGATAACACAATAAACAGCTATATATCTAAGTTTGCAAATGACACAAAAGGTAGGTGGCATCGTAAATAGTTAGAAGGGAGCATAAAATTACAAAGATCTGGATAGATTAAGTGAGTGGACAAAACTGTGGTAGATGGATTGCAGTGCAGAGAAGTGTGAGATCATCCATTTTGGACAAAAAAGGATAGATTTAAATATGCTAATGGAAAAAAGCTAGGAACAATGGAGGTCTAATGAGATTTAGGAGTCTATGGACATAGCTCACTAAAACTTAGTCGGGTATTTAAAAATAATCAAAGGCTAATGGAATGTGCATAAACTAGGATTGCATGTGCTAAGTAAGCAGTAGCGCAGTGATTAGCACTGCAGCCTCACAGCTCCAGCGACCCGGGTTCAATTCTGGGTACTGCCTGTGTGGAGTTTGCAAGTTCTCCCTGTGTCTGCGTGGGTTTCCTCCCACAGCCAAAAGACTTGCAGGTTGATAGGTAAATTGGCCATTATAAATTGCCCCTAGTATAAGTAGTTGGTAGGGGAATATAGGGACAGGTGAGGATGTGGTAGGAATATGGGATTAGTGTAGGATTAGTATAAATGGGTGGTTAATGGTCGGCATAGACTTGGTGGGCCGAAGGGCCTGTTTCAGTGCTGTATCTCTAAATCATAAATCTAAATCAAACCTGCAAGAGTGATTGTATAGTCTCTATAGAATGCCTCACCTAATTTTGAATCTGTTTTGAGCAGCATTGCTAATATTTCAACTTGTTCACAGGTCCGTGAACATAAGCGGAAAGTACGAAAGGAAGCAAAGAAACAGGGAAATAAAAGTAAAAAATCTCGAAAGGACCCTGGTGTTCCTAATAGTGCCCCATTTAAAGAAGCCATTCTTCGAGAAGCTGAACAAAGGAAACAAGATGTAAGAGGACCCTTTATGTAGAAATATTTGATATCCTGTAGTACTTTTTATGCACTTTACAGGCTTCAGTTCCAGTTTTGTGTGATTGGTGTATGTGTCTGAATTTGTATGTTTTATTATCTAACTTGGTGGTTTCTGCATGTCTCCCAGCATGATTTTGAGGAAGCAGACAGCTTGAAGCAAATGTATAAATTCTTCAAATTCAAAATGTGGCTGTGAGTATGCAGTCTCCTGAAGATCTCTAGGCTGTTGTTTGGTACTTCTAAACATAGCAGGGGTAGGAGAGGGAAAGAAAATCTTCACGTGTATCTTTTGCTTTTAATTTGACCATGGACACTAATAAATTGTTATAATTTACAAACAGTTGAATGTTTTACGAATTAGTAAAAGAGAAGGAAGAATACTGTCAGTCAGATATATATAATGCTGATTTAAGATTGAATAGTATGCTTCATATATGACTTAAATTAAGCATTTTATACAAAATATTTTGAGGTGCATTTCTTGATGTGAATGGTAATCCTAGAAATGAAGATAAATTCACATGAGGTCAATCCAATAAATTTGGATAAGGCACTAAAATGCAGGAAAAACAACCAAATTGTTTTAGATGGGAGTTGCTCAATAAACAGACAATAACCAATGCAACATAGGAGACTCATAGCACTTGACCTCTTTTAGCTTGAAGAACTGAAGCAGAAACAGAAGCTTGCCAGACAGAAAGAAGTTGCAAAGAAAAGGAAGCTTGAAGCTAAAAAGGACCCAGAAATAAATGAGAAGCAACATAAGGTATAATTTGTCTCTCTCAATTTTTGATTCTTGTAGTGGCAAGTGTATACAAAACTGTGAATTTTAACATGCTACTTTTGCAATTTCTATCACACATCTCTTAGCAGAGGGCTGCTTTAAAGCAACAGAAAAAAGTGGCCAAATTGGAAGGTAAAAGCCCAAGAAAATCTCTATGCAGCGAGCTGAATAAGGTTAGTATGTGCTTTTTTGAGTGAACATGTGGCTACCATAATGGCTCTGCTATTAATTTGATTTTATTTATTAGTCATGACTGGTTCCAGATTGACTTGGGGGAGTGGGGGTGGGGAAATAATCAGATTAAGCACTTGTTCATGATTTATTATGAATTAAAAAGTAAATGTAATAAACAAGATGATTCAAAAATGTTCAGTATTAGATGCAGGGCTGTAAATTGTGGTTACCACGGAAAAAGTTTGACTTGTAGCTTTTGTTAAAGTCTGGGGGGATGCTCAATTTTAAAAAAAAACTCTTATCTCTAAGCCTTCCTAATTGTTATGTAATTAATCTTTAAATCTTCTGCCATCTAGTGTTGTCTGTTGTAATCTCTTCCTATTATTGTTGAGGTGAATTTTGAAAGAACAGTAATAAAACTGTTCTCGATGCATATAGGTTTCATTATTGGGATTGTTTCCTATTTTTAGGTGCTTGATGCCTCAAATGTGGTTCTAGAAGTGGTGGATGCCAGAGATCCTCTTGGTTATAGATGCCCTCAAGTGGAGCAGGCAGTCTTGCAATCTGATGGAAAGAAGCAACTAGTCCTTGTATTGAACAAGATTGGTAAGCAGACACTTTGATTGCAGTACAATTTATAACAAAAATATTAAGTCAAATATTTAATCGAATTTGGGTGGAGGGAGCCATGTATTCAGAATTTTGCCTTTTATGAAATAGGAATCACTGTTCTTTACTGTTTAGATTTGGTGCCAAAGGAGAATGCAGAGAAATGGCTGAAATATTTGGGAAATGAATTTCCTATTGTAGTTTTCAAATCATCTACACAGCTTCAAGACAGAACAATGGTATGTTTTCCAAAAAGAGATCCAATCCAACCCAATCAAATGTCTTGTGTTAACTGCCTTGAAAGCTGATGAAGTTGTTTTAACTCTTGAGTGTGTGTGTGAAGAGTAAGATCCAACTCTGATTTCACGCAGTTGATTTTTAAAAAGTTTTCTTTATACCGTGTTCTTTAAGCAATTTTTAAACTTTATATTTTTAGGAATTTTCAGAAGTGACAAAACATTGCTTCTTCATAAAGATTAACTTCAGGATAATCCAGAACCATATTATAGAAAAAGTGTTTCAAAGTTGTAGAAGACAAAATATCTTAAAAGTAGTTGTGTAATTTGTGAGCAAAGACTACCTATTGCATTACTTGTATTTTCTCTTTGGCATCCACTACATTTTGGTTTATTATTTATATGTAGCTTCTCATAACTATCTGCAGTGGTGTGCACAATTATGGCGTGTGCTTACCTTTTCTCCAGTTCCCACTTTTGTGGGTCCCACCATCATGGAGAAATGCCTTACTAGCACCCTGGGTCATCCAAAAATTCCAACTGAGATTAGGAAGTTAACACATGGGAATTAGAGGAACTGCTTGCAATCTACCACTTTCTGGCAAAATATTGTATGCTAATGGTTGTGCCACTGAGCTATGCTTAACGTATGAAAACAATGACTATGAATAATTATAACATAATTTAAAATTTGGTTTGTCAATTCTAGATCTATTTCTTTGATTGAAATTTCTATTCGCTTTTAATTCTTTTTCGAACAGGAACAGAGAAAAATCTCTAAACTGAACACTGGTATAGAGATATCACATAGCAATACTTGCGCTGGTAGTGAAAGTCTTTTAAAACTGCTTGGCAGCTACTGCAGAAAACAAGATTTAAAAAACATTAAAGTTGGTCTAGTAGGTGAGTGCTAACTTTACTTGTCTGCTTATAAATTAAAATAGACGTTGTTGAAGTTTTTCATCTTGCACTCATCAGGACAATCCGCAAGAATACCAGTGTAAGGGAAAACAACATATGCTGTATGAGAAGAGGGTGCTGATTGGTTGGCAAATGAACTGATTGGTAGAGGCAGTGCCATGGAGAATGCGTCAGTTTGCGGTGACTGACAGTTAACTGCCAAAGCTTTGTTTGAAGTTTAAACCAGGCAGCGTGACTCTGGTCAAGGCATTGCCTGAGGAATGAACCAGCAAATGGCTGTCACTTATTTTGTTTAGCTGAAATAGGCGCAATGTTTGTACATGTTTTTTCTGTCTGCAAAGAACAGGGCCCTGTGAATTAATATATATAAGTGACAGTCATTTGCTGGTTCATTCCTCAGGCAATGTCTTGACCAATCAGAGTCAAGCTGCCTTGTTTAAATTTCAAACAAAGCTTGGCAGTTAACTGTCAGTCACCATAAACTGGTGCATTCTCCATGGCAACACCTCTATCAGTCAGTTCACTTGCAAACCAATCAGCACTCTCTTCTCATACAGTATGTTGTTTTCCCTTACACTGGTATTCTTGCGGATTGTCCTGATGAGTGCAAGACGAAAAGCTTTGACATGTCTCTATTTTCAGCAATGCTCAAGTTCTGTACTACCAAACCACTATATAAATTGAAAAGTAACCTGATCGTAAATTTGAAACTTTCAAAGGGAAACTCTTTGAAAATGGACCAATATTGTATTTTACTAAAGCCATTGCATTCAGCTTTGCAAAGTTACAAGTAAGCCATGTTGAAAAATTCTTTTTTTTGCATCCCTTCCCCATCAGTAAAATTTTAAAAAAAGTTGATTGATTCAGGTAACATGCTAAGCATGCCAGTAAAACCAATTTGTCTTTGTGGGTGTTTACACTTTACAAAATAAGTTGGTGTGGTGAAGGTAAGGATCTTCTATAAGTAAGCTGCAGTTTTAAAATTGTGTGATGACTCACTGCAGATTGAGTCTAAAACTGCAGACTCATAGTCCAAATCTAATCTCATCTGAAATTGGCTAGGATATATTTCGTCTTTGTTCTTTATAAACAATCTCTCCTTTTTTAGGTTTTCCAAATGTTGGGAAAAGCAGTATAATTAATAGCTTGAAGAAAATGAGAGCTTGCAACGTGGGACAAGTAAGAGGTCTTACAAAGTAAGATGGCTGAAGTTAGGATAGTTGCATGTTAAGATAAAACAAAACAGCTGATACATGGTACATTGTCAACCGTTAACTTGCACACTAACTCTTGTTGGGCTATCCTTTTGTATAATATTTAACGGAGAACGATAGCTTTTTGTTGAGTGTTCTTTTAACAAGTGCTCTTTTCATCACTATAATCTGCATGAGAGATGCATTTAATTTCAGTGACTTTATTGCTGGCATGTTGGGATTTCCTGGAGCACCACTTCCTATGAATTAATCCCTAACCACTGACCAGGAGGGGTGATAGTGAAATCCAAGTACCCTTGTCCAAACCTATTCTTTTGCTGTAACAATTGATTTCTTTAACACGTAACTCAGTAACCAATTCACTTACAACTATATTAATATTTTAATGGCAAAATAAACTGACTTGCCTACTAGCTATTGTTTCCTGAACTTCAAATATTATATCTTTTAACTAATGGATAAGTTTATTTAGGTCAGGAAAGTAGTAAGAGTGAAAAATGAGGACAACTTTCATAGCCTGATGTTCCATGACTGCTAAAGATCCAACTCTGATTTCACTCAGTGGCATAAGGCCTGCTTTATTATATCTGAATAAAAATTTATTTTGTTTGAACTAGTGATGAACACGTTGGAAAGACTGTGCTGTGCTAATAACTGCATTCTCATATAGATCCATGCAGGAGGTACACATTGATAAGCAGATCAAAGTATTGGACAGTCCAAGTATTATTGCTTCTCCGTTAAATCCAGCTGTTGCATTGTCTTTGAGGAACATTGTAGACATTGAAGCACTAGAAAACCCTTTGGCTGTAGTTGAACCAATACTAAAGAACTGCAATAAGCAGCAGGTACTGAGTACACTTTGTTTCCTTTGGTATTTTCTAAAAAATGTTCAAAATTAACCATATTCATGTTCTTAATATGCAAACAGTTATATTTTTGAGTGAGAAATGAGGATACCTTAAATGATCAGAAAGTATATGTGTGACTGCTAAAGATCCAACTCTGATCTCGCTCTGTGATCTATGGCTGCTTAAGCCAGTATTTTTAGAGCCTACATATTTCTGTTGTAATTATTGTGTGCTATTTTCTATAGTTTTGTGTACTTGCCGTGTCACCTCAACACTTTGTACTCAAGGTGAAACTACAAAATTTGTGTATAAGTTCTTGAGTATCTCAATCGGAAGATTACACCATGCTGCTTAGGACTATGCCATTACAAATGGTGACTACCCACAGTTTATACTTGGGCTGTACTTTTTTAATCTCAGGCTGACTGTAATGGCCCTGTTGTGTCTCTTTACATAGGAGCAGGCCATTCAGCCCATTGAGCCTGCCCCACCATTCAATACGATCATGGCTGATCATCCACTTCAATGCCTTTTTCCCACACTATCCTCATATCCTTTTGTGTCATTGGTATTCAGAAATCTGTCAATCTGCCTTAAACATACTTAGGACTGTGGAAGCTCAGTCATTCTGGGCTAGAGAATTCCAAAGATTCACAACTCTGAGTAAAGAAATTTTTCCTGTTCTCTGTCCTAAGTGGCTTCCCCCTAATTTTGAAATTGTGTCCCCTGGTTCTAAATGCCCCAACCAGGGGAAACATCTTAGCTGCATCTACCCTGTCTATCCCTTTTTAAGTATTTTGTAGATTTCAGCGAGATCACCTCTCCTCCTTCGTAACTCTAGAGAATACAGGCCCGGTTTCCCCCAATCTCTCTCCATAGGACAGTCTCGCCATCCCGGGAACAAATCTGGTGAACCTTTGTTGCACTCCCTCTATGGCAATAATATCCTCCCTAAGATAAGGGGACCAAAACTGCAGACACTACTCCAGGTGCGGTCTAACCAATGTTCTATACAATCGAAGCAAGACTTCACTACTCCTGTACTCAAATCCTCTTGCAGTAAATAGCACAGACCAGTCTACATATGAATTAAACGGAGTAGGCCACTCGGCCCCTCTAGCCTGCTCCATCATTCAATAAGATCATGGCTGGGATTGCTGCTAACTGTAATAATGTTGTCTGACACACTCACTAGGAAGAAGACAGCAGAGCAAGTTATTGGGAGGCTTATCTTAAGCTGAAGTTCTCAAAAAAAAAAAATTAGAACATTCTCTCAATTTCTGTCATTTCCAAAATGTCCATACTAACTGACTAAAGTATTATTGCTACAACAGGTTATGTTGCAGTATAACGTTCCAGACTTTCGAACATCACTGGAATTTTTAACATTGCTGGCTCGGAAAAGGAGCATGTTGAAGAAAGGGGGGATCCCTGACGTTGAGAAAGCAGCCAAGCTGATTCTTTACGATTGGACCGGGTAATTAAAATTCAGCTGCCATTCTGAACCATAATGTACTATTTAACATAGTTAAAATGTAAATATAACTGGAAAACAGTTACATGTTTGCAGTTACAATTTTCTCAGTGGCAAAGTTTTAATAAGTAGTTCAAAGAAACGTATAATAGATGCCTAGGATAAAAATAAAATTAGCAATTTTTTTTCTATTACTGTTCAGGGCAAAGGTTAGTTATCATACACATCCACCAGAGAGACACAAGCTACCCACATACATAACTGCAAACTTTGTGGATGAAGTAAAACGAGGATTTAATACTGGAGAACTAACTAAAGGCAATGAAAATACACTTAAAGGTAATTTAATGTATTTTAGTTATTACACAAATGCAATGTATAAGTGTTTTCAGTATGAATTTTCTAATTATTTGAACATTGCTAATTTGTTCGTAAAACAAAGATGAACTATCCTCCATAGCGGGGAGGAAAACCACTGAAATACTGCTGGAATCACGTGGTAGTGACAGAAATGCAAGATCTCAAATGATTATTGAGGGATGGGCCAGGTTTGATAAAAACAGACTCTTCAGTGGTTGAGGGGACATATAAAAGATTGAGAACAGGAGAAACGTAGAGGGGTATGAGGCTGTGGAGTGCACTACAGGAGTTGATAACTGAAGTGGACACTTGTAACATTTAATAAGTTAGGTAAAGGAGATATGAGAATGTTTTAATCCTATGTGCGCCTCAATAATGTGTGGGGATAAACATCAGTATAGATAGTGGGGGCTCAATAAGCTGTTCGTGTTGTACATGATTCTGTTCTCTGCCCTCTCTACCAGCTGTTAGATGCCCTAATATGGCCAGTAGTATAGTATTCCAATCTACAGGGCCAACCAATGGACTAATTGAAGAGGACAATGTGGGAGAGGAAATGCAGGATCAGAAAGTGGATGAGGAGGAAGATGACTGTTCAGTGGACCAAGAAAATTCAAAGGTAACCTCACTGCTATTTCTAGTGTATCCATTAGGTAACTTTATGGAAATTTAGAATTATGCAAGTCAGCCCTGTGTGAAATATGTATATAAAAGTATAGTTGTGAAAATTTGTTCTGGTACCAAGCTACCACTCCAGCATATACCACAGTTTGGAAACCCAAACTGGACATTGCTCATTATGAAGAAAAATTGAGACTAAAGGTTGAAATGCTGAATACAAGACTACAGAAAGAAATATCTTTAATATTTATGCATGATTGGAAATAATTTTACAAATAGCACAAGTTCAAGTGTTTTGGCTGTAGGTTTAAAAAAAATACAATTCAATGCTTGAAACAGATTGGGTTTTTAAATCATTTAAGTCCTGTGGTTTAATTGGATGATGTCTCCGTTCCTCGAGCACATAGAATATATACGGAATAGGTACAAGCCATTCAGTTCTCTAAGCCTATTTATTCAGGTAAAGCAGTCACTGTCCAATTCTGTCTGACCAACAGAGTGAAATGAAGAACTCCACCTTTTTTATTCCTGACCCTGATAGTAATTTAACAAAAAATCAGGAATACCAATTTACCTTTTCAATTATTCTAGCAGGACTGAAATCATAATGCTGGATAAACCTAGGTTGGTATTTTATTCTGCAACTGGAGAGTTTGCAATCCCAGGAAGACTAGTCAATTTTGAGGTACAAAGTCCAAGGATTTTGGGCTTGAGGAAATGGTTAAATGAGGTTTGTTCCATTAGTATTTTTTCACCCGGAGGGTGGTTGGAATCTGGAACACACTGCCTGAAGGGGTGGTAGAGGCAGGAACCCTCACAACATTTAAGAAGTATTTTGATGAGCACTTGAAACGCCATAGCATACAAGGCTACAGGCCAAGTGCTGGAAAATGGGATTAGGATAGGTGCTTGATGTCCGGCACGGACACGATGGGCCTGTTTCTGTGCTGTATAACTCTAAGATTGAGTATTCAACCAATTTGCAGAGCACTTGGGATTTGGTGAAATGCTATCAATCCAACATCAGCTATTACTGGCAGCAGACACCATTTGTGTAATTGAGATTGGAGGAAGGAAAAGCTGCAGAGAGCACAGGCCTTTGCCAGATTATTAATGGTTATGATAGCAGCAGGTTGTTTTAAGAAAACAGGTTTTTTTTGATAGTGTCTGCTTAATTCAGAAGAAAAGAGCTCTTAACAGGAAATGCACAACTGGCCTTGTGCTTGCAGAAAATTGTGTATATAACAATTAATAAACTTACTATATCCACCAACTGCATTAAATGTATGATTGTATACTATGCCACTTTTTTAAAAAACCATACCTATCTCCTAGGCAGAATATGTTGAAATAGATCAAGATAGAAATGGAAAATTAGATGCAGACAGATGTCCAAGAGCTAAAATGTTGCAAGTAAAACGAATGGAAGCACCCTCCAAGAAAAGGCAACTGGAATCAGGTTGGCTATTAGTTTTCTTGTGTTAAGCTGTGACTATTGTTTACAAGTGCTCTTGTTCCACCTCTACAATTGCAATTTGAGGGAGGCTGAAGTTGGATGATGTATAAGCTAATAAATACATATGATCTAAAAGATGGAAATAATTTAAATGCCATTACATTTTAAAATATATCATGTTGTGGAGGTTGAACCTGTTTATTTCCCTTAGGGGTGCAAATGTATCTTGGAACTAAAGTTGAAAGGCTGTTCAATTTTCAGTTTTAATTGTAATTTTGTTTTTGTCTTAGAGAAAATAGCTGATCCTAGCCAAAAACCTATCAGTATAGATTTTTCTTGTGAAAAACCAATGGAGGATGAATATGACTTCAACACTGATTATGTTGAGGATCCATCAGCAATGCCAATCAGTTCACTGTAGGGTGGCTTGTTACTGGCTGTTTGTAATGGAAGATTTGGACTGTACAGTGCAATGAATGGGTTTATATCAAAAGCAGACATTTCTCTAAAATGGCTTTGAGATGTTTGAATGTAATAAAAATTGTACTATAACTTGTAAAGTATGTATGGGAAATAAGATTAAATGACTTTGCTAAGCTGTGTGGCTTTTTCTTTATTCATTTAATGTGTACAAATCAGGTGGAAGAACTGGAAGGTAACCTGATGTATTAATGTGAAAGTTTGGGCTCAATTCATTGGAATTTCAGAAATAAATTTGATTTATGTAACTTTCTGATGACCAGTAAAAATAAAACTTGTTTTTGGATGCTATTTGAACCCTTACTTTTAAAAAGTTAAAATGTGGTACCTGTTAGGATTGCTTTAAGAGGAAATAAACATTACAAGGAGGATTCTTAACCATGACCATATCAGGCAAGGGAATTTAAAACCAGTTGTATTTAGTGATCTTTTTACATAGAACAGTACAGCACAGGCCCTTTAACCTACTCTAAGATCAGACTACCTACATACCCTTCATTCTACTATCATCCATGTACCTATCCAAGAGTCGCTTAAGTGTCCCTAATGTATCTACTTCTTCTACCACTGCTGGCAGTACATTCCACGTACCCACCACTCTGTGTAAAGAACCTACTTCTGACATCTCCCCTAAAACTTCCTCCAATCACCTTAAAATTATGCCCCCTGGTGATAGCCCTTTCCGCCCTGAGAAAAAGTCTCTGGCTATCCACTCTATCTATGCCTCTCATCATCTTGTACACCTCTATCAAGTCACCTACCTCTCATCCTCCTTCGCTCCAATGAGAAAAGCCCTAGCTCCCTCAACCTTTCTTCATAAGACATGCCCTCCAGTCCAGGATTTTAGCTTACCATTATTTTAGGCAGTAATGCACCTGGGTTCAGGATGAAGTTTGTTGCAGCTATCTAAAAATCACAGGTCTATCAGAAGCAGCACCAGGAAGGTTCACCTTGAACCTATCTGGTAGAAATTTGATGGAAGTGAAAACAAAGGGTTCTTGTAATGTTTACCTTAACCCTGATACAGGAAATGTACTGTGGCTTTCACTTATTTCCATACCACATATACTTACCGCTTGTATGATTTATGTTCATACACTCTGGATGGATAGTGTCATTACGAATGAAGAAGAACTAACCAAATTGATACAGTATCCCTTTTCTCCGGAGAGAGCAGATAGGTAGAATGGCCAGTTTCTAAAGTAGTCTTCCAAGAAACAGTTAAGAAAAATTGTTATTGATGAAATATGTTTTGTTTATTTCCCTTGCAATACAGATTTAGTGTAAGCCTATAATTCCTCATTCAGAACTTAAATATCCTAACATTTTCTTCTCTCTATTAAGTTTAATACAAAATGATGGGGAGAGAGAATTGAATACTGCAGATGTTAGAAATCAGAAAAAATATCCTTTACCACTTTTTTAAAAAAAAAACCTTTTTAATGCCTAACTTAAGGAGCTGACCCGATAGGAATTTAGATACCCCAAAGGTGATTCAGCATAAACTTTCTTGCATGTCTTAATACCCTCCCTCGTTATTAGCACCCACTTGCAATACTTAAACTTTTTTTTCCCCAGTATCTTAATGCTCATACCTTTCAGGTAATTAGATACTAAGATGACATGGGACATTTACACAAGTTTAGTGAAGCAGTTCCTGATGCAGTCTTCATCTACACTACCTGCAGAATTGTTGCACTGATGCAGTTATATTGTAAATACATCCTTAAACTGCAACAATGTGAAATTTATCAAGAACTTGTATTGAAACTACTGTCATAAATGGCTTCTGCCCTAACTCTTCCAATGAGAAAAATTTGCCATCTTGGCAATAAGACAGGATATTTTGTCATTTTCAGAACTCAAATTTATGAACAAGAAAACTTCAAATATTTAATCTAGACCAACTTGTAGTGTCCTTACCTGAGTTAAACATTTAGCCTGTAGTGCTTACTTAGTACAGGTTTACACAGGATTTGAACAGTTTATATTGCTACAGTCAGGAATTACTAAAAATCCTCAATTTTCCTCAGTAGTGATGGTCATCTGCTTTGCTCATTGTGCATTTCAAAAATTCAAACTAAAAATTGAAACAATATGAATGCACGCTTTGAATGAAATGAGTAACAAATTCCTGAGTAGTGGTATTTTTGTACAAACCCACCAAGTTAATAGTTTAGAAGTCAAATTTATCATTTTCTTCTAATGAGCATCTTCATCCTCTGCATGTCTACGTACAGGGTGAAATTTTCCAGTAGGGTCTGGAATGTACCATCTATCCCAAGTATCACTGTAAGAGGAGGTACGCCCCCATGGTTTGAATCGTCCATTCCAGTGCAGCAACTTGGCAGCTTTAATAAAATGTGATGAATATCTGGTGCCAGCATTAGACCCTACAGAATAATATGACACATTAGTAGAATCTAAACAATCTGGGAAAAATACATTGATTACAATCAAATCTACTTTGAATGTAGAAAATAATTTCCTAGATTCAAGCCCAAAGTTCCCCAAAACAACGAAGTGACCGTTTAATAGAACAGTTGCTGTGCGGGTTATGGATTTTGTAAACCACCATCCTCTGAGAACAGTAAGGCATCTCAGCTAATTAAGAGCATGAATTATAGATTTTTCTGTTGACCTTTATACAGATTTTATTTGTTAGATTGCATTCACTAATCCATTTTTTAAAAACAACAATTCCACTATATGATCTCCACACTAGACATCCACTGGACCTTTAGTCAATAAGATGGTGATCTAATTTGTACCCAAGCCTCTTGTCAATACCATATTTGGTCTGGCAAATGAATTTGTGCACAAGTGGCTTTATTTGGTTGGAAACTGCAGTCAAACTTGCATCTCATCAGTCTGACAATATATTGGAGCTTTACAGCATGATGCCAATTGTAGAAAATTTTAATAAAACGTGTAAAAAGGGACATTGCAAGGAAGTAGAAATAACAATATGTATGCTGAGTTAGGAGCACAGTACATGGACATAATGGTCTGAACAAAGGTGCAACAGGTAAAAGGTGAATAAAATGGAGAATATCAAGGTATTTGGAGCAGGAGCTTTTCCAGAATGTGCAACATTCCATCGTGTCTATTATCTCTTTCAGTACCAGATTTTCCAAGGTAGATTTGCCAGTGATAAACCAACTTGTACCAGAGAAACTGGACAGTATCATTTACATGTTACTCCTGATCATACACAGACGAGTTCAGGCTCCACATGTATGCAGATGATACTCAACCCCTCCACTGTCTTTGCTGTCACCACCCAACCTACAGCCTTAAATGAGCTGCAATTTCTCTTAAGTTAAAGATTGGGAAGACCAAAGCCATCATTTTCAGCCCCTGCCACAAGCTGTACTTTTGAAACTAATTCTGACTCCGGCTCCAGCAACTGCTTTGTTGGGGTTCAACATGGGGAAGTACAAGATGATCATCCACATTTAACCCAGGATAGATCAGAATATTTTCTAAATTATGAGCAGCTAAAAACTGGAGAAGCACATAGATTTAGAGGTACATGCACAGAAATCAATAAAACTAGTGGGCAGATTCGGGAGTGGCGCAGTGGTTAGCACCGCAGCCTCACAGCTCCAGGGGCCTGGGTTTGATTCTGGGTACTGCCTGTGCGGAGTTTGCAAGTTCTCCCTGTGACCGCGTGGGTTTTCGCCAGGTGCTCCGGTTTGCTCCCACAGCCAAAGACTTTCAGGTGATAGGTAAATTGGCCATTGTAAATTGCCCCTAGTGTAGGTAAGTGGTAGGGAATATGAGGTTACTGTAGGGTTAGTATAAATGGGTGGTTGTTGGTTGACACAGACTTGGTGGGCCGAAGGGCCTGTTTCAGTGCTGTATCTCTAAAATAAATATGAAAAAATTAAAAAGGCGAATGGAATATCAGTTTTCATCTCAGCGGGCTGGAATACAAAGGGGTGGAAGTTATGGTAGTTGTATAAAGCTCTGTTTAGACTGTATCTGGAATACTGTGTTCAGTTGTCTCCTAGAATCATTATTCCTCCCATATCCACATGTTCCCTTTTTTAAATGATTCAAATGCTACCTAAAAGCAATATTATCTGCAAGTAGCCTTTACATGCACATTTATGACGCACAATGCTATCTTTCTGCCTCCACTGTCAACGGCAGGGCTGTTGCTGTATTGGGCTACTGTATCAAGTTATAAATGAGCTGAAATGCCCTTGAGCTTAATGTCGGCCAACACAAAATTATTCTTTCCTAACAGTATGTGCAAACAGTTGCCCTTGGTCAAGATTTCTTTAATTTCTCAAATAGCCAATATGAATGGTTCATATGGGGATGCTCAGCTATAATGCCTGAGCTGGGTGTAAGTGAGAGTTTTTATTTGTTGAAAAATTAACAAAAAAACATCCACAGGCTGTTTTTGCTTGCAGATCATCAGGTTTTGAGCACAATTTTTGCTCAGTTGCAATACTGTAATACATCACTATCACAGTATCAATGAAAATATAGCATACTGCCCTATTAGTATATATAATAGCTCTAGTGACTCCAGCTGTGTTAGACAATATTTTTTTTAAAACTGAAAACTTACCAAGATGCCTCACATGCCACAATGGATCAATGGATGAGTACTGTTTATAGAAGACCAACAGCATTGGTGGTGTTGTAACACTGCCGGCCAGAGCACCACCATACAAATTCTCCCTGTCAGAGCATGAAATATGTATTAACTTGACACTGCAGTGGGTGGAGATGGAAGAAGTGTAGTGAAACAATTAGCTTAGATACTCTTAAAAATTATCCAAGGTTTTTCTTCCATACTCAGCTACAAATAATACATTTAAAAGTTAGTTTATTCTTGAATTTATATTATTTTTTGCTTGAGAAATTAATCTGAGGCCACAGGGATGAGATGCTGCCCCTCGGTGACATCATCCGGAAAGCACAGTGTTAGTTTTCACATGTACGCTGATGACACTTAGTCCTACCTCACCACCACTTCTCTCGACGACTCCACTGTTGCTGAATTATCAGACATCCAGTACTGGATGGGCTGAAATTTCCTGCATTCCCAATATTTAGATATTGGGAAGACTGAAGCCATTGTTTTCAGTCCCTGCTCCAATCTCCGTTCCCTAACTAGCGACTCCATCTCTCCCCTTGGCAACAGTCTGAGATTAAGCCAGTCTGTTTGCAACCTTGGTGTCATATTTGACCCCGAGATGAGCTTCTGAACTCATATTCGTGTCATCACTGAGACTGCCTATTTCTACCTCTGTAACATCGCCTGTCTCAGCTCATCTACTGCTGAAACCCTCATTCATGCCTTCATTACCTCTAGACTTAACCATTCCAATACAATCCTGGCTAGTCTCCCACATTCTACTCTCTGTAAGCTTGAGGTCATCCAAAACTCTGCTGCTTGTGCCTTAACTTGTACCAAATCCCGTTCCCCTATCACCCCTGTGCTCACTGACCTACACCGGCTCGTGGTCAAGCAACGATTTGATTTTACAATTCTCATGCTTGTTTTCAAATCCCTTCACGGCCACACCATGTAATCTCCTCCAGCCCCACAACCCTCCAAGATTTTTTTTTATTCATTCATGGGATGTGGGCATCACTGGCATATCTAGTTTTATCATGCTCCTGTGAAGCACTTTGGATGTTTTATTACTTTAACAGCACTATATAAGTTATGTTGGTGAATGCTCAAAAATGAGTCAATTAGAACAATTCTACAAATATTGGTACATTCCAAGATTTTAGTCAACGAGAAGCCCCAGAATGATGAGGAGTCATCGGGTGGAAGGGGTGGGAGGGAGGTGGTGGTGGAGGGCAGGGAGCGGAATCAAGATGTCTTCTGTTAATTGTGCAGACAGCATTGTGCACCACTGAACTTTTGAGAACTTTGAGTACTTGTGTTCACATCAGACAAAAAATACAACTCCAAATTTGCAAACAGCAACTTATGCAGGTGAATTATTTAAGAATAAATTACAAATTTCAGGATTCAAATTAACTGCTATAATTAATGAAAATCACAAAGTATACAACATGCATAAGAATAATGATACCTTCATTCATTGAATGCAAGAAACTATATTTACTTAATATTAGTGCAGCAACATAATAGTATGAAATGCCCCAGTTACTCCAAGAATAAAGGTCAGAAGGTTACCAGAACTGCAAATACAACTGATTTTGTCTTATGAAAACAGACACTTATACAATAGGTAACTATTGTAAACTTACACCATATTGATTTCCATCCATTTTTCAAGCTGCTCTGTAATGTTCTGTTGCTTCCACTCTGTGAGATTAGCTACAAAGACACCAGGATTGAAGGAGCACGTGCTCGCCTTCATACCAAGTTTCCTAATGGTTTCTTTTTTATAATCAAGGAACCCCAAATATGTGTTCTAGAAAACACAAAAATAGAGTGAATGAAACGTGTGATTTTTCTTTAAAATTACTATTTTAGTAACCTTATTTTGAAATGTAACAATTTCAGTTACTGAGAATCAAAATGGCAGACAAAATTATTTTCAAAGTGTTCTGATGCTAGACCAATTGTTAATTTTAACATTGAAATTAGTAAGAGTTTTGTTAGCCAAAGGTATGAAGGGATATAGGACAAAGGTGGGTATATGGAGTTAGATCACAGATCAGCCATGATTCCACTGAATGGTGGATTAGGCTCAAGGGGCTAAATAGCCTTCTCCTGTTCATATGTTTGGATTACCTTTCCCTTATTGTCTCCTGGCCAATATTTATGCCTCAACCAATACCACTGAAACAAATAATCTGGCTATTTATCCTACTGCTGTATGCAGGACCTTTCTGTGCACAAATCTGCTGCTGTGTCCACCTACAAAAGTACTTTTTAAAAAATTCATTCATGGGATGTGGGCGTCACTGGCTATGCCAGCATTTATTGCCCATCCCTAATTGCCCTTGAGAAGGTGGTGGTGAGCTGCCTTCTTGAACCGCTGCAGTCCATTTGGGGTAGGTAGACCCACAGTGCTGTTAGGAAGGGAGTTCCAGGATTTTGAGCCAGCAACAGTGAAGGAACGGCCATATAGTTTCAAGTCAGGATGGTGTGGGACTTGGAGGGGAACTTGCAAGTGGTGGTGGTCCCATGTATTTGCTGCCCTTGTCCTTCCAGTTGGTAGAGGTCGCGGGTTTGGAAGGTGCTGTCTAAGGAGCCTCGGTGCATTGCTGCAGTGCATCTTGTAGATGGTACACACTGCTGCTACTGTGCAACAGTGGTGGAGGGAGTGAATGTTTGTAGATGGTGTGCCAATCAAGCGGGCTGCTTTGTCCTGGATGGTCTTGAGCTTCTTGAGTGTTGTTGGAGCTGCACCCATCCAGGCAAGTTGAGAGTATTCCATCACACTCCTGACTTGTGCCTAGTAGATGGTGGACAGGCTTTGGGGAGTCAGGACGTGAGTTACTCGCCTCAGGATTCCTAGCCTCTGACCTGCTCTTGTAGCCACAGTATTTATATGGCTACTCCAGTTCAGTTTCTGGTCAATGGTAGCCCCTAGGATGTTGATAGTGGGGGATTCAGCGATGGTAATGCCATTGAATGTCAAGGGGGAGATGGTTAGATTCTCTCTTGTTGGAGATGGTCATTGCCTGGCACTTGTGTGGTGCGAATGTTACTTGCCACTTATCAGCCTAAGCCTGGGTATTGTCCAGGTCTTGCTGCATTTCTGCACGGACTGCTTCAGTATCTGAGGAGTCACGAATGGTGCTGAACATTGTGCAATCATCAGCGAACATCCCCACTTCTGACCTTATGATTGAAGGAAGATCATTGATGAAGCAGCTGAAGATGGTTGGGCCTAGGACACTACCCTGAGGAACTCCTGCAGTGATGTCCTGGAGCTCAGATGATTGACCTCCAACAACCATCTTCCTTTGCGCTGGGTATGACTCCAGCCAGCGGAGGGTTTTCCCCCCGATTCCCATTGACTCCAGTTTTGCTAGGGCTCCTTGATGCCATACTCGGTCAAATGCTGCCTTGATGTCAAGGGCAGTCACTCTCACTTCACTTCTTGAGTTCAGCTCTTTTGTCCATGTTTGAACCAAGGCTGTAATGAGGTCAGGAGCTGAGTGGCCCTGGCGGAAACCAAACTCAGCGTCAGTAAGCAGGTTATTGCTAAGCAAGTGCCGCTTGATGGCACTGTTGATGACACCTTCCATCACTTTACTGATGATTGAGAGTAGGCTGATGGGGCGGTAATTGGCTGGGTTGGTCTTGTCCTGCTTTTTGTGTACAGGACATACCTGGGCAATTTTCCACATTGCAGGGTTGATGCCAGTATTGTAGCTGTACTGGAACAGCTTGGCTGGGGGCGCGGCATGTTCTGGAGCACAGGTCTTCAGTACTATTGCTGGAATATTGTCAGGGCCCATAGTTTTTGCAGTATCCAGTGCCTTCAGTTGTTTCTTGATATCACGCGGAGTGAATCGAATTGGCTGAAGTCTGGCATCTGTGATGGGGACTTCAGGAGGAGGCCTGGGAGCTCGCTCGCATCTGGGATCAGACTCAGACCAATTTGGAGGGCTCGCATTTGGCATCATATTAATTACTCTTGTGTCTGGGATATCAATTGGAAGCTCGATGGTTGGGATCTAAATCTAACACCAATTACAAAGAAAATTAAAATAAACAGGTTTGTTGTATAATATGGTACAGTCTATACCGTAGTAATGGCTGGTTGAAGCAGAGTTTTTGGGAAAGCAGAATGTTTCCCTGAGTGACTTGATAACTTTAACTAAGAATAAATTAAAAGAATTAGCAGAAAATTGGGGTTGGAATTGAAATTAGGTGTTAAAAAAGCAGAGATAATTGACATAATAGCCAAACATCTGGAATTAGTAGAAGATGATGATGAAGAGGAATATGAGGAACAAGAAAGTATTAGGTCAGAGGGTGATGCAGTGGTATTGATGAGGATTCAGTTAGAAATGAAAAAACTTGAAACCGAAAAAGAAACGGCAATAGCAATAAGGAAAACTTGAACTGGAAGACAGGGAGAGAGGGAGTTTCAGTTAAAAAAGATGGAACTAAGACAAAGGTCTTAAATCCAGGGAAAATTCAGGTCAGGAAGAATCTGAATTTAGCTCAGGACCCAGCGAAAAGTTGTTTAAATTTATACAGGATCTTCTTAAGTTCGAGGAAAGGGTCGTAGAGGCATTTTTCATATCTTTTGAAAAAATAGCCAAACAGATGAAATGGCCGAAAGAAAGCTGAACGTTGCTTATGCAGGGCAGGTTGGTAGGCAGAGCTCATGAAGTTTATGCCATACTTCCTGAAGAGACTTCTGCAGATTGAGATGGCAAAAAAGGCTATTCTCGCTGCGTATGAGTTAGTCCCTGAAGCTTACCGTCAGAAGTTTAGGAACACCTTAAAGCATCCCAAGCCAATGTGAAAAAAATGGGCAGACAAGAATGCAAAAGTCTGTGATCTTCAACCAGGGGATGAAGTATTAGTGGTTTTACCATTAAATGGAGAACCATTAAAAGCATGGTTCAGTAGCCCATATAGAGCGATCAAAAGAGTAGGTAAGGTAGAATACTTGATTGACACCCCTGATCGCTGGAAGAACCAGTTGTGTCACATCAATATGCTAAAGCAATATTATTGCAGGGAGGAGGATAAACCAGTACAGGTATGTCAGGCAATCGGGACTGTTGAGAAGGAAAAGGATAGTGAGGATGAGGCTGAAGCAGGCCTAGGAAATTCTCAGATTGAACCTCCAACTATCAGATTAGTGAATACAGAATGGCTATACGCTTGTCTATGGCTATAGACAAGATGCTTTCGCACTTTGAGGCAAAACAGCTGAAGACCTAACCAGGCTTTTCACAACGTTTCAAAAAGTGTGTAGGGATAAGCCAGGATGCACACCCTTAGCCACACATGATGTGGGTATAGGGGGTACCATTCCTTTAAAACAAGATCCCTTGCCCCTTAGGTCCAGACAGACAAGCCCAAGTGGAAGCAGAGGTACAACGCATGCTGAAGGGCAGCTAAGATGAACCTAGTCAGGACAGTTGGAATTCACAGGTGGCCCTGATACCTAAACCTGGTGAGTCAGCTCAAACTTGCATAGACTATAGAAAAGCCACTGCGGTAAAGGAGGCAGACTCCTACCCAAATTCCCATCTAGAAGACTGTATGGACAGAGTGGACAACATCATGTGTCTGAAAGAGACAAATGTGTTGGAGGGATACTGTCAAATTCCTTTGCCATCCCAAGATAAGAAAAAGTCAGCTTCTGTTACACTGAGCAGGGTTTCCCAGTATCAAGTGACGCACATAGGTTAAGGGGTACTCGAGAAACTTCTCAGAGAATAGCGAACCCAGTAGTGGTCAGTGCTCCTAGCTTTGCAGTAGACCTGGCTGAGGTTCCACAGGGATCCGTGCTGGGACCACTGTTGTTTGTGATATACATCAATGATTTGGAGGAAAGTATAGGTGGTCTGATTAGCAAGTTTGCAGACGACACTAAGATTGGTGGAGTAGCAGATAGTGAAGGGGACTGTCAGAGAATACAGCAGAATATAAATAGATTGGAGAGTTGGGCAGAAAAATGGCAGATGGAGTTCAATCAGGGCAAATTAGAAGTGATGCATTTTGGAAGATCCAATTCAAGAGTGAATTATACAGTAAATGGAAAAGTCCTGGGGAAAATTGATGTACAGAGAGATTTGGGTGTTCAGGTCCATTGTTCCCTGAAGGTGGCAACGCAGGTCAATAGAGTGGTCAAGAAGGCATACGGCATGCTTTCCTTCATCGGACGGGGTATTGAGTACAAGGGTTGGCAGGTCGTGTTACAGTTGTATAAGACTTTGGTTCGGCCACATTTGGAATACTGCGTGCAGTTCTGGTCGCCACATTACCAAAAGGATGTAGATGCTTTGGAGAGGGTGCAGAGGAGGTTCACCAGGATGTTGCCTGGTATGGAGGGCGCTAGCTATGAAGAGAGGTTGAGCAGATTAGGATTATTTTCATTAGAAAGACGGAGGTTGAGGGGGGACTGATTGAGGTGTACAAAATCATGAGAGGTATAGACAGGGTGGATAGCAAGAAGCTTTTTCCCAGAGTGGGGGATTCAATTACTAGGGGTCACGAGTTCAAAGTGAGAGGGGAAAAGTTTAGGGGGGATATGCGTGGAAAGTTCTTTACGCAGAGGGTGGTGGGTGCCTGGAACGCATTGCCAGCGGAGGTGGTAGACGCGGGCACGATAGCGTCTTTTAAGATGTATCTAGACAGATACATGAATGGGCAGGAAGCAAAGAGATACAGACCCTTAGAAAATAGGCGACATGTTTAGATAGAGGATCTGGATCGGCGCAGGCTTGGAGGGCCGAAGGGCCTGTTCCTGTGCTGTAATTTTCTTTGTTCTTTTGTTCTTTGAGGTGATGGGCAATAGGGGCACTTGGAAGGAAAACATGAAACAACTGGAAGACTATGCTTAGAAATTTGAAATGGGTTAATTGGGAAAACCATCTGAAAATTTAAAGCCGAAAATAGTGCAACTTGTTGTTGTAATCTTACCATTTTTGTAAAATTGTATATCTGTAAATGCAGGAAAAAACTTTAGCGTTTTTTTCAATTTGTATTTTTTTTTACACCTTGTAATGAAACGCATTTTGGGAATGGCATATAATTCGCCAGGGGCGGAGGTGTTATGATCCTATTGTTTTTTGGGGGGGAAATATGCAATGTGTCTTTAAGACAGCAAAGGATCAGTACTGAACAAGCAAGTCTCAGGAGTTACCGAGAAAGTGCAACCATAGAGAGGGAACCAACCAGCTTCAGAAGATGCATCCTGGTTGCCTTGGATACAGCCACTCAGGGATTGAGGATCGATATATAATGTTGCGATTAACTTTTAAACTGGCTTTTTATTGAGACAGACTGTTGTAACAGACACAGACAGCTTGGCCAGCATGAACTGAACAGAGATTTCTTCGTTAATTTAAACTGTGACTATTGTTCATCCCTCTAAGTTCTAAAACCAGATTTATTCTATTGAAAGTGGTTGCGAGTTGTTGATCTGCTGTGGTCATCGCTGGAAGAAAGAGAAGTTAGAAGCTTCAGATATCGGATTGTTTTCCTTTCCTCATCGGACTCGAGAAGAGTGCGAGTGAATTTTAATCAGAGGATTGTTCATCGGGAAGCGCAAATCTGCAAGGACTCTAATTTTTCCTATTTTGTTTTAAATGTTGCTTTTATCTTAGTAGTGTTTAAGAATTTAGTTTTTCTAATAAACAGTTAATTTGTTGATCTAAAGACACCTGGTTTGGTTCACCTCAATTGGGGGGTTAATAGGTGGTTCAATTCGGCTGTAATTTTCTTTAATTTGGAAAGTTTAGTGTGATATGTTAGGCGATCTGTGGATTGTCGGGACTGAACGGGCGGCACAGTGGTTAGCAACGCAGCCTCACAGCTCCAGCGATCCGGGTTCGGGTTCTGGGTATTGCCTGTGCAGAGTTTGCAAGTTCTCCCTGTGACCGCGTGGGTTTCCGCTGGGTGCTCCAGTTTTCTCCCAAAGCAAAGACTTGCAGGTTGATAGGTAAATTAGCCATTGTAAATTGCCCCTAGTGTAGGTAGGTGGTAAGAGAATGGTGGGGATGTGGTAGAGAATATGGGATTAACGTAGGGTTAGTATAAATGGGTGGTTGTTGCTTATTATGAACTACCCTGCTTTTCAAGTTACAGGTTCACTTGTAGTTTGGTTGGGGGAAGGGAAAATGAATGGTACATTATAAATAATACCAAATATTAGGGTGGTACTAATCTACCTGATTTGAGAACAATCAAGCTTATTGTTCCACACCATTGGGCGGCACAGTGGCGCAGTGGTTAGCACTGCAGCCTCACAGCTCCAGCGACTCAGGTTCGGTTATGGGTACTGCCTGTGTGGAGTTTGCAAATTCTCCCTGTGACCGTGTGGGTTTCCTCCGGGTGCTCCGGTTTCCTCCCACGTGCCAAAGATTTGCGGGTTGATAAGTAAATTGGCCATGGTAAATTGCCCCTAGTGTAGGTAAGTGGTAGGAGAATTTGAGGGAATGTGGAGATGGGAGAGGGAAATGGGATTAATGTAGGATTAGTATAAATGGGCGGTTGATGGTCGGTGCGGACTCGGTGGGCCGAAGGGCCTGTTTCAGTGCTGTATCTCTCTATGACTCTATGACCATTTCATAGTGAATATCTGACCTTCATTACCCCTGTCTCAGTTCAAAACCAGATCAAAACAGTGAAACAGCATAATTTCTGATAGATCTCAGTAACCTTTAATGCATCACATGTCAAGTGATTGGTTAATTTTCCCAATAGCAAATTCTGCACTGGACAATAAATACCTGACTTCCTGCACCTCTAACCATCACCTTGGAGGATACAGAATCACAATCTTCAGAAAATGCTGCAGCATGACCTGCCTTTAGTTCAGTGTCATAAAGTTCACGGATGTCTCCTAATGCACCGAGTGCAAAAGAAAAAGAAGTAAAGCTGATATTTATATGGTGTTTTAATAGTCTGAAGTGTCTCAAAGTGCTCCAAGCAATAAATTAATTTTGGAATGCTGTGTCATCTACAACAAACAAACATAGAAGCTTTCATTTACATAGGACTGTGTAAAGATTTTTTATTTATTAACTTTTGCTAATTACCTCCATAAAGTGATGTAATGATGGAAATGCAGCTGCTATAAATTCAGCTGCCTTAAATAAGTAAATGTAATGGCTGAAAATTAAAATGTTATGCAACGTTCTCAAACCAGAAATCCAGTGCACATTAGCCAGTTCACGAAATCATAAAAGTATAATTCCTCTACTCAATGCACTGTATGTTCACATTTCTTTTAGTTATATTCGGATGATTACAATAGGAGCAAAGCAAAAGATTACCTTGCACAATCACATCATCATCCAGGTAAATGGCTTTCTCTGTGCCAGAAATCAATATTGGTAGGTAAAACCTCGCAAAAGTCAACTAAAAACAATGATAAATAATCAAGATATGAGCTTTACTGTTTGATTCTAATTCAATTAGTAGCATGATCTAAGTTAACTACAATGATATACCAGCAAGCATTTATCTTGAATACTAGATAAAATGTTGTCTTTTACAGTTAATCTTTGTTGGAAAGTATTATAAGATAATTTCATCTTAGTTATCCTTATATCTTAAGTTTGTACTGATTATACATATAATGTTATCTTGCTCATCAAGAGATTGAGATGGAAGACATGAAAAATACAGAAGGAAACATGAACCAGATCTTCAAAGGATCGGTTAATCTACAGGTGCCACTTGAAGACTGGTATCCATATGGAGTGACACAGTATCAGCAAGCTGGAGTTACAATCCTGGTTCCTGTGCTGCTGTCTGCGCAGTTTATGCAGAGTTCTACTTCTACATAACAATTAAATTTTAAATGTTAGGAAAAAGGAGTCAGATCTTCTCAACTAACATAAAAAAGATTCAAAATTAAATTTGGACAAGTTTAAACATGACTATGCACCATGTGAAACATGAACGATGCAAAATTGTTCTGGAGGCACCTTATACCTCTTCCAGTCTGCAGTCAACAACCATGTTCTCAAGTTATTCTTCTGATTGTGAGTTCATGTCCATTCAAAACTGTTTCACAATGATACATTGAGGTGCTAATACAACTGGCCCACAAAATGCTGAGAGGCATAGAAAATGTACACAGTTGCAGACTCTGACTTGGACTGGTATCCATATGGAGTGACACAGGATCAGCATGCTGGAGCTACATGCTGGTTCCTGTGCTGCTGCTCTGTGCAGTTTTATGCAGAGTTCTACTTCTACATACCAATTAAATTTAAATGTTAGGAAAAAGGAGTCAGATCTCTACTAGACAAAGCTAACATCAAGAGAGATTAGCAATTAGCAGAAACTCTTCCTTCTCCCAAACCACCTACCAAAGTAATGTATATGTAAAATAACCTCCATTAAAAGTAATACAGGCCAAATTTACTAATTCCTTGAAGTGGGGTGTGAGGAGTGAGGCGAACAAATAGCTTTTTAAGAATGGAACCAATGGTCATTAGGGATCAGTATAGACCAAAACAATCAAACAGCCAAAGGAATACAATGTTTTGCCTTGCAGGGATGGGAGAATATTGTCTGGAGGACAGCAAATAATGGATCATCGCATCATATCTTCACACTCTTCCCTTCCACATGCCTGGGAATTATCATTGTATTTGGCAAGGTCAGTAGCATTAAAGGACTCAGCAAGAGGTGGCAATGGTTCACATGGTCCCATCATTTATAGATCAATAGCACAGTTGCACATCACCAAGTTACTATTATTGTAACCCCTATCCTGTATCATTACTTTTGAATGACCAGTACCAATGTAAGTGATTGAGGCAATGCCAGAATTGGTGCTGAGGCTTATTCTGTAGATGTGTTCTACAAGTGCTAATGCTCCACTGTTTCACATTGGAGTCGAGAGAACTGATAGAGAGCAAAAAAGGCTGACGTGTAGGGAAGTGAGAATGGTTAGACTACGTTTGCTTTGCTGTATTGGAGATCAGTGAATTCTTATTCATAACTTTCCTTTCTAAGATTAAATGGGTGATGTAGAGAAAGTCCCAGGTTTGATCCTTAGTTAGTTTGTCCTGAGTTGGTTGATCTCAGAAAGTGTGGCTGTATGGAAACTACTACTGAGCTCTGCATCTAGGATAAGGAAGGGAAAATATCTGCACTTCCCAAGGCTGACTGGTATTCATCAATTTCTGCTGGAAGTGCACTTGTTTGGCTAGCAGGTGAGAACAGGTTCATGTTGCACTATTATGCACTCTGCAATCTATTATCTTAGCATACAGATAATGGCCATTTGGGTCAGGTGCCCAGTACCTGTTGAACTGTAACCTAGCAAGAAGTTTTTGGAGAGAGGAGGAGAAAATTGGCAATGAAAATTGATGAGTTCTGAAAGTTCTGCATACAAAATCATTTGTCCACAATCAGACAAAGCAAATGGTATTCATCCATTCTCATATCTCTACTCAGCTACTCACTGCCTTAAACAGGTAACTATCAGAGAGTGGTAACACCATCCAAATATGGTAGATCACTGTTGATCTGCAGTCGTTACTTATTTCCAGTTTTCACACTGACAGGCAAGAGCAAATAGGTTTTAAACAGGTCTTGCAACCAACGTTCCCTTTAAATCTTGTGGAGTGTGCAGACAACTTGTTTAACTGCGGGCCCCTTTAAATTTTTTGTGCGGCCGCACACAAGCAGTGATTTAAAGGGGGTGACTTGTGCGTGGCCTGCGCAGGAACTTTCGGGTTGTTGCACAGCCGCTTAGCTTAGAGGGAATGTTGCTTTTAACACCTAATTTATTCAATTTTATTCAATCATTCCATTCACACACCTTTGCCTCAAACTGAGGCACATGTTGAAACCATGTAAAAAAAAGTTTCTTGCGTTCCTGTGCACTGCTGAGATAGAGGCAAGAAAATTGAATGAGGCAGCATACCCTAGCCCGACTTGAATCCAACTGCCATTTGGAATTAATTTTCCTTCAGCATGTATAGCTACTTGTTAAATCTTCCTGCAAAGCAGAGCATTGTATATGCAGATTTTATCAAAGCAGCTGCTACTTTGGACTATTTTTCTCATTCTGACTTTCATCAAAATCTCAGTCAGTATCTGCCAGATGCAGGCCAATTACCCCTTTGCATTAGATCTGCCTGTAATCTGCTTTTATCTATGGTCCCAACAGCCACACATATCTTTATATCAAACAGTTTCCCCTACACCTTCAATCAACTCATTGACAAAGATGAAGATCAATGGCCCTGAAACTGATTAAATCCAGGTTATTAACCTTGGCATCTCAAAACCTAAAGACTAAAATGTCATAAATTGGAAGGAAGTTTTTTGAATTCTAAACATGAAGGTCAGGAGCAAAGTGGAATTTAAAGTTGTACATTTTTGGTCCTCCTTAAAACATTTTTTTAAAATTAGCAATTGTAATTCTACATTTTGATATTATGAATTAAAAAAGGAATTGACATACACCAATCTTTGAAGATGGTGTGACAAGTTGATAAGGAAATTTAAAAAATCATATGGGATCATGGGCTTTAAAAATAGGGGCATAGAGTACAAAAGCAAGGAAGTTATGCTAAACCATTAGAAATCAATAGTTAACTCTCAGCTGGAGTACTGTGTCCATTTCTGGGCACCACACTACAGGAAGAATGTCAAGGCCTTGCAGAGGGTGCAGAGAAGATTTACTAGAATGCTATCAGAGATGAGAAACTAGAGAAGCTGGGATTTTTCTCCTTAACACAGAGAAGATTAAGGAGAGATTAGATAGCTATGTTAAAAGTTATGAAAAGTTTTGCTAGAATAAATAAGGAGAAACTGTTTCCACAGGTGGAAGGGTCGGTAACCAGAGGACACAGATATAAGGTAATTGGCCAAAGGACCACAGCAGAGATGTGGAGAATTTGTTTTCTTCTATGCAGTCAGTTGTTATGATCTAGAATGCACTGGTAGCAGATACAGTAGTTACTTTGAAAAGGGAATTGGATATATACTTGAAAAGGAAAAAAATGCAGAGCCACGAGGGAAGAACAGGGGAGTGGAACTAATTGGATAGCTCTTTCAAAGAACTGGCACAAGCACAATGAGCAAAATGGTATCTTTCTATATTCTATACTTAATACACACACACACACACACACAAAGCCATTACTCACTGGTTTTACTTCCGTCGAATCAGCCTCAACTTGTACTTTGCCTTTCAAAATATGAGGATCAAATTCAAGAATTTTATACTTGATACCCATCAGTTCTTGCTTTTGAAGCCAGGCTCTAAATCAAATGGCAAGATTAATTATAATTATTTAATTCTAGTCTCGTATTAAACAAAATGCAGAACATAAACAGATCTGAAATATTTTTGAAAAGATTAACAAAAAACACAAGTTTACCTTAAATGACCAATGGTATCATTTGTAGTAACTATATAGAAGGCCACATTTGACCTGGTATTACTATATATACTGTTTATAGCTGCTATTACACCTCCAAGTCGCTCTTCTACAGCTGGGATTAGAATTGGAATCTCTTCACCAGTTCTCTCTCCTGTAATCCTCTGAAAGTTACCTGGCTGTACTCCACCATATCTTGATTCTACAATGTGAAAATTGAAGAATAGGAGGAAACAATTTACAAAGTGGGGAGATAATGCTTTAAAATTCTTTAATACCAGCTGTCAGAGAGCAAAAATGGGCACTTCTAGTTTCTCAGTGACTAGATTGTGATTCCTACAATAACTGGTTATTTAAAAACAGGATCCAGTCAGTTATGTTCCTTTAAAAATGCCAGGAACATGATAACATATCCCATGTATATTTGATTGAATTATGACTGTAATTACTTACTGTTTTAATTTTCTGTTGATTGAAAGTGAAATAACATTAATAAATAGTTACTAAATCTAACATTGTTCTTTATGTATATTAGATCTGGTCACTCAACTGATGTTCAGCAGATAAATAACAATATTCTTGTAATAATCGAATGAATACAAACTTGTTTTCTCTTTGTTGTATTAGCTGGACAGCCAATTGGCTGAAAAGAATCTAGTATGAACAAAGATCATTCAGGGCAACACAATTTGTTAGTAAGATACTAAAAACTAAAGTCAGGATGTATTACCATTTTACAACAGTTAAAATTAACAAATGAGTATTTTAACTATTTGACTGTATAACACAAATGCTTTTGCATATGATATTAACGCAAGTCTACAAGATAAGTGAGTGGTGATTGCAAGATCATGGAACAGGCAACACCACTTTTCAGATGTGTTGACCATTAATAGATATGCTTGTCAAATTACATTGGGTATTTATACATCTAAGTTGTTACGATCACCTGGTTCATGGCTTGTATTAATTTTCTAGAGGTGACTTTTAATTTGGGAATTAGTTTTTTTTAATGCAAGACGAATGAAACACCTAGTTTAAGAAGCTGGCAAACAAACCTAGGGTGGTTACAAATCAAAGGGTGGCCCATATGTATTTAGTAAGGTCATAATGGGAAGTGTGAAGACCCTAAAGAATAGGAACTTCTTGATGGATACGGTGTGTCTGCAGCTGCCTCAATCAGAGGTTTAAATTATTATGGTTTTCCAGAACAAAGGGAAGATTTGGAGTAGGAAATAATTAGTATAAATTGCTATCTGGGACATCCCATTGGTACCACATTGCTATGGAGATAGTTGATGCAGGGGGTGTCTGTTGCTGTTTTGATCTGTGTGCTTGTTGACAGAGAAAGCAGTTGGATTTTGGAAAGCTGTTGGCTTTGAAAGTAGCTGGAGCAAAGAGGCCATTGGGAACCAGGGTTTTTTTTGTTCTGAGTAAGCTCCGTGCTCAAGCTGAGAAGTCCAGATCCAGGAGATCTGATATCCCAGAAAATAGCTGAGAAATTAAGGAAAATCAAAGTGAATTCCTAAGAGCTCTGGTACACTTTGGATTGGTCCCAGGAGAAGTGAACAAACTGCCAAGATCCTGTAGTGTATAGGGGAACTCTTGGGGTGGAAATAAAAGTCAAATGGAAGTGTGCAATTAAGATTTTTAAGTTTAAAGTATGTATTTCCAAATTGCAGTGTTAAGTCAGTGGTGTTTTGCTTTGTTTAACCCTTGTACAGTAAAGCTTTTGTTTAAAATGTGAAATACTGTGGTGTAATTCTTTCAGTAATAACTGGGAATTTAACTTTCTCTTTTTAAATGTTAATGGTCACTATTGGGATCGTAACAAAGTGAATATACATCTTTTTGCACTGAGTCATTCTTTTGTCCATTTACAACGTTCATTTCTTATTCATAAAAGACAGATCTATTTTTGAAGTAGGAATGCAATGTGACAGATATAGCCCATTAAAAGCAGAACTCTAGAAGTGTTATAAATAAGGTGCTGACACATACAAAACTTAGTGCTATGAATGAGCTGGAACACAGATCATTAAATGTTGCTACATACCTGAATTTTCCTTCCTCAAAAGTTCATGTACATTAATTAGATTATGGTGTACAACTATCAAAAACACTATTGCAACAAGCAGGATTACGAGAATATGAACTGGAAAAGAAAAAAGAATTAAAAGGATAAATCTAAATTTCACCTTTCACCCCCACCAATTTCCCCTTTGCTTCTACAGGACCCGTGCTGAGGTACACACTGTAGAAACATGGTAACATAAGACAGTGAGTGGCAACAGGTTTTTAAACTGTGACATAATCATAGCCAAACTTAATCCGACTCTCCCCCATATTCCTACATGCTGACTTCCAGTAAAGGTGACTGGGCAATAACCAGGAGTAGGAGCCCTATGAAATAATGCCCCCCCCCCACACATTGCCAATTATAGAAACATGCAGTATGATGACTAACTCAACACAAACCAGGCAGTACACTAGGCACTGGCGGGGAGAGTCCAATTCACCTTCTTAATAAAAGTTTGTTTATACGTTTATTAATAGTTACTCTTGCGTACCTTTTCTGAAAGGCATTTTGATGTCTTGCTACAACTTTAGTTCACAATCTTCAGATCTGGAGAATGAAACAAAGATTTTTTCATAATCTTTATCAGCAAGCATGAATACCTAGCTCACATTTTCATTTGAAAATAAAACTACTTTACAGAACTACTGAAGTCATCTAATATTCAAAGATTACAATTTGATCGCTCACACACATCATTTGTCTAGTTATTTAACTTATTAATAGATTTGCTACTCCATCTGAAGCACATATGCAGAAACGTCATAGGTTATGATGGCGTAGAAAACAAATGATCAAATATCAGAAATAAGAATGCATTGCCTGCTATGTTCAACTAGATGACTGGCCTTGCAAACTATATACTGGAGATTGGCTAGTCTCCTGAAAAGTTAATTCTTAAACATTGCAGAAAATTTGAAACAAAAGATGTGGAAACACTCTTCAGATCAATCAGAAATTCAGTGGCGAGAGCAGAAAACTTCTTTGTTCACTCTACAGAATGTTGATTGACCTGGAGAATGTTTTCAGCATTTTCTATCTTTATTTCAGATTTCCAGCTTCTGCGGTTTTCTGCTTTATTCAGAAAATTTGAATTGAGTTTTTTTTATATGGAACTCTTCAAATCATTGTATCTTGCTTGCATTATCTTCTGTGCATAGCCATTTTACTGCACCTCATTTACCTCCCCTCACTTACATTCAATATTCACTCATTACGAGCCCTTTTGCAGATGTAACATGATCGAATAATGCTCATATACACAATTAGGCAATAAAATAAAAATTCCCTGATACCAGCATAAGCCTTCTCTACCTCCCCCTCCACCCACCTTTCGGCAACACATCATTAACAGAATAATAAAACAAAGTGACTCCTGACAACGCAGCAGCCCGCTGACGTCATCAGAGTGCGCCAAGCTGTGCACATGTGCAGCTGCATCATGCCAGGACTAAATTGCACATGCACGGGATGATGTCATTGCGCATCCGCACCTGGTCCAACTTCGCGCTGCGCGATAAAGCGCCATCGGGTATCCAGCCCTCCACTTGGCTGGAGGAAGCGGCTGAATGGGAGACTTTGAGGCTGCAGCTCTTACCCCTCGGCAACTTGACGTTTCCTCCCTTCAGCCACTTGCTCCAGACCTCGCTGCTCCCCACCCCACCACTCCCTTGGTCAATTGTTCCTCGCTTTGCAACACACTGCTCTCCGGCCGCTCGCTCCCCGCCGGCCCCCTCCAGCCGCTAGCTCTAGGTGGCGCTGCTTCCCTCCTCTCGGACACTCGCTCCTACGTTGCCTTGTCACCCCTTGTGGCCTGCCTTGCTTCTTCGGGCAGCGCGTGGAGAATGATGAAACGTGGGAACAAGTGGCTGAGAGGAGGGAAGTGGCGCCGCATATAACTAGTGGTTGTGGGGGGGGCCAAAGGACTGGAGAGTGGGGTGGCACGAGTAGGGAACAATCGGCCAGGGAAGTTGGGGGGTGGGGGGAGAGCAGTAAGGTCTGGAGTGAGCGGCTGGGGTGGGGCAGGGAGAAGCAGCCGGTGGGGAGCAGGGGGAGAAAGCAGCTGATGGGGTGGAGAGGGAGAAAGCAAGTTGCTGGGAGGGGGGGGTGGGGGAAGAAAGAGGGGCCAGTCAGACGGGAGCTAGTAGCTGCGTTCGGGGGAAATAAGTCCTAGTCAGTCATATAAACGAATCACAATAACGAATTGGCAACACATTTTAAATTCTGCCCGATTTTCTTTTCCACTGATCGGGGTGCCAATTCACTATCTTCCAATGGAAATTCAATCATAAAATTCCTTTTGTATTTAATAAGATTAGTGGAATATTAAATGGTTCTAAGGATTACAGTTAGTATCCTATAATTACATAATAGCATATTACGGGGCTCCCATCCAAATTAATGCAAGGTTAGTTTGCTAGAACAATCTAGCCATGAGCTTTTCCTGTGATAAATTGAACAGCGCCATCTTTAATCCTGGCAGCTGTCTGAACGTCACAGACACTGACGTTCCAGTTGAAGAGCCTGCATTTGCGCATGTGCAAGTACTGCACCACCTCGTGGTTTCATTGTCAGCAAATGCAGCCATAATAAAAATTTGTAAAGGGCACAAAATGAGTGGAGAAAAAAATGTTAGAACAGCAAGAGAGCAAAAATGCTAACGAACAGAGTAAAATTTTTAAAAACACATGGCTCGAGTAGAGAACATATAGTCCCGTCTATCAGAACCCGGAGTACTAATGAAAGGTCACAGACCTGAAACATTAACTCTGCTTCTCTCTCCACAGATGCTGCCTGACCTGCTGAGTTATTTCCAGCACTTTGTTTTTATTTCAGATTTCCAGCATCTGCACTATTTTGCTTTTATTATGCCAGGGAATCAACCCTGGTTCAATGAGGAGTGCAGGTGAGCATGCCAGGAGCAGCACAAGGCATATCTAAAAATGAGATGCCAACCTGGTGAAACCACAACACATAATTATATGCGTGCTGAACAGCAGAAGCAGCATGCGCAAGCGATAGACAGAGCAAAGCCATCCCACAACCAATAGATCAGAGCTTTGCAGTCCTGCCACATTCGGTTGTGAAGGGTGGTGGACAATTAAATCCTCAGTGATGGGGGAGCCCGGTACGTCAATGCAAAAGACAAGGCTGAAACATTTGCAACCATCTTCAGCCAGAAATACTGAATCGATTATCCACCTTGGCCTCCTCCTGAGGTCCCCATCATCATAGATGCAAGTCTTTAGCCAATTCGATTCACTCCATGTGATATCAAGAAATGGCTGAAGGTACTGGATTCAGCAAAAACTATTGGCCCAGTCAACATTCCGGCTCTGGTACTGAAGACTTGTGCTCCAGAACTAGCCAAGCTGTTCCAGTACAGCTACAACACTGGATTCTACCCGACAATGTGGAAAATTGCCCAGGTATGTCCTGCCCACAAAAAGCAGGACAAATCCAATACGGTCAATTACCGCCCCATCAGTGTACTCTCAAATCATCAGCAAGGTGAAGGAAGGTGTCATTGACCGTTCTATCAAGTGTCAGTTACTCAGCAACAATCTGCTCACTGATGTTCGGTTTGAGTTCCGCTAGGGCCACTTGGCTCCAGAACTCATTACAACCTTGGTCTAAACATGGAAAAAAGAGCTGAATTCCAGAGGTGAGGTGAGAGTGATTGCCCTTGATATCAAGGCAGCATTTGACAGAGCCCTAGCAAAACTGAAGACAATGGGAATCAGGGGGAAAACTCTCCACTGGTTGGAGGCATACCTAGCACAAATGATGATCGTGGTTGTTGCAGGTCAACGGTCTCAGCCTCAGGACATCACTGCAGCAGTTCCTCAGGGTAGTGTCCTCGGTCCAACCATCTTCAGTTGCTACATCAATGACCTTCCCTCCATCATAAGGTCAGAAGTGGGGGATGCTCACTGATGATTGCACAGTGTTCAGTAGCACTCACGACTCCTCAGATACTGAAGCAGTCCGTGCCTGCGTGCAGCAAGACCTGGTCAACATTCAGGCTTGGACTGATAAGTGGCAAGTAACTCATGCCACACAAGTGTCAGGCAATGACGATCTCCAACAAGAGATGCTGGAGATGTTCAACGGCATTATCGTCGCTGAATCACCCACCATCAACAGTCTGTGAGTTACCATTGTTACAACCGACCGCTCCAGTCAAAGCCCCCAATCAAAATATACGATTCTGATTGTGGTGGGGCTAACGCACTGTTAATTCAATCCCATCGCTTCACAGATCAGCTAACATATCATTTAAAACTTTCCAAATTAAAGAAAGACCCAATCAAATTGTACCATCTATTAACCCCCGAATGAGGCTAACCAAACCAGGTGTCTTTAAATCAATAAATTAACTCTTTAATTAGAAGAACTAAATTCTTAAACACTATGAACATTTAAAAATTGGAAAAAAATACAGTCCTTGCAAATTTACAGTCCAATGTTGCTTGAAGTCCTCACAGGATGTTGCTCGAAATCCTCACAGGACGTTGCTTTCCTTCTCCAGCGAATTTCAACAATTAACGACTTGCAAACACTTTCAACAGAATCAATCTGACTTTAGTGTTTTTGAGGGATAAAAGATTGTCCCAGTCTAACTTCCCTTTCTTCAATTTAAATTACCAGAGATCCCTGTTTTGGCTTGATGTTTTTAGAATTTTGAGAGATAATAATTAAACAGACTAAATTCCTATTCCTTCAGTTTAAATGGTTGAGAGCTCTTTTTCCAGGTGCTATCATCACAGCTGTGTTTTCTGTCTGTGTCTGTTAGAACAAACTGTCTTCAACTACTAAGCCAGTTCAAAACAGAACTGTAACAAATGTATCGCATCAGACTCACTCACAGCGGCTACATCTATGGTAACGAGAATGCACCCTTTCAATCGCAGTCTCTAAATGGCTGTTTCTAACGGCAACCGAAAATGCACCTTTTTATAACTCCTGAGGCTTGCCAGCTCTTAAAGCAATACTGATCCCTTGCATGCCTGAAAGGCAAATTGCATATTCCTGAAAAAACTACAGGACCGTGACACCATTGACCAGAAACTTAACTGGACCAGCCACATAAATACTGTGGCTACAACAGCCAGTCAGAGTCTGGGAATTCTACAGTGAGTGAATCACCACCTGACTCCGCGAAGCCTGACCACCACCTACAAGGCACAAATCAGGAGGGTGATGGAATACTCTTCACTTGGCTGCATGAGTGCAGCTCCAATAACACTCAAAAAGCTCGACACCATCCCGCTTGATCAGCACTCCAGCCACCTTAAAAACATTCATTCCATACACAATCGGCGCACAGTAACAGCAGTGTGTGCCATCTCCAAGATGCAATTCAGCAACTCGCCAAGCCTCCTTTGACAGCACCTCCAAACCCACAACCTCTACCACCTAGAGGGACAAGGGCAGCAGATGCTTGGCAACACCACTACCTGCATGTTCCCCTGCAAGTCACGCACCATCCTGACTTGAAACTATATCGCTGTTCCCTCACTGCTACTGGGTTAAAATCATGGAACCCCCTTCCAAACAGCACTGTGGGTGTACGAACACCATATGGACTGCAGTTGTTCAAGAATGCAGCTCACCATCACCTTCTCAAGGGCAATCAGGGATGGGCAACAAACGTCCGCTTTGCCAGAGATGTTCACATCCCATGAACTAATTAAAAAACGGTAGAGAGAGAATGCTCCGAGGAAGATTTATAGCAGAGAGACAGAAAATAAATTGCAGGGCAGTGAAGAAGAATGAATGAGGAGAGAAATTCACTACATTATAACATCGACGACCCTCAAAATTACTTCATTTGCAAAATAAGGAAAACTGAAACGTGCCAAGAACTACTGACCCTCTGTACTACAAAACCTCAGAATCCCAACAGTATACACAACTGTGCCTCCAAGCCCAACTTTTCAGTGTTGCCAAAACCTCAAAGCACCCCAATTCCTAGGACATTAACCACAGTACTACCAGAACCACTCATGCAGTACTGCAAACCTCTCAAAGCCTGTCCCAGTTCTATAAAACTACAAGACCCCCCAAGACCATTCTGCCAAATCTCAGGTCCACTTACACCAGTGCAATGTATGTAAACTCAGGAATCCCCCGCCCCTTCCCAGTCCAGCTAAACCCATAAGGCCTTTCTCCCTACTGTGCTGCTAAACACTAGGGAACTACCTGGTACATCCAGTCTACTACATTTCTGTGCATCTTGGGCTTTGCAATTGCCAAAAGATATAAAAATTTGAGTACATAGCTCAAGCAATGCATATATAATAATCCAAAGTATATATAAAAAAGCACAAGGTCACTGATTTACGCTTTTCACAGAAAAAGGGAGTCACAACATTCAATCCTCAAAACACCTGTAAAAATTCTAGAATACTATGCATGGGTGGGTCCAGAAGTGGATGGTCTGGGGATTTGCAACATGGGATGCTTTGAAGTTTTGACAGCACTGAAAGGTTGGTGGAAATACTCTGGCAGCAGCTGTGGAGAGAGAAAAACAGGTTTAATGTTTCAGGTCTATAATGTTACCTCTGTTTTTGTCTCTTCACAGATGCTGCTAGACTTACTGTGTATTTCCAGCATTTTGTTTTTATTTCACATTTCCAGCATCTGCAGTACTTTGCTTTTGTACTGAAAGGGGCCTTGCTGTAATCAAATTGGTTGCTATGTTTACTTATGTAGATGTCAGCATGGCTCAGTGATAACACTCTCACCTCAATCAGAAAATCATGGGATCCAGCCCCATTCCATAGCCTTGAGTAAATGTTCTTCTGTGCAGTACTGAGGGGGGTACACTCTTGTAGGTGCTGTCTTTCAGATGAGCTGTTAAACTGAGGTTTTACCTACCCACTCAGGAAGACTTAAAAGAACCCATGGCAATGTTTGATAAAGAACAGAGAGCTCTCCTGGTGTCCATTTATCTCTCATCATTAAAAAGTTCTAACGAGAGGTCATCGACCTGAAAAGTTAACTCAGTTTCTCTCTCCACAGATGCTGAGTATGTCCAGCATTTTCTGTTTTTACTTCAGATTTCCAGCACCTGCAGTATTCTGCTTTTGCAACATTAGGAAGTATATATTTGGCCACATCCCATTGTTGTTTGTTGTTACGTTGCTGTGCGCATATGCTTCACTACATTATAACGGTGACTACCCTCAAAATTACTTCGTTCGCAAAAACCACAATCATTATAAACGATAAAATAAAATGATGAAAGGTAACTGACCTGAAACGTTAACTCTGCTTCTCTCTCCACAGATGCTGCCTGACCTGCTGAGTATTTCCAGCACTTTGTTTTTATTTTAGTATAGAAGATTCCATTGTCTGTCTCACTATAAACATTGCCACAGGAATTGTACATCTATCACTACAGCAAGACTTATGTTTTGTGAGGAAAGCCTGGATTAATGAAATTACATCATGATTTTTTTCTCAAAATACTCCATAGTAAACTTACAAACTGTAACATGACAAAATTTTCCAGTCAGCTTGAAAAATTGAATTTGAATTACTACAAAGGAAATAAAGATCAAGTTTCAGTTTTATGACTGTCAATTTTTTTGCTGAGGTGGTTCACAAAATTTGCTTTAAATAAAATTTTCAAGTAATGCTCCCACTGTATACATGGAATTGCTGTGGGCATTCATCATCTGATTGTTTATGGTTCACTGCAACTCTTTGTCTGACTCACTAACTCTTAATTTATCCAGATCAAATGTGCCTTTTGATTTAAGATTAATTTCCAATTGATAGGAAAGCCCTCATTAGGAAGCAATATGCCATAATCAAAAAACTCGCTCTATGTTCAGCCCTTTTCCTGCCCACTGCAAAGAATGCCAAGTTAACCCACATAGTTGACAACAGCCCATTAGCAGAAGTGATATTTTGAGTGCATAAAGTCCTTTATCACACAAACTGTAAACCTAATATAATCATTTTATCAAAGATGATATTTTGTTTATACAATCTTGGTGACAGCACAAACCCACAGCTATAATTGGGTTTATTGCCTGCTGTCACAGCACTGGCTTTTAAACATACTTTCCTCACACAACCAATATTTAAAATCAATTTAGAGCAATGGAAAAAGGTCATTTTGAATCCTAATTATTTTGGGAGGAAAACTCGCACATAACTGAGTATCTTAAGGAAAGTACGAGACTGAATGAAAACATAATAAGAAACCATGACTATTGGAGGGATACACATACAGATATAACATGTTGCAGCTGGAAAAATAACTTGCCCCAGGCTAGGTGGTGAGAGCAACTCCATGTACACAGTGGGGACATTACTTGAGAACTTTACTTAAAGCAAATTTTGTTCATTTGAAAAGAGGAAAAAAGAAAATTAGTGGCTACAAGCGAACATGCCGAAGGAGACTAGAAAGCAATAAAGGCGGATATTAACACTTTAAACAAGTAGTGCTGAGAAGCTTTACCTGTATCACGAGAAAGCCACTAAGTTTAAATTAACAGCAGCCAACTGCCAACTCAACACAAGAGAGCAGGCCGTCCTTTACCATTTCAGACGTCCAACTCACTGCCTGAATCGCTTATAGCCTTCAAAATAAAACACAACACATGTGATAAAATACCACTCCAGATTTATCATACGTGAGGAGTTGCCGATAATTACATTTTCTTGAAACCTCCTGGCATGGCGATTCTGTGTCGGCAGCTGTTAGGCAGGCCCACTCCACTGGTTGCTAAGGCGAGGGGTCCTGGCAAAAGTGATTGCGTAGCCTTAAGGTAGCAGAGGCAAAGCTTCTGGGAAACTCAAGCGTGGTTGGGTGTGAGTATTCGAGTTGCATAGGAAGAGTGGCTGCCATAGGGACAACGGATCGCAGCTTCTAAGATGCTTTCCTACCTGAAGTCGTTCCCTACCCACATGGTAAGCGGGAGTCAGCGCATTGTGGGCCTCGGGGAGGAAGGTGACTCCTCTCCCAGCAAGTTGATCCACCCTGCTGGATACTCAACTGCTTGTTGGAGCGGAGACATGGTGGTTGGGAAGCTCAGATTCGCAGCTTCTTCCAAACACCTTAGCGATTTGGAGAGAGGACTTAGCCGGTGTTAAAGCTTTCACCCTTTTGGATGCGTTGTCTACCTTCCCCTTAAAGATGCATGTGAGGATCGGCTGTACGTACGAACATACGAATTAGGAGCAGGAGTAGGCCATTCGGTCCTTTGAGCCTGTTCCGCCATTCAATAAGTTCATGGCTGAATTGATTACTCCACATTTCCACTTACTCTTGATAACCTTCCAGTCCTTTGCTTATCAAGAATCCATCTACCTCTGCCTTAAAAATATTCAAAGACTCTGCTTCCACTGCCTTTTGAGGAAGAGAATTCTAAAGACTCACAACCCTCTGAGAAAAAATTTCTCCTCATCTCATCTTAAATGGGCGACCCCTTATATTTAAACAGTGACTCCTAGTTCTAGATTCTCCCACAAGAGGAAACATCCTTTCCACATCCACCCTGTCAAGACACCTCAGGATCTTATATGTTTCAATCAAGTCGCCTCTTACTTTTCTAAATTCCAGCGGTTACAAGCCGAGCTTGCCCAATTTTTCCTTGAGATAGCCTGCCCATTCCAGGTATTAGTCTAGTAAACCTTCTCTGTACTGTCTCCAATGTCTTTACATCCTTAAATAAGGAGACCAGTACTGTACACAGTACTCTAGATGTGGTCTCACCAATGCCCTGTATAGCTGAAGCATAACCTCCTGACCTTTGTATTCAATTCCCCTCGCAATAAATGATAACATTCTAGTAGCTTTCCTAATTATGTGCTGCACCTGCAAACGAACCTTTTGTGATTCATGCGCTAGGACACCCAGATTCCTCTGCATCTGAGCTCTGCAATCTCTCACCATTTAGATAATATGCTTATTTTTTATTTTTCCTGCCAAAGTGGGCAATTTCCCACATTATACTCCATTTGCCAGGTCTTTGTCCACTCACTTAACCTATCTATATCCCTTTGTAGCCCCATTATGTCCTCTTCACAAGTTTCTTTCATACCTATCTTTGTGTCATTAGCAAATTTAGCAACCATTCCTTCGGTCCCTTCATCTAAGTCATTCATATAAATTGTAAAAAGTTGAGCTGTGGGTAGCACACTCACTTCTGAGTCAGTAGGTTGTGGGTTCATGTTCCACTCCAGGACTTGAGCACAGAAATCAAGGCTGACACTCCAGTGCATAACTGAGGGAGTGCTGCATTGTTGGAGGTGCCATCTGTTGGAGGTGCCACCCTGTCTGCCCTCTCAAGTGAATGTAAATGAACCTATGGCACTATTTTGAAGAGGAACAAGGGAGTTATCCATGGTGTCCTGGCCAATATTTATCCCTCGAGCAACATCACAAAAATAGATTATTCAGGTCATTATCACATTATTTGCGGGAGCTTGCTGTGCAAAGGTTTGCTGTTGTGTTTCAACAGTGACTACACTTCAAGAAAGTACTTCGGCTGTAATGTGCTTTGGGACATCTGGTGGTCGTGAAAGGTGTTATATAAATACAAGTCTTTCATTCAAAGGGAAGCTGGATAAGGTGATGAGGGAGAAAGGAATCAGATATGCAGATAAGGTGAGATTAGGTAGGGTAGGAGGAGGATAATATGGAACATTAATACTGGCGTAGACCAGCTCATCTGAATGATTTGTTTCTGTACTGTAAATTCTTAAGTAAATGCAGAGCAATTGCCTTCTAATAGATTGAAAGTGTAACTAGGGTAAGGCCTGTCAACATTGAATGTACAGATTAATGATTAGCTTGGAGCTCCTCCTTCAACCATTTAGGATGATATGATGACTGCTGTACCACTAATATTTTATAATAGAGTGCAACAGCAGTAACTGAGTATAATTTGGGGGTGCAGCTAATCTGAACTGTGCAGGATGAGGCAATGGGAAAGTGGACCATGGTTTTATCTCTTACAATTATACAATAAAAGGATGGGAAAAGACCACCTGCTCAGTGCATGTCAGAACATGGTACTTATTTGAACACTATAATACAGCCTGTCTGTATCCTTTCTGTGACAGGTGCAGAAATGAGAATCTAGGCTGAAAGTGTCAGGATGTGTGTCCCTTATTTGAGTCTAATTACCATCAACAAAATTTACAAATTTAAATTACTGAAAACTAACCTTTAAAACTAAACAAGTTCAAGTAAAGTGGTGTTTGAAAGCCCTGTAAAACAAATTATTTGAAGAATACCTTCACAAACAATGTAGATGTTGCATCTGCATGTTGAGGTGTCAGATTTACAATTAGTAACTGCAAGCTGAGTCTGAGGTGAAAATTTTATAAAGTGCAAATACCATAATTCTAAACTCAAAACAGTTAAATATGCATTTTATTTCCACTCATATGATTGCAATGATATAGCGTTCACTTTAGAGTTACAAAACTATTTTAATGCTTAGAAACAAAAGTTTACCAAGGTTACTCTATAAGTGCAATATTACATGACCAGTAATGTGATCAATTGGTGAATTATCTACCCATTGTGACTAATATTGTGAAGCTGGTTATTTCCTAGTATATAACATGGGTTTTAAACGTGCCTCAGCTTAGAGGGGAAATTACTGGGACTGAACTGCTGGGAAGAGAAATGGTTTTATGCATGTTATACTTTGAATTTATAACAGGATGTAAACACCATTTATTTTTTATCAACTGCTGACATGAATGTTGGTGTCTACAATATATTGTTCCCTTTCATATCATCACTGGATTGAACTTCATAATATCATATGACGGGGATGCTACAAAAAACTGCCTCTGCTAGTAATTTTAAAATTCTTAATCTCCCATTGTCTTGGTAATGGTAAATTAAATGTTTCACTGTTATTACAGGAACATTATACAATATAAATTAGTGTGTGTCCCTTTTAATGCGAGAAGGTCCAATTGTTGCTCATTTTTGAATAGTGGATTCAATTGCAGGGCAGGTTGCAGACGAAAACCCCAGGTTTGTTTTAAAGCCTATTAACCAGTTGGAGACTATATGCTCTTGAAAGAGGGAACAGACAGAGCATTTTTAGGATTACTTTACATCAGTTAAAAAAGCTGACTGCAGAAGGTATTAAGTGTAAATTCTCCTATTTGTAAGATAAACTCTACAACTAGCTTCAAGCTGTTCAATTGTTTTTAGTTTGTTTTAACTAGGCCATGCTCTACTGCAACTCTTAAAAGTGTCAAGGTTGAGAGTCATGTGGGAAGAATGATCCGTTCAGATATGATTGAATAAATTTGCCTATGATTTAAGTGCATCAGAAATGAGAAATGCTTTGCAGTAATTTGTGGCATAAGATTTCTGACGTATCGATGCATTTGCAAAGGATATATGGACTGTGCAGTGGTTAGCACTGCAGCCTCACAGCTCCAGGGACCCGGGTTCGATTCTGGGTACTGCCTGTGCGGAGTTTGCAAGTTCTCCCTGTGACTGCGTGGGTTTTCGCCGGGTGCTCCGGTTTCCGCCCACAGCCAAAGACTTGCAGGTTGATAGGTAAATTGCCCCTAGTGTAGGTAGGTGGTAGAAAAATATGGGGGTAGTGTAGGGTTAGTATAAATGGGTGGTTGTTGGTTGGCACAGACTCGGTGGGCCGAAGGGCCTGTTTCAGTGCTGTATCTCTAAATAAATAAAATAGATGAAGCATGCAAAGTGTAAGGTATGTCTCTTGAAAACATTTAGCTTCTTTTACTCGTTCCTAGGATGTAGGCGTCATTAGCAACACCAATATTTGTTGCCCCTAATTGCCCTCGAGAAAGTGGTGATGAGCCTTCTTGAACCGCTGCAGTCCATCTGGTGTAGGTGCACCCCACTGTGCTGTTAGGAATCTGAGTTCCAGGTTTTTGACCCAGTGACAGCGAAGGAATGGCAATATAGCTCCAAGTCAGGATGGTGTGGCTTGGAAGGGAAATTGCAGGTGGTGTTTACTGCCCTTGTTCATCCAGGTGGTAGAGGTTGCGAGTTTGGAAGATGCTGTCGAAGGAGGCTTGGTGAGTTGTTGCAATGCATCTTGTATATGGTACACACTGTTGCCACTCTGCACTGGTGAAAAACTGTTAGCTATGTGATAGTAGAAGAAAATACCTACCAGTGTAAGGAAGTGAAATTGATGTTAGAAGAACTTAACATTGACTTAGTGCCTTTCACAATCTCAGGATGCCCCAAAGTGCTTTGTAATCAATAAAGTACTTTTGAAGTGTAGTCACTGTTGTAGGGAAATGCAGTAAGGTCCCACAAATGGCAATGAGCTAATGATAAGATAATCTATTTTTGATGGTGTCGTCTAAAGGATATACAGTGAACTGGACATAATTGCTGTTGAAATACATACACCTGCAACTAAAACTGCAGATGATTATTTGGTGGGGTGAAAATATGAGAAAAGTATGACCATTTTGTCCAATAAGGTTAAACACCACTAGTATAGTATAAGCAGTTTTTGTAATGTGGTTAGACAATTATTAATAAGCTGAGAACAAAATATTTGCATTGTGATCTAATTGTGTAAATCTCATCACCATAGAAATTGTTTAATAGATTCGACTTAATTTTTCATAATATAGTACTAAATGGACGATGAAAATAACTAAATGCACATTTTAAAACTAAGTTAAGCTGACTTGGAAAAATCTTACCAGTATGTCAGAAGTAAAATATACAATATACAGTGGCATTTGTTTTTAAGAGTACGTAATGCAGCTTTTTAATTTGCTTAATCTATATAATTCATTTTTTGTTTGTAGGACTACAAGGGACAACAATTAGCAGAGCAAACTTTTCAACGAGTAATTGTTGCATCTGCTGTAAGTATGTTTTTTGTAATAGAAAGAGACAATTTGGTCTTTGATTTGAAATTACAGTATTTATTTTCTTTGATAGATTATTGGCTTCATTTATGGTTACATGATTGAGCAGTTTGGATGGACTGTTTACATTGTTCTGGCTGGTTTTGCCATTTCATGCCTGGTAAGTTATAGAAACAATCTTCAAGTTACAGTTGTAATTACAGTGCTTATTTCACATTGATATAATTTAAAAAAAAAGAAGCAACTCATTTTGCCTCAAAGCAAAAATCCAAATTGATGGTTTTCAGTTCAATATACCCAACAAAAATGGTAATTTATCTGAAAGAAAAGCAAAATACTGCGGATGCTGGAAATTTGAAATAAAAACAAAGTGCTGGAAATACTCAGCAGGTCTGGCAGCATCTGTGGAGAGAGAAAAGCAGAGTTAGCGTTTCAGTTCTGTGACCTTTCATCAGAATCCAGGCCCTTTATATATATTTTTAGCTTGTGTACCAGCCACTACTGTGTTTTTTGTCTGCTACTGGTCAGACTATTTGGAAGCAAGTTAAAATAATCTTAAAAGTTTAACTTGTGTGTTTGCTATTTTAATTTACTGTATCAGTTCTGGTTGAATATTTTAATAATTCATGCAACAGTAGCTTGGTTTTCTGTTAACTCAGTAATCTAATTTTACATTTTTTCAGCTAACCCTTCCTCCGTGGCCTATGTACCGTAACCATCCACTGAATTGGCAACCAGAGGTACAGACTGAGGAGAAAAAGCAAACTGAGAGTGTCAAGAAACCAAAAAAGCATAAATAACATCAAATTATTCTGTATACAGCCACACATCCTGATTTTTATTTCATGACTTAATAAATGTTGCTGAATCAGAATGTATTGTGTTTACTAAGCCAGTTCATAGATTCATAGAATACAGCACAAAAGGTGGCCATTTAGCCTGTCATGTCTGTTGTGCAGTAATTATTTAGAGCATCGAGGTTTCCAATGACAGGAGAAGTGAAAACTGAATTCCACATTACATATTGTGTGTATTTTTTTCAGTAGGTTGTCTTTCCTTTCTTCCTCCATCCAGTTCATTACTGATGCTAGTCTTAGCAAACCTAATGTAGACTCTTTTTTTCTGCTGAAACTCAGCTGTGGGGGGACTAAATTTTAATTCCACTGCTGTAATGCATAGCATTACACTACACAGCTTCTTACCCTTGATACACTATAATTACCTTTTTAAAGTAATGGTCCCAGATGTCACATAGACAAAGGGTCCATATCTGCAGCATAAATTCAAGAACAATTTATTTCCAGTTTATACTAGTTGATCCCAGCTAGGGCTGCAGTACCTCATGTTAAGAAATGGAAAATTGGATCTAGTCTGGAAATGTTCATTTTGGTGCGGGGTGAGAATAGGATCTAGCTTGGGCGTGATACTCTCCAGACAGCCTACCAGCAATCATCGTGAAAGCTCATGTGAATAACCTCCATTTGGGTGAGATAACAGTGGACAGCTACTGCTCAAGAGAGGCTCCAGGAGGGACGGAAGAAAATGAAACTCCTACACAAGTACTTTCTAAGAGGAGGGACAATGTTATTTCAGAATAGGATGCAGAGTACATGTCTGAAGTTTCACCTTTCTCTTTAACACTAAAGTATTTGGCAAAAACTGGGATTTCTGATTCTGCTACTACTTTAGAAGGCCTTGATTTATAAAGATGTCTGTTAGCTGGTAGCATTGTAGAGTATAGTAACAATCTATACTTTTGGCTTGTTAACGGACTGAAATCAAACTTAATGCTTTGTCCCCCAGCCAAATGAGATGAGGTTCATCAATTGACTTGTAAAATAATGCTCCAACAGGAGGTTACTGTTGAGCTCATCTAGGAGCTGACACATTTTGAATGTTTGTAGTAAATAAGTTTTCAAAAACCTTTCAAGCGGTCATATTTTGCCAGCAAGTGAGTGACTCCCAATTACATTGGCCTGGACAACTATGGCACAGCTGAGATCAGAACTTACACTGTTTTGGAACCATGTGGACTTAGGGCAGCAGCAGCATGTCCAAATTATTTACCCATTGAAAAAATAACTACATTTCTCGTTCTGCATATGCCCAACTGGAAGGAACATAATGTTTTCCTTTATCTTTGTACAAGTTAAATTGGGCATTTAAGTGGAAAGTTTTTCATAAAGAATACTTAGATATTTTAATTTGCACTAAGAAAATTTTAATTTTTAACTGTAAATAGCTGAATTTAAACTTTGCATTAACTGTATACTGAAAGTTTATGTTGGAAACATCCATTAATATAAATTCACATCTTGTTAGTTGGAGGCAAGTTGCAGGGTTTTTCAGTAATGTAAATGAAAAATTGCATTTCAAACTAGGAACGTCACGAGATATTGCAATATAAAGCAACATAACTTTGAAACTAAAATTTGAATTTTTTTGTCCTAAATTTGGAAAAAACTGATATTTTCATATCAGTGACAGTCATGTACAAATATATGTACATATAGTTCATTGCAAATTTATTTACTTGAATATAATCTTTATATTTTTGTTTATACAGTATTTGTGTGTAAATTCGTCTAAACTTTTTACATTTTCCTTGTTTTATAACTTGTTCTGTTTCTTCTTGCCTTTCGTATCCATTTTTTGCTTTCACATTTTCTTTCTATGTCTTTCTTGCTTTATCTTTTCTTTTATGGGCTGTAGTTTTCTCAAATTGCCAACTAGAAATCAAAAACTGATGGGCAATATTCCCAGAACTACTTCACAAAAAACTCAGTTGTTTCCTAGTGTCAGTTTGGCTCTGTTCCCTCCACCAAGGACGTGAGTGTACTATTTATGTTCACTTTAGTGTAATACTGAGGGATTGCTGAATTTTCAGAAGTGCTTTCTTTCCAATGAGACTTTTAAACTAAGGCTCTGTCTTTCTATTCAGATAGATAAATAGAAGTTGTAACGCGGACCAGCTGACCATTTGGTCCAACTAGTCTGTCACCATTTAGGCACTATTCAAACAAATGGTCCTAATCATAGCTATACACCCTGTTTACATGGCATTACTTAAGCATCAAGGAATCCTCCCTCAATCAACACCACCAGAAATTGATTATCTAGCCACTCATTATTTGGCTAGTTGTGGGACCTTGCTGTAATTAAACTTACTGCTATGTTTGCTTACATAGGCATTAACTGTGGCTCAATGGTAGCATTCTTGCTTCTGAGTCAGACAGCTGTGGGTTCAAGTCCCATTCCAGAAACTTGAGCATGAAATTTAAGCTCTCCTTCCAGTGAGGGAATGCAGCACTGTTGGAAGTGCTTGCTTTTGGATGAGACATTGAACTGAGGCCTCGTCTGCCCTCTCAGGTTAGACGTAACAGATCCTGTGGCACTATTTATCTGTCAGCCAACATCACTAAAGCAGATTACCTGGTCATTATTGTATTGCTGTTTATGGGACCTTGCTGGGTGCCAATTGACTGCTACATTTCCCACATTACAACAGTATCTACACTTCGAATAAAGAAAACAACTTAATTGCTTGCAAGTGTTTTGAAAAGCCTGGAGGTCATGAAGGGCACTATACGAGTTTAACTCTTTTGTATGAGCACTTTGGGACATCTTTTGGATATGGTAAGACATTATGTTCTCACTAATCTTCAATAAACACAGGACTTTTTTAATCTGTTCATTTTGTTAGCTTCAGAAATCATGTAACTTTTAGATTCTACTGAATGCTGTTATTTCATTATTAATATTTATATGGGTGCCTATAAGTGATCATAACATTTGAGATAGCTTTTAGAAATAATAACCCAGGACATAATTAACAGTCACTTGGACAAGTATGGATTAATTAAGAAAAGCCAGCCTGGATTTGTTAAAGGCAAATTTTTTGACCAGGTAACAGATGAGGATTGATGTATCAACTGCCTTTTGGAAGTTAATATATACAAGTGCCACGTAATGGGCTTGTCAACAAAGTTGAAGCCCATAGAATAAAAGGGGCGGTGGCTGCATAGATATGAAGTTGGCTGAAGGACAGGAAGCAGAGAGTAGTAGTGAAAGGTTGTTTTTCAGACTGGAGGAAGGTATACAGTGGTGTTCCCCAGGGGTCAATACTAGGACCACTGCACTTTGTGATATAAATGACTTGTATAGGGCACAATTTCAAAATTTACAGATAACACAGAACTTGGAAACGTAATGGACAGCAAGGAGGATGGTGACAGACTTCAAGAGTACATAGACTGGCAGAATGGGCAGACATATGGCAGATGAAATTTAATGCAGAGAAGTGTGAAGTAATATATTTTGGTAGAGAGAAAGAGGAGAGGCAATATAAACTAAAGCATACCATTTTAAAGGGGGTGCAGGAACAGAGATACCTGGAGGTATATGTACACAAATCGTTGAAGGTGGCAGGGCAGGTCAAGAAAGTAGTTAAAAAAACATACAGGATCCCGGCTTTATAAATAGAGGCATAGAGTACAAAAGCAAGAAAGTTATGAAATAAACCACTGTTTGGCCTCAACTGCAGTATTGTGTCCAATTCTGGGCACTGCACTTTAGGAAAGATGTGAAGACTTTTAGACAGAGTGCAGAAAATAATTTACTAGAATGGTTCCAGGAATGAGGGACGTCAGTCACGTGGATAGATTATAGAAGCTGGGGTCATTCTTAGAGAAGAGTAGGTTGAGAGGCGATTTGATAGAGATGTTCAGAATCCTGAGGGGTCTAGACAGAGTAGTAAGGGAGAAACTGTTACCATTGGCAGAAAGATCAGAACCACAGTACTCAGATTTAAGGTGATTGGAAAAAGAACCAAAGGCAACATGAAGAAAAACTTTTTTTATGCAGCAAGTGGTTATGATCTGGAATGCACTACCTGAAAGGGTGGTGGAGACAGATTCAATCGTAGCTTTCAAAAGAGAATTGGACAAGTACTTGAAGGGGAAAAAATTTTCCAAGCTATATGGACGACTCTGCTAAACCAGGTATTTGGCCACCAAACCTGACTGACAAAACCAGAATTCATCTCCATCAGTTATGATAATTCAAAAGCTACATACAACTATCTTTTAAAAATGTGATTTATGTAACTAGTACAGATTTTTAAAAAATGCTCTTCTACTTTTTCATTCTTACATTCTGATAGACCATAGTAAAAAGCAAAATAATTAATGAAGTATATTGTCTATTGCTCAAATATAGCTCTTAAGCTGTCAAACATTTACCTTTGTCCCAGACTTAGAAGCACAAGATAGAGATATTATAAACAATGAAGAAAATTCATTTGTATGATATGATTTCTTGACTTTACCTAGTTCATTGGACTCAATTTAACTTGATTCTAATTAACAATAGACCGTCAATGTAATCAATGAGAGCCATAAGAATTATTACTATATACAAGGTCAGTGCTCCTAAGCTTGCAAAGATTACACAAGCCTACAATGATAAACAAAAAGTTGCTTTATACATCTTCAACTTCATTTCAAAATGGAATAAACCCTGTTTAAACATGAAGATACACACTTTTTAGGAAACCTACCTTCAAAAGCAGTTCAACGCTATCTCCTGTCATCTGCTGAGACAGGCAAATTTACCTTTCAGCAGAAGGTAAGGTTAAGTTAGGTAAAGACTTGAACTCAATCTTTTCTAGTTGAGAATCCAGTGCTCTACAGTTATGTTATTCTGTTTTTAAATCACTAAACTATAACAGAAAGAGAAATTATAATTGGATAAGAGACTTAAGAAGTGTGGAATGTTATAGTCTGCAGGAAACCCACACATAAAACTACATTCCATTTACTTTGAAAACTGTACATTCTTTTTATTTTTCTAGCAAATATTGCAATATAACTGCAAGTTTACAAATTCCATGTTTACTACTGTGAACATATCTAGACAAAGTACAGTTAATGAAACAATACAACAAACCTAATTGAGAATTTGAATATTTGTAATTGTCTGAAATACAAATTGCACAAAGACCACATTATCTTTCTAGGTATAATATTGGTCTGGTTGGAGGTGAAACTACTATTGTAGGAAATTATTTCCTATTTCAAGCAGTGGATAGAAAGAGCTAAACAAATGCTCGCACCAGGTAATTCCTGCATATAGAAAGTGTTTTCTGTAAATTTTTACCCACTTGTTTCCTCTCATGACAAGTACCAATATGTCTGTGGTTTGGTCAACATTTGAGCTAATATTTATATACCCCCTTCTCCCTCCTCCCTATATTTCTGAATTCTTGAATATGTATTGTACAGTTCTCATTGATTCAATGATCTTGCACTGTCAATATTTTCAGATATATGCAAGGTATTCTGTTTTTGTTTGTGAGCACAAAATCTTGAAAATTGTAGACCACCCATTAGAAGGCAAATTTCTAGATTGTGAAAATACATTGCTTGGTATGGTACTGAACCATACAGATCAGAAGTGTCCAAGGTTGAATGTGATTTGTGCTGAGTTATTTCATTTCAGTTGAGTAGTGTCAAAAAGCACTAAAAGTGGTCTTGGCCCCTGGACTAGAAAAGGAAAAACATCCAGAATTAGCAGTCATGATTACAACTAATGACCCTGATGGAAAGTGCATGTGTGTGATTTACTTGAGGTCCCTTCTGATGTTCACCAAGAACAGACGCTAGTGTGAGGTAACAAATGGCTGAAACTATCCCAGCAGAAAGTTAAGAAAGAAAGTTAGAAAATTGTGGGAATAAAGTACTGTACTTTTGGAGTTGCTTGAAAAAAGTTCTCAAGGCACATCCTAAAATGTGCTGTGGTCTGTGGGCAATTTCTAGAAAAAAAGAATGTATAGTTATACACAGACATAAATTGGCTAACAGCAATTATTTCAACTGAGCTATGAATAAGATTAGCACTTTAGGGTACAACATATTTGGATCCTTAAACCCCATTAATTTAAGATACCAAAAGATGTAGTAAATTCCAGGATAGACATTGCTTGTCTATATATAAAGTAGGTATCTTGTGACACAAAATATCAACTGCATATCAACGATACTGTGATACATATTTAACTGTTCATCTAATAATTCACCAACAGCCGTAAGTTGATATTGAGAAGATATGATGCAATAGTCATTTTAATTCACCAACTGAAAGACGTCATGGCTAGGCGCACAGTGTGTCCATTGCTTCATAGTCCTTCGTGGAGTTCCTCTGTTGTTAATTGCATTGTGCAAAGTTAAAAGAAATCCAAGATGTGTTTGGATAACTGAGTTTTCCAGCTGTGATGGACAAATTTTAACTGATCAGTGTCTGTAAAAAGGCACTTCTTAAATTGAACTAATGCATTAAATTGTTTTAGGTACCATTCAGTCAAAAATTTGAATTATCTTCAAAGAACTTTAGTTGTTGGACCTTCATACTGTAATTCTGGTACAATTCTTCACCCATGTGTTCCTGCAGGCATTCCTAAAATGGTTATATAAATCAGACCAATGTTAAGTATTAAGCTGCTGATCCCAAGACAAATTAACAATTCCTTGAACGATTCAATGAATGTAGAAGGTGAGGAACCTACCTCCCTCCGGACTTCTTCATCGTTTTCCATAATGTGGTATACTTTTTCCAAAAGCTTTACTCCTAATCCTTTTATAACATCTGTTCGTAGAGCTTGAATTGTTCTTTTGATCTTCTCTGGTACAGATAAAACCTCTAAACAAAATAATAAACGGGAAATTGTTTAATCTAAACAGCAATCTAAAATATGCTGCAGCAATGTAAACAGAGGTCACAACCTTAATTTATATTGCAGCATCAAAAGATATTAAAATTGAAAACTTTCAAATTGAACAAACCCATAATTTTAAATTAACTATTCAATTAACTTATGGAATAAACAATACTTTAAATATGTGATAAGTGTTTCTGGTTGTTACAGACCAGTTGGAAAATCATTGAAACAGAAATCCTCTGGATCTTCCTTAGCTTTCCCATGAAGAATTAGGGTGTCTCTATACTTTCGCCGTAGTTTGAATTCTGGTGTTGGAGCAGGCATTGGATTTTCTCTGTAGGTATCTTTTGAATCCATGCTTAATGTCCGAGTCATCAGTTTTACCAGATCATGCATTTCATTGGAATCAGGTTTCCTAGAAGATAAACAGGAAATGTTTAGAAAGCAGCTGTGCTGGAAAAATTTGGCTGTGCAAGATCATGTAAATCATTGAGATCTTTACACATTCAAGAATAGATGGTTAAATATGGGGGGAGGGGAATGGATTGGTTAAAGGACAGAAAACAGAGAGTATAAATTTTCAGGTTGCCAGGCTGTTACTCGTAGGGTGCCACAAAGATCAGTGCTGGGGCCTCAGCTGTTTACAACTGTATTAATGATTTCGGTGAAGGGACCGATGGTAATATATCCACGTTTGCTGATGATATGAAGCTAGGTTGGAAATTAAGCTTTATAGAGGACGCAAAGAGTCTGCAAAGGGATAGAGATAGGTTAAGGGAGTGGGTAAGAAGCTGGCAGATGAAGTATAATGTGGGGAAATGTGAGGTTATTCACTTTGGCAGGAAGAAAAGAAAAACAGAATATTTGTTAAATGATGAGAAACTATTAAATGTTGGTGTTAGGAGGGATTTGGGTGTCCTTGTATAGGAAACACAGTTTAAATGTAGGTACAGCAAGTAATTAGAAACGCAAATGGTATGCTGGCCTTTAGTGCCAGGGGGTTGAAGTACAATAGTAAGGAAGTATTGCTGCAATTGTACAGGGTTTTAATGTGACCACACCTGGAGTAATGTGTACTGTTTTGATCTCCATATCTAAGGAAGGATATACGTGCCTTATTGGGGGTGCAAAGAAGGTTCATTAGATTGATTCTTGGGATGAGAGGGTTGTCCATTGAGGAGAGATTGAGAAAAATGGGCCTACACTCAGGTTTAGAAGAATGAGGTGTGATCTCATTGAAACATGTAAGATTTTGATAAGGCTTGACAGGATAGATGCTGAGAGGCTGGTTCCTCTGGCTGGAGAATCTAGAACTAGGAGGCACAGTCTCAGGATGAGAGTTCAGACATTTAGCACTGAGATGAGAAATGTCATCACTCGGAGCATTGTGAATCTTTGGAAGTATCTACTCTAGAGGGCTGTGGATGCTCAGTTGTTCGGTATATTGAGGACTAAAATCGACAGATTGTTGGACTCTAAGGGAATCAAATTTTATGGGGATCAGGTGGAAAGTGGAGTTGCGGTTGAAGATGATCTTATTGAATGGTGGAGCAGGCTCATGGGGCCACTCAAGAGGCTGTATCGCCTACTCCTGTTTCTTATATTATGTGGGGAGGTGAGGCATATAAATATTACTAGCTCAAATATTGAGTAAGTCACATTCATACTGCTACATGTGTCACATGGGAGGAAATAGCTGACTTAAAGAGAACATTCAATAGACAGGAATTTCTTGGTTAGGTAATTACCTAGTTCATCAAGAAGCACTTTTAATAAAGAGGCTTCTGTTTTCTTAAAAGTTTCCCAATAAAGTGTACAAGCAAAAATGAGAAACCCTGCTGGCTTAGTTTGAAATCACTAATTTGAAGTGCATTTTTGGTAATATAAGTGAAGTCTAAGGAAATTTGCAGATTGATTCCATGTGCATCCCTTTACATTTAAATATTTCTCCACCTATAGAACAAAGCTGGTCTGAGTTATAGACATAAACATAGAAGAAATAGGAGCATTAGAAGACCATACGGCCCTTGAGCCTGCTTTGCCATTCAATACAATAATGGCTAATATCCCTCAACTCCACGTTCTTGCCCACTCCCCATATCCCTTGATTCCGAGACACCAAAAATCTGTCTGTCACAGTCTTAAATCTATTCATGATGGAGCATCCACAACCTTCTGGGGGCAGAGAATTCCAAAGATTCACAACCCTTTGAAGAAATTTCTCCTCATCTCAGTCCTAAATGATCGGTCCCTTATCCTGAGACTGTTCCCCCATGTTCTCCAAGGGAAATAACCTCTGTGTCTACCATGTCAAGCCCCTTCAGAATCTTGTATGTTTCAATGATATCACTTCTCATTCTTCTAAATTCCAGCCTCTCATCATAGCACAACCCTCTCATCCCAGGAACCAATCTAGTGAACCTTCACGGTATCGCCTCCAAGGCAAGTCTACCCTTCCTTAAATATGGAAATCAAAACTGTGCACAGTACTCCAGGTGTGGGCTCACCAAAGCCCTGTACAATTGTAGCAAGCCCTCCTTATTTTTGTATGCCAATCCTCTATATATCTTTGCAGCCTCTCGGTGTCCTCCTCACTGCTTACATTTCATTTAGCTTTGTGTCATCAAACTGAAATACATTACTCACGGTCTCTTTGTCTAGGTCATTATTATAGATTGTAAGCAGTTGAGACCCCAGCACCAATCCTTACAGTACAGCCTGCCAATTTGAAAATGCCCCCTTTATCCCTCCTCTTTTCTTCCTGTCCATTAACCAATCCTCTACCCATGCTACTATATTACCCCAACTCCATGAGCCCTTTTCTTGTGTATTAACCTTTTCTGAGGCAACTTATTGAATGCCTTTTGGAAATCCAAGTACACTACAACTACTGGCTCCCCTTTATCTACCCTACCTACTAGTTACATCCTCAAAGAAATTCTAATAAATTTGTCAAACACAATTTCCCCTCGGAAAACCATGTTGACTTTGTCTGAGCATACTATGATTTTTTGAGTACATTATTAAGACTTCCTTAATAATGTGGGTGGCGCAGTGGTTAGCACCGCAGCCTCACAGCTCCAGCGACTCGGGTTCAGTTCTGGGTACTGCCTGTGTAGAGTTTGCAAGTTCTCCCTGTGACTGCGTGGATTTCTGCTGGGTGCTCTGGTTTCCTCCCACAGCCAAAGACTTGCAGGTTGCTAGGTAAATTGGTCATTGTAAATTGCCCCTAGTGTAGGTAGGTGGTAGGAGAATGGTGGGGATGTGGTAGGGAATATGGGGTTAATGTAGGATTAGTATAAATGGGTGGTTGTTGGTCGGCACAGACTCAGTGGGCCGAAGGGCCTCTTTCAGTGCTGTATCTCTAAATAAATAGATTCTAGCATTTTCCCAATGACTGATGTTAGGCTAACTGGCCTGTAGTTCCCCATTTTCTCTCTCGCTCCTTTCTTGAATAGTAGTGTTACATGAGCAAACTTCCAATCCACTGGGACCATTCTAGAATCTAGGGAATTTTGGACAATCATAACCAGGGCATCCACTATCTCTGCATCTTTTAAAACCCTAGGATTTAGGCCATCAGATCCTGGAGATTTGTCAGCTCTTAGTCTCTTATGTTTCTCCAATGCTTTTTCTCTGCTGATATTAATTATTTTAAGTTCCTCACTCTTATTAACGGGTTATACCTGATTTCTGGTATGTAATTTGTGTCTTCTACTGTGAAGACAGACACAAAATATTTGTTCAACATCATGCCATTTTCTCATTCCCCTGTCTCTGCCTCTAAGGAACAAATGTTTAGTGTAGCTACTCTCCTTTTTATATACTTGTAAAAGCTCTTACAATCTGTTTTTATAATCCTGGATAGTTTATTTTCATATTCTATTTTTTCCCTTATCATCAACTTTTTGGTTGTCCTTTGCTGGTTTTTAAAATGCTCCCAATCCTCAGGCTTACGACTATTTTTTGCGACATTATAAACCTCTTCTTTCAACATAATACTATCCTTAACATTTGCATTTGCAGCCATCTTCAGCCAGAAGTGCTGAGTGGATGACTCATCTTGGCCTCATCCTGAGGTCCCCAGCATCACATATGCCAGTCTTCAGTCAATCCGATTCACTCCACACGATATCAAGAAATGGCAGAAGGCAGGAGATACCACAAAGGCTATGGACCCTGAAAACATATCGGCAATAGTACCAAAGACCCAAGCTGTTCCACTACAGCTACACAACTGGCATCTAACCGGCAATGTGGAAAATTGCCCAGGTATGTCCTGTACACAAAAACCTGGACAAATCCAAACTGGTCCTATCAGTCTACACTCAATCATCAGCAAAGTGATGGAGGGGGTCGTTGACTGTGCTATCAAGCAGCACTTGCTCAGCAATATCCTGCTCACTGATGCTCAGTTTGGGTTCCGCCAGGGCCACTCAGCTCCTGACCTCATTACACTGTTATGACCAGGTGAGAAAGAGGTCTAGGGTTCCCTTTCAGTCTTCACCTGGTCTTACTGTAACAGGGTTTAATTTTAAACACACTGTTTTTAGCTCCCCCTTGGCTTTCCAATTATAAGGCAAAGAAACCAGCTCAAACAAGCTTTCTTAGGTTTAAAGAAGAAAAGTTGAAATTTATTAAACTTAAACTCTAATTCGGTTAACACCTACAGATACAGGCAGCGCCCCACGCTAGCATGTATACGTGATACACATATGCAAATAGAGACAGAAAAGAGCAGAAGAAAAATAAAGTGGAAAGGTTTGAGGCAATATCTGAAGAGTTGTTGTTACAGTTCGTCGAGCTCACAGTAGAATCCTTGATTGGAGGTAGATCTTGCTTTCCGTTGGGGCCCAGCATTCTTCTTAAACCTTGTTGGTTGTAGCAGACTTTTCTCTTAGGATTCATGTGGATTCAGAGGCTTGTGAGAAAGAGATGGGAGCAGACAGGAGAGAGATCCTCTCAGTCCAGGAGCAAACAGCTTTCTGTCCAAACTGTTTGTGCAAATTCAAAAAACTCAGATTGCGCAGCAGGTTAGTCATGTAACTAGCTGGTTTGACCATGTCCGTTTGTGTATTCGGCCATCTTAGCAGTCAACCTGGAATGCGAGCTCCCCCACCTGCAACATCTAGTGATCAAAAGTCCATTGTGGGTTGAATGTCAGGGAATGGCTGCTTTCAAACACTGTCTGCCAATATGTAAATGTCTTTTCCAGCCATGGCTGATCTGTTTAACAAGTCCTTTCCTAACTACAGTAACAGTTTAAAATCAATGTTCATGACAAAATTAATGTGCCTCATTCTTGGCAGGTGGGGGCCTAGCATGACGCCTCCACACCCAGCAGAATAAAATGCGATTTGAGAAAAGCACATTTCATCAAAAGGGTCGAGAGAAAAATGTAAGATACAGAAAAACCGATGCATTTCTCTCATTCATTCCCATTCATTCATAAATCCTAAAACTTATTGCAGCCTGTCTTCTCCTGGTGCCAGTGCTGCTTTAATTGCCCCCTTTTGGCATCCCAATAAACGTGTTTTTTTTTGGGAAGTTTCTCTTCCGTTTGCCCATTTCCATGGCTGCCGAGGGTCTTTGTTCCTGCTGAGGTAATTTTTTTTTTTAAAAAGGGTCAGTAATGGGTGGGTCTATCCTGAACTCTCCATCAATGCTTTGCTGAGTCAAGCAAAGGCTTTTGACTTCAGGGGATGGGTGGTTTGCTTTTTTTTCTGACTGTGGGGGAGGATTCTTTACGAATTTCCCCTTTGTCCCAGAGGACACTCCTGCCTGCAGGTATTTGTGTAGACTTTACTGCACTCCCCTGTGGCACTTTGACCAGGTAAGGCATCACCCTCACGGTTTCTCTTCCCCCCAGAGGTCTTTCATTGTCTCTGCAGGTTCCTGTAAATGCTGTTAGCAACTCTGGTGGGGTGCTTCCAGTATCTGCATTTACATAGGAGGATGTGGGGTCCAACTTTTCACATTTTTTGGGGTTGGTTGACCAGACAGTAGGGGTTTACTTCCGGGATTCCTCCCGGACTTCCTTTAACCTGCCCTCCTGGTCACCTTTTCTCCTTTTTCTAAACATTTGCCATCCTTGTGCCTGCCTGTCCCCTTTTGTTCTTGGCGGGGGTCCCTTACAGTTCACCAGCCCTCTTCTAGAGGGTCCTCCTAATACCAGTACAGGCCTTAGGGGTGCAGGTTTCACTATAGGTTGGGGTTTCCCCTCAATCTAGCACATGTGGCAGCTCCTGCAGTACTCCACCACATTTTTGTGGAGTTTTGGCCAGTCACAGGTAGGTGGTAGGGAAATATAGGGACAGGTGGGGATGTTTGGTAGGAATATGGGATTAGTGTAGGATTAGTATAAATGGGTGGTTGATGTTCGGCACAGACTCGGTGGGCCGAAGGGCCTGTTTCAGTGCTGTATCTCTCTCTCTCTCTCTAATCAAACTGCTATCTCATGCGGGCTTTGGGCTTTCATATACCGGAATGTACTGCCACTGTTGTCTCGTGGGCCCTTTTTAATATTTCTCTCTGGTACCTCTGTGGTACCACTAACTGGTGACCTACTGCCCCCTCCTTGCTCTCAGGTCTGTGAGCAGAACTCCATTTCCTCATCAGTACCTCATTCTTCAAATAGTAGCAATCAGGGACTCCCTCTGCTTCACTTTCAGACTGGGCAGTCTGTGCTAACTCTCGCAACATTGGGTTGGCTGGCTGAGCCTCAGCTAGGGAAAATCCATTTAATTCATTCCCTGGGTCTCCTAACATTCCAAAGAAAGTCTCAGACAGGCAGACCTCATGGTCATCTGCCTGCAGTGTCAATGCAGTCTCCTCTGGAGGAGCTGGTTTGATCATGGCCTGATGCACTGCAAATTCAGGGAAACTGCAGGGGTCCATCTCCCGTCACTGACCCGTCTCTCTGACCTCCTGCTGTCTTTCTTTCCTACTTGGGGGGCTACCACCTTCACCCCCACCAGATCATTACCTAGGATCAGGTAAACCCCGTCCACAGGCCAACTAGGGATAATCCTGTCACTGGTTCCAAAACTAGGTCGCACTCCAGGTGTACCCAATGTACAGGTACAGGCATACATTGCCCTCCAATACCATTCACCACCATTTTGGTGTTCACTGCACTCTCTGGGGGAAAGGCCAGGCTTTTTCCCAGTGAAAGGGATCTAGTGGCCCCTGTGTCCCTGAGAATCACTATGGGCTTACTTGCCCCACTCGAGGGGTATGGGGTTACTCTCCCTTCAGACACAAAACCCTGATAACACTCAGGAACCCTATTAAATTTTCCTGACTTCCTGGATCTCACTCTTACTGCAGTTAAAGCCACAGCTTGTTCTGCTGTGCTTTCCATCAGGTTTGCTTCTTCACTAAGTGGATGCGGCCTGATTAACCTTACAGGTTTTCCCTTTAGTTTCCAGCAGTCAGCTCTTAAATGCCCTGCTTTATTACAATGAAAGCATACAAGTCTCCGGGTCTCACTCTTGCTCACAGCACCTTCCTTTTTGGCTAGTGGAGAGCCCCGTGTCTCCTGATTTCCTTTCTCTCTGGACTGCTTAGGCTCCTATCACCTTCCCACCCTTTGTCCTTTTTGGATTTGTGGGGGTGACTAGGAAAGGTTCTCCCCTGGGAAACCGACTTATAAATTAAAGCAAACTCACTGGCCAGGAATGCCGCTTGCCAGGCTCTCTGGACCCGCTGCTCCTCTACATGGGTCTTTATAGAGAGTGGGAAAGAGTGTTTAAATTCCTCTAACAGAATTACTTCTCTCAGATTCTCATAGCTGAGCTATACTTTAAGAGCCCTCAGCCACTGGTCAAATGCCAGCTGTTTACTTCTTTCAAACTCCAGATAAGTTTGATTAGCTTGCTTCTTGAGGGTTCTAAACTTTTGACGATAGGCTTCGGGTACTAATTCATATACCCCGAGGATAGCATTTTTGGTCAGTTCATAATTTGATGAACTCTCATCTGGCAACAGGGAATAAACCTCATGGGCTTTTCCAGTTAGTTTGCTCTGTAGTAAAACAGACCAGGTCACAGCTGGCCATTTTAGCTATCTTGCCAGTTTCTCAAAGGACACAAAAAACTTTTCTACATACTCCTCATTGAATTTTGGAATTAGTGGAGCTAATTGTAACAATTTTGTACCCAGCCCTGAATTATGCTCCTCCATATTGGCCATGCTTACGCTGGGGTTACTCTGTCGCAACCACCAGCCACCCCCCTCCCCCCCACCAAGTTAACTCAAAGCCACTGCAACACTCTCCCTTCGCACTCCTTCCGGAATATTCTGTCTCTCTCCTTCTCCTCAAATTCAAGTTTCCTCTGTTCCAATTGTATCTTTGCGATCAATACCCTATTGGAGTCTGCTTCTAACCCTGTTTCTGCTTCTTCAGATTCAAGGGAAAAATGGTTGGCCACTAGCCTTAGGAATTCAGACTTCCTAGCCTTGCCACGTACAGTGATCCCACACTGCACAGCCATTTTTCTCAACTCCTTTATAGACAGTGCTTTTAACTTATCCCAAGTTACTTCATCCTGACTTGGAGAGCTACTCGTTTCAGTTGCAGACATGTTAGTATTCAAGCACACACAACCACAAGAAAACCTGTATCGAAATCTTGCTCTTTTTTTGCTTGAGAACAATTTGGCTTCCCACTTCCAATTTCTCGTTTGTCTGTGGGTCAATTCCGGATGCTAGCACCCAAATTTCTGTTACGAACAGGTGAGAAAGTGGTCTAGGCTTCCCTTTCAGTCTTCACCTGGTCTTACCGTAACAGGAATTAATTTTAAACACACTGTGTTTTTAGCTTCCCCTTGGTGAATCCTTATTCACCACTTTCCTATTATAAGGCAAAGAAACCAGCACAAACAGGCTTTCTTAGGTTTAAAGAAGAAAAGTTGTAATTTATGAAACAATTTATGAAACAAAAATGAATTTATGAGGCAATATCTAAAGAGTTGTTGGTACGGTTTTTTGAGCTCACTGTAGAGTCCTTGATTATAGGTAGATCTTGCTTTCCGTTGGGGCCCAGTATTCTTCTTAAACCTTGTTCGCTGTAGCAGACTTTTCTCTCTTGGGGGTTCAAGTGTCTTCAGTGGATGCAGAGGCTTGTGAGAAAGAGATGGGAGCAGACAGGAGAGAGATCCTCTCAGTCCAGGAGCAAACAGAGTTCTTCCCAAACTGTTTGTACAAATTCAAAAAACTCAGGTTGCCCAGCAGGTTAGTCATGTGACTAGCTGGTTTGACCATGTCCGTTTGTGTAATTGGCCATCTTAGCAGTCAACCTGGAATGCGAGCTCCCCCACCTGCAACATCTGGTGATCAAAAGTCCATTAGAGTCATAGAGTTATACAGCACAGAAACAGGCCCTTCAGCCCACCGTGTCTGTGCCGGCCATCAAGCCTATCTATTTTAATCCCATTTTCCAGCACTTGGCCTGAAGCCTTGTATGCTATGGCATTTCAAGTGGTCATCTAAATACTTCTTAATTGTTGTAAGGGGTCCTGCCTCTACCAGCCCTTCAGGCATGTTCCAGATTCCAACCACTCTCTGGGTGAAAATTTTTTCCCTCTAAACCTCCTGCCCCTTACCTTAAATCTATGCCCCCTGGTTATTGACACCTCCACTAAGGGAAAAAGTTTCTTCCTATCTACCCTATCTATGTCCCTCATAATTTTGTATACCTCAATCAGGTCCCCCCTCAGCCTTCTCTGCTCTAAGAAAAACAATCCTCGCCTATCCAGTCTCTCTTCATAGCTGAAATGCTCCAGCCCAGGCAACATCCTGGTGAATCTCCTCTGTACCCGCTCCAGTGCAATCACATCCTTCCTATAGTGTGGCGACCAGAACTGTACACAGTACTCCAGCTGTGGCCAAACTAGCATTTTATATAGCTCCATCATAACCTCACTGCTCTTATATTCTATGCTTCGGCTAATAAAGGCAAGTTTGTCATATGCCTTCCTAACCACCTTATCTACCTGTGCTGCTGCCTTCAGTGATCTATGGACAAGTACACCAAGGATCTTCTGTATTCCTAAGGTTCTACCATCCATTGTATATTCCTTTGCCTTGTTAGTCCTCCCAAAATGCATCACCTCACACTACTCAGGATTAAATTCCATTTGCGACTGCTCCGCCCATCTTACCAGCCATCTATATCGTCCTGTAATCTAAGGCTATCCTCCCTACTATTTACGACACCACCAATTTTCGTGTCATCTGCGAACTTGCTGATCTCCTATATTCACATCTAAATCATTAATGTACACTACAAACAGCAAGGGTCCCAGCACTGATCCCTGCGGTAACCCACTGGTCACAGGCTTCCAAAAGCAAAAACAACCTTCGACCGTCACCCTCTGTCTCCTGCCACTAAGCCAATTTTGGAACCAATTTGCCAAATTGCCCTGAATCCCATGGGCTCTTACCTTCTTAACCAATCTCCCATGCGGGACCTTATCAAAAGCCATACTGAAGTCCATGTAGACTACATCAACTGCTTTACCCTCATCTACACACCTAGTCACCTCCTCGAAAATTCATTCAAATTTGTTAGACATGATCTCCCCCTGACAAAGCCGTGTTGACTATCCTTGATTAATCCCTGCCTCTCCAAGTGGAGATTAATCCTGTCCCTCAGAACCTTTTCCAATAGTTTCCCTACCACTGATGTTAGACTCACTGGCCTGTAATTACCTGGTTTATCCCTGCTACCCTTCTTGAATAATGGTATCACATTCGCTGTCCTCCAGTCCTCTGGCACTTCTCCCGTGGCCAGAGAGGATTTGAAAATTTGTGTTATCCTCTTGCCCATTTTTGGGTTGATTGTTAGGGAATGGCGTCTTTGTCCTTCCAAACACTGTCTGTTGATATGCAAATGTATTTTCCAGCCCTGGCTGATCTGTTTAACAAGTCCTTTCTTAACTCCAGTAACAGTTTAAAATCAATGTTCATGACAACATAAATGTGCCTCGTTCTTGGAAGGTGGGAACCTAGCATGACAACAGCCTTGGTCCAAACATGGACAAAAGAGCTGAACTCCAGAGGTGAGGCGAGAGTGACTGCCCTTGACATCAAAGCAGCATTTGACCGAGTATGGCTGAAGAAGCCCTAGCAAAACTGCAGTCAATGGAAATCAGGGGGAAAACTCTCTGCTGGATGGAGTCATACCTAGCACAAAGGAAGATGGTTGTGATTGTTGGAGGTCAATCATCTCAGCTCCAGGACATCACTGCAGGAGTTCCTCAGAGTAGTGTCCTAGGACCAAACATCTTCAGTTGCTTCATCAATGACCCTCCCTCTATCATAAGGTCAGAAGTGGGGATGTTCGCTGCTGATTGCCCAACGTTCTGCACCATTCACAACTCCTCAGATAGTGAAGCAGACCATGACCAGATGCAGCAAGACCTGGACAACATTAAGGCTTGGGTTGATAAGTGGCAAGTAATATTCGCGCCACACAAGTGTCAGGCAATTGACCATCTCAAACAAGAGAGAATCTAACCATCTTTCCTTGATGTTCAATGGTATTACCATCACTGAATCCCCCACTATCAACATCGTGGAATTACCACAGACCAGAAACTGAACTGGACCAGCCACAGAAACACTGTGGCTACAACAGCAGGTCAGAGGCAAGGAGTTATGTGGCGAGTAAATCACCTCCTGACTCCCCAGTGCCATCTGCAAGGCGCAAGTCAGGAATGTGATGGCATACTCTCCACTTGCCTGAATGGGTGCAGTTCCAACAACACTCAAGAAGCTCAATACCATCCAGGACAAAGCAGCCCACTTGATTGGCAACCAATCCACCACTTTCAACATTCACTCCCTCCACCACTGACGCACAGTGGCAGCAGTGTGTACCATCTAAAAGATGCAATGCACCAACTCACCAAGGCTCCTTCGACAGCACCTTCCAAACCCGCAACCTCTACCACCTAGAAGGACAAGGGCAGCAGAAACATGGGAACATCACCACCTGCAAGTTACTCCAAGCCACACACCATTCTGACTCGGAACTACATCACCGTTCCTTCACTGTTGCTGGGTGAAAATCCTGGAACTCCCTTCCTAACAGCACTGTTGGTGTACCTGCACCCCAAGGTCTGCAGCAGTTCAAGAAGGCAGCTCACCACCACCTTCTTAAGGGTAATTAGGGATGGGCAATAAATGCTGGCCTAGCCAGGGACACCCACATCCCGTGAACAAATAATAAAAAAACTTCCCTAGTAAGCCAAGAATGGACTTTCTTGCTGAGTCTTTGTTTTTAATGGAATCTGAAGTACATCTCATTAGCTTTTCTGGGTGGGAGTCTGGTCATCACAAGATTGATCATCTGATCAAAATAAAACCTACAGTTCCCCAATTATAGCAACTGTTTAAATGATTTTTAGGGTCTCCCATGCCCAGAAGTCTATGTGTAAAGAAGAATTTCCTGATTATCAGTCGTAAATTTATCTTTTACTTATTTGAACCTGCTGCCTCTTTCCCTATTCTCACAGTTTCATTTGAAGTGTTCTATACTTACCCTTTTCTATCCCATACAACTGTGTAAGGTCATCTCTCAGTCACTCTTTTCAAGATTAATGAAAACCAGTTTCTTGTCTGTCCTCAAACTTAGCATGTTGAAGCTGTCCTGGTGGTTTCCACCACTGATATCACACCAACTGCCTTTTAGCATGTAGACATTTTGCCGCACACACTTTGTTTTATACACATCTTTCAAAATTTTGTGTCACTCTGAAGATCCCATGATAGCAACTGATCAGTGTACTGGTGAAGGAGAAATGTATTATTGGTGAAAGTTGTCTGTGCAACCCAAATACTGACGTAGTGATGTACTTCACTGTTTCTCAGTGGATCTACCAGTGTCTGGTATCACCAGTGAAGGAGACTCAAATAGAATACTCAGCTCTATCTTTGAGGTAAAAATAGTTGCCTTGCAAACTGATTCACAAACTAGAAATACCAGCATAAACAGAAAGGAGAAAAGGTTTAAGTACTCACGCTTCTTTGCAGTCCCCTTCTGATTTGTCAGTTGAGCTGGTTGAAGAGCAATACTCGTCATCATCTGAAAGGCGATGGGATGACTCACTTATGCTCTAGCAAAATATGGATCAAATAATACACTGATTTAAAACCTGCAACAAATGTAGCTAATCGTACATTCTTCCTACAGTCAGTGTGCTGTTTTGGAAGGGGATGTAATTTTTTAAAACTTGAGTTTGTATGGTGACTTACTAGGCAGTAAGTACTGTGTTATTATATAAGGTTTTTCTTCAACACATCCTTAAAAATATTCATATAAAATGAAAAAGCACCAAATAATACTTTGTTACAATCATCCAGATTTCTGTTTGTGACTTAAGGAAATATTGAAGTACACTGTACTCTGTCTTTTAATTGCAAGGAAAAGCAACTATTAACTCAGCTCTTATGTTATCTCTGTAATGTGTCATTAAGTGCAATTATTACAAGGTGAAATAGTATAGTAAAACATTTCAGTATTTAGTTGTAGTTTTAAAAATGTTATACCAGCTGATTCAGAGGCATTCCTCACGGCTAATCTTGGATCTGGTAGTTGTGATCTTTAGCATGATCTCATTCTGAGCTAGAGAATGGTGCACAGTGGATAGCTAGGAGGTTAGAGCACAATGGGCAATGGAGGCAGGTAAGGAGTAGAACATACCAGATGGGGAGGAAAAGTAGAGTACAGCAGAGCACAGCAATTGGAAGGGAAGTGGAGCTCAGTGGGAGTAAGCAGGGTACAGAATTTTAAAATCAAAATTATTGGATCTTGAAAGAATTAGGGGCTTACCTGTTTTCTAGAGTGAGGAACAGGTCAAACTGTGATAGCAGTTATTCTGCAAAATCATTTTCCTTGCATCTGTTTTCTAATCAGAAGGCTACATAGGAGAACATGTTTTGTTTGTCCAATCAGAGTTCAGAATTTTGGATTTGTCTTTAAAGCACCAGAATTTTATTTGTGATGAATAACATGGTCACTCATAGAGCAAGCCATGACTTCCTGTCTGTAAGCCCACATTATTTTATTAAACTGAAAATGAGGGAGTCTTATGCATATTCTGGGATTGCAGTCGATAGCAGTGACACATGCAATGATGCTGAAGCATTGAAGAGACTCTACTTTTTGGTTGAGTTTCTTTGCTCAAAATGTAGGAACAGGCTTCCAAATGGAAATGTTCATGGAAAAATGTCAAAAATACAAAAGACATCTTTAGAAATAAGTTTAATAGATGCTGTTGGGAACTAAGTTATTCTGTAGTTATGATGTTAGAAATGATATATGATGTTTGTTTTTAGTTAGTACTAATTATATTATGATGCTTATTTTTAGAACTCTGTCCTTTGGTTACTTAGAAGATAAGATGACAGTTGAATGGTTTTATTGGCTCCCCTTTCACTTTCCTGCTAGTTAATTTATCTATTTGTCCACTAATCATTTTTGATTGGTTGGTATTATAGCTCCTTGGTACTTAATTGGTAGTTTTCATTCACAACTTGCTCACAGGTATTTTCCTACCTATGCAGTTATGATCTCTTGTTTTATGAATGTTATCTAACACAACCAAGTGTAACATGTGCTTAGTATACGTTAGAAACTGTTACATCTGAAACTGATAGATGCACATTAGATGGAAGATTTTCATATGGGTTTGATTTCCCATGGCAGTTCTTGCAGTCAGTTGGAGGTTACTCAGTTACATCACATATCAGAACAACTTCTTTACAGGAATTGAGGAACTCTAATTCTGTTTTTATTACATAATATTCCAGAATTTTTGATGCATTTGGGGGATTGAATTCCACAACTGCTCATTTTTCTGTACAAACTGTGAGTGGCCTTTATATTACTTTATTTATTTTTTGCACTGTAAAGAATTATCCAGAATTTCAAATTAAGCAACTTAACTAAAAAAAAGCACTTATCTATTTAGTGCTAAAAATAAACAGAATTATGGATAATTAGAATGAAGTAATTTTGGATTAAAAGTAGACTGTACAAAGACCTTCAATAATTTAAATGAAATCCCACAACACTGTCTACTACTGCAGTTACATTTTTCTAATCCTTCCTGTTATTAAAAAGATCATTAGTTGTGCCATTTGTTTTATGAACAATTATAAAATAAACAGAATAATTTTATTTTCAGGTTTAAGCAGCAGTAGAGAAGGTTTGAGTCTAAGGGCTGGATTTTGTTTTCCCGCTGCCAGGAGTGGCGGAAGGTGAAAAAAATGGCAGTCCGCACGTGCGAGCCGCCATGCCGCCACAATCTAGCATGCAGTGGATCATTTCCATATGCAGGGTGGTTCGCACCTCCAATCATATGGTGGGGTTGGGCTCTGCGCTGGCGCCATTTATAAAGGGCTGCCAGACATGCACAGAGAGAAAAGTGTTCAAACCTGGAACCCTCCCTGCCACTACACTGTACATAAATGTGTGAACCATCCCCCCTCCCGAATACACAGAAAATAATTGGTATCCCCGTTTCCCACCACCCCCCTCCCGCCAAAACACTTAAATTGATCAGGTCACCCGTCCTCCCAACACTAGAAATGCAGAGTTCACCCCCCCACCCCACCCCCCCCCCACAACTACACTAAAAATCCTAAGATCTCCCCCTCCCCACCTCAGTGGCGCTAGCTTTCCCTAGACGGGAAAGTGAAGGTGCACGAGTGCCAGCCATCACATGGAGCATCGCGACCAGCCGGTATGATTGTGGCAAATGGTATGTTAGTGTAGTTGTGTCCTTTATTTAAGTATTTAAAGTTGGGTCCCTTCACCGAGCGGCAGGGGGTGAGGGGGGCTGCCATGGAGAATGCCGCCGGGAAGATTGGGCCCGGCAATCCTGGCATCGGGCTCTGTGGCAGGCCGCTGCCACTGCGATCTTCCAGCCCCTCTGCCATGGAGCCTGACATCGGGAGCTCAACAAAATTCAGCCGTAAGTTCTTTTCCTACTGATAGCAATGGAACCTCAAATACATAAATATTCAAGGAAAGATAAATTCCTTCATTGTCTTCCAGTAGGAGTTTATGCACTAGTGTGCATGAGGTTTTGGTTTGTGTGACTAATAGTAATCTAAGTGGCACAGAATACACCACAATAAATTCGACTGAGCATAACATTACCCTTCTGTGATAGATTGCAATATCTGATAAGGATTGGCTGACTTCCACCTTTTGGTCCTCTTCGTATGAGTTTGCTTCTAAAGCTACACAATGTGAGCTTCTCCTTGAAGTGGAAACTGGTGAAGAAACCCACACAATTAGAATTAGTGTATTTTATAAATCAGAATTAATAGAGTTATTTTGCATGTGTAACAAGAGCAGAGGAAGGTAACTCTACTGTGTAATGATACTTGAAATGTTGCTAACTGCAAACAAGACTGGATTAAGAAATGATTACCATGGGTAAGGTGAACAGACTGAGCAAATATTACACAGCTGCTGGGTGGTGGGGTGGGTGGGGTTGTGGCAGTAGTAGAAGTCCTATAATGATATCAATCCAGCTTGGAAAAATTTACCCCAGTTTTGCACATTACACAGTTACAATGGAGAGTTTAATGCGGAAAAGTGTGAGGTGATTCACTTTGGAAGGAGTAACAGGAATGCAGTGTACTGGGCTAATGGGAAGATTCTTGGTAGTGTAGATGAGCAGAGAGATCTTGGTGTCCAGGTACATAAATCCCTGAAAGTTGCCACCCAGGTTAATAGGGCTGTTAAGAAGGCATATGGTGTGTTAGCTTTTATTAGTAGGGGGATCGAGTTTCGGAGCCACGAGGTCATGCTGCAGCTGTACAAAACTCTGGTGCGGCCGCACCTGGAGTATTGCGTGCAGTTCTGGTCACCGCATTATAGGAAGGATGTGGAAGCTTTGGAAAGGGTGCAGAGGAGATTTACTAGGATGTTGCCTGGTATGGAGGGAAGGTCTTATGAGGAAAGGCTGAGGGACTTGAGGTTGTTTTCGTTAGAGAGAAGGAGGAGGAGAGGTGACTTAATAGAGACATATAAGATAATCAGAGGGTTAGATAGGGTGGATAGTGAGAGTCTTTTTCCTCGGATGGTGATGGCAAACATGAGGGGACATAGCTTTAAGTTGAGGGGTGATAGATATAGGACAGATGTCAGAGGTAGTTTCTTTACTCAGAGAGTAGTAGGGGCGTGGAACGCCCTGCCTGCAACAGTAGTAGACTCGCCAACTTTAAGGGCATTTAAGTGGTCATTGGATAGACATATGGATAAAAATGGAATAGTGTAGGTCAGATGGTTTCACAGGTCGGCACAACATCGAGGGCCGAAGGACCTGTACTGCGCTGTAATGTTCTATGTTCTAAGAGGTAAGGAGTACTTCACACTGAAAGTACCTTCCTGTATGTTTTCTATCTTACACTGCTGCTACTTAGGAATAAACTCCAGTGAAAAGCTGAACCTTGCAGGCTGGGAATGTCTTGGGTTCAATCTCCAGTCTGTGTCGTGGCAGGAGCACTGCAGTTGACCACCACACTCCGAAGATTCCGACTCTCAGTTGTGCAGCAAATCTTGCTCAGAATTCACCTATAACCTCTACTAAAATCAGGATTGCAGTTGGCTCCAACAGCCCCTATCAAATAGCCTACCAACAATCATTATCATGGTATACACATGAATAATGGCCATGTGAGCAAGATACCAGAAGGCTTGCAACACCTGTAGAATTTACGCTACAAGGAGTCAACACCTTCAAAAGGGAAGAAGAAATTACAGAGAGAAAAGAAACTCCAGTGAATACCTGAACAAGGGAACTTTTCTTGAGATTGTTTGAGTCGTCTTCGTTCTCTGGCAGATAATGGACGGTCCTAAGGTAAAACAAAATAGATTTTAAAATGGCATTCTGAAAATGTAATTTAAATAAATAATTTATTTCTATAGCAAATTATTGCTTCTTTTGTTCACTGGTCCAGTATCAAAAAATACTCTAAGTATTCAAACATTAACAATTATAACACCACCTTATATTTATATAGCACCTTTAACAACCCAAGGTGCTTCATAGAAGTGTTATAAAATGAAATATAACACCGAGCCACACAAAGAGATAGTAGGGCAGATGACCAAAAGCTTGGTCAAAGAGGGAGCTTTTAAGGAGTGTCTCATAGGAGGAAAGTGTGATAGAGAGGTGTAGGTAGGGAATTCTACAGCTTAGAGCCTAGGCAACTGAAGGCACGGCCACCAACAGAGCAAATAAAATCAGGGATGCTCAAGAATTAGATAATCTTGGAGGATGGTGGGGCTGAAGGAGATTACAGAGATAGGGCGCGGCAAGGCCATGGAAGGATTTGAAAACAAGGGTGAGAATTTTAAAATCAAAAAGTGCTTAACCGGTCGCCAATGTAGATCAGCGAGCACAGGGGTGATAGGCGAACAGGACTTAATGCGAGTTAAGACACAGGCAGCAGAATTTTCAATTACCTCAGGTTTACGGAGTGTAGAATGTGGGAGACAAGCCTGGAGTGCATTAGAATAGTCCAATGGTAACAAAGGCATGAATGAGAGTGGAACACCACAGCGAGTAGGGTGGCACAATGGTTAGCACTGCAGCCTCATAGCTCCAGTGACCTGGGTTCGGTTCTGGGTACTGCCCGCGCAGAGTTTGCAAGTTCTCCCTGTGACCGTGTGGGTTTCTACTGGGTGCTCTGGTTTCCTCCCACAGCCAAAGACTTGCAGGTTAGTAGATAAATTGGCCATTGTAAATTGCCCCTGGTGTAGGTAGGTGAATTGAGGGAAGGTGGGGATGTGGTAGGGGACATGGGATTAAAGTAGGATTAATATAAATGGATGGTTCATGGTCTGCACAGACTCAGTGGGTTGAAGGGCCTGTTTCAGTGCTGTATCTCTCTATGACTCTATGATGGAGCAGGAAGAGAAACCATTGCAAATGCTACTCTGACTATGACTAGATAGATTAGAACCAGGTGAGAGCAGTCCCACCCAGCTGGATGTCAGAGAGGCATTGGAGGAGGATGGTGAGGTCAATCTTGTCAAAGGCTGCAGACAGTTCAAGAAGGATGAGGAGGGACAGTTTACTTTTGTCAGTCACAGAGGATGGCATTTGTCACTTTGATAAAAGTCATCTTGGTAGGGACAAAATGATTGGTGATTCAAACATGGAGTTCCAGGAAAGATGGGCAGATTTGGGAGGCGGCAACATGTTCAAGCACTTTGGAAATGTATATTATTAACATGTAGATTTATTTCTGCTACAGTCCTGAAGATTAAAACTTCCTTTTCTCCTTCCCTTTTTCAGAGTTGCACATAAAAGTGATGGGACTCAACAAAATGTCAACTATCTCAATTTGAGCCTCTGTGGAATATTTGTTATTGACTTTGGATACTACTGAAGGGAAGAGTCAGATTGAATGACATGTTAATGTTGAGAGCCCTTGCAAGAAGATGAATGAGTGTATGCATGCCAAGACACCATTCCTCTCATGGTAACACTATTATATATAAATGTGACAGAAATGAGGCATTTTTGTCCCTGATGCTTCTTTTCTTTCTATCATAAAGAGTTAAAAGCTTGGTTCACTCACAGAAAATGGCCCAACTTGCTCTGATACACAAAGCCCAGAATGTAGATACTTTACTGCATCAGTCATCCAAGAGAGGAGCAAGCTATCCATTTCAAATACAAGCACCTTGTAGTTTTGTCTGGATATATATTACACTGTCAGCTCTGATTTAGTGTAACAGACATATATTTAAACTTGCTTTGTCATGGTTAATTTCTTTTCCTCAGTTAATTGGATTGCCTGTCTGAAGCCATCAGAGACAGAAACATCAGATAATCAGCAACAAACCACAACATAAAGGTTATTATTCAATGTCCTTTAGTATGGTCCAATTTACATTGCAGTTTACCACAGTAGATGCAACTGTTGTTACTTTCTACCTTCTGAGGAAAGATAGTTAAGCCTCTAACTACAGTAAATCCACAGTGTCATTGCTTCTGTTTGTTTACTATTTGTTTGCTGACAATGCAACCACTAGGTGGCGCTGTACTGGCACATGCTCAAATGCAGCCTGTTCCACTAAAACGTCACAGTCTGCAATGTTCAGGCAGCTGCCAGGACTAAAGTTAGCGCTGCTCAAATAATCACAGAAAAGCAACGTAAACCCATGGCAGCACACAATGGCCAGAGAGAGCGGGGAGGGGGGAAGTGGGGAGCAGTGGGGGGAAGCGGGGAGCGGGCAGGGGGGGAGAAGCGGGGAACGGGCGGGGGGGGGTGGGAAGCGGGGAGCAGGCGGGGGGGTGGGAAGCAGGGAACAAGAGGGCGGGGAGGAAGGAGGAGAGCGTTTTCCCACGTACCACTCTCCAGCCGCTCCCCAAACCTGCCGCCACCAAGGTCTTTGGCCGCTCGCTCCCCACTTCTCCCCTGCTCTCTCCCCGCTTCCCTCCCCACCCCCCCCCCCCCGCCCGCTCTCTCCCCACTTCCCAGCATTACGCGATGACGTCATCTGCACATGCGCCAACCAGTCCTGGCAATGCGGTATGCCGTGCACATGCAGAGTGCAGGAGCCCTTTTGCGCCTGTGCGCAGCTTGGCGCAGTCTGATGACGTCAACGGCCGGTTGCATTGTCAGGAATCACTTTGAACTGAAAATGTTGGAAATACTCAGTAGATCTGGCAGCATCTGTGGAGACAGCAACAGAGTTAATGTTTCAGGTTGATGACCTTGCTACAGAACTGAAGAAAGTTAGAGATGTAACAGGTTTTAAGCAAATACGAAGGCATAGAAAAAGAAGATGGGGAGGGGACAAGAAAAAGGGAAGGTCTTTTATAGGGTGGTAGGCAGGAAAGATGAAATGACAAATTGAATGATGGCGCAAGGCAAAGGGAGATGGTATCAGAACAAGTAAAGAAAAAAAAAATGGGGCTAAAGGTGATGTAAATGGGGATAACAAATCATTACCAACAGCTGCCATCCGAAAAAATGGGGGCAGAGGTTATGATCTGAAATTGTCGAACTCAATATCGAGTCTGGAAAGTGTCTGCTGAGTATTTACAGCATTTCCTGTTTTTATTTTAGATTTCTAGCATCCACAATATTTTGTTTTTGTTTTACTGTTTAATAAATCTGTTTGGCAATTTAAAGCCTAGGCCCAGTGAAGCATTTATTCTATTGTTTTCTGAAGTCAAAAAAGTTTGAGAGACACCATGTAAAATCAACATTATGCAAAATACAGTAAGAAGCATTTTGCTTTCAATGAGAACATTAAGTGCTGGAAATACTCAGCAGGTCTGGCAGCATCTGTGTAGAGAGAAACAGAGTTAACGTTTCAGGTCTGTGACCCTTCATGTGAACTGGCAAAAGTTAGAAATGTAACAGTCTTTGGGCAAGTGAAAGGGGTGAGGGTGGAAGAAGAACAAGAGGGAAGATCTGTGATAGGATGGAAAGGGGAGAGATTAAATGACAGATGTCATGGAACAGAATACAAATAGAGTGCTAAACAGTGTAGTAAAAGACAAAGCATAAGTCCAGAGAGAGTGCTAATGGCAGAATAATGAACAACTCTGTCTGAAAACAGAAACATGAAAAACAAGTTTAAGACTAGCACATGCTTAAAAAAATAAGATATATAAAAATAAAAAAAAAATAATGGGGCTCATGTTCTAGTGAAGCTCAATCAATGCAAGCTCAAGGAATAGCACCTCATTTTCCGATTAGGCACTCTACAGCCTTCTGGGCTCAATAGTGAGTTCAATAATTTCAGCCAATGAGTCGCATTTTTATTAATTTTTTTTATTTTTTTATTATTTATTTCTTAACCATATGCTAGTCTTAAACTTGTTTTTCATGTTTCTGCTTTTGTACAGAGCTGTTCATTATTCTGCCATTATCACTCTCTCTGGACTCGTGTTTTGTCTTTCACTACAACTATTTAGCACTCCAATTGCATTCTGTTCCATGACATCTCTGTCATTTCATCTCCCCCTTTCTGTCCTATCACAGACATTCCTTCTTGTTCTTCTCCCCCCTTCCTCCCTTTCACTTGCTCAAAGACTGTTACATTTCTAACTTTTGCCAGTTCAGATGAAGGGTCACAGACCTGAAACGTTAACTTTGTTTCTCTCTATACAGATGCTGCCAGACCCGCTGAGTATTTCCAGCACTTTCTGTTCTCATTTCAGAGTCCAGCGTCCACAGTATTTTGCTCTTATTTTGCTTTCAATCCCTGGACTCGCTACAAATTACCTAGCTATTGGGCACATAATGGCAAGCTTCAAATCATAGGGAGTGGTCGGAGAGGCTTCTTATTTTTATTTAGAGATACAGCACTGAAACAGACCCTTCAGCCCACCGAGTCTGTGCCGACCATCAACCACCCATTTATACTAATCCTACATTAATCCCATATTCCTACCACATCCCCACCTGTCCCTATATTTCCTTACCGCCTACCTATACTAGGGACAATTTATAATGGCCAATTTACCTACCAACCTGCAAGTCTTTGGCATGTGGGAGGAAACCGGAGCACCCGGAGGAAACCCACGCAGACATAGGGAGAACTTGCAAACTCCACACAGGCAGTACCCAGAATTGAACCCGGGTCGCTGGAGCTGTGAGGCTGCGGTGCTAACCACTGTGCCGCCCTTCTTCTTCTTTGGCCTCCTTGTCTCGAGAGACAATGGGTAAGCGCCTGGAGGTGGTCAGTGGTTTGTGAAGCAGCGTCTGGAGTGGCTATAAAGGCTAATTCCAGAGTGACAGACTCTTCCACAGGTGCTGCAGATAAAATTGGTTGTCGGGGCTGTTACACAGTTGGCTCTCTCCTTGCGCTTCTGTCTTTTTTCCTGCCAACTGCTAAGTCTCTTCGACTCGCCACGCTTTAGCCCCGCCTTTATGGTTGCCCGCCAGCTCTGGCGATCGCTGGCAACTGACTCCCACGACTTGTGATCAATGACACAGGACTTCATGTCGCGTTTGCAGACGTCTTTAAAGCGGAGACAAGGACGGCCGGTGGGTCTGATACCAGTGACGAGCTTGCTGTACAATGTGTCCTTGGCGATCCTGCCATCTTGCATGCGGCTCACATGGCCAAGCCATCTCAGGCGCCGCTGGCTTAGTAGTGTGTATATGCTGGGGATGTTGGCCGCCTCGAGGACTTCACTGCTGGAGATACAATCCTGCCACCTGATGCCAAGGATTCTCCGGAGGCATCGCAGATGGAATGAATTGAGACGTCGCTCTTGGCTGATGTACATTGTCCAGGCCTCGCTGCCGTAGAGCAAGGTACTGAGGACACAGCCTTGATACACTTGGACTTTTGTGTTCCGTGTCAGTGCGCCATTTTCCCACACTCTCTTGGCCAGTCTGGACATAGCAGTGGAAGCCTTTCCCATGCGCTTGTTGAATTCTGCATCGAGAGACAGGTTACTGGTGATAGTTGAGCCTAGGTAGGTGAACTCTTGAACCACTTCCAGAGTGTGGTCGCCGATATTTATGGATGGGGCATTTGTGACATCCTGTCCCATGATGTTCGTTTTCTTGAGGCTGATGGTTAGGCCAAATTCGGTGCAGGCAGCCGCAATCCTGTCAATGAGTCACTGCAGACACTCTTCAGTGTGAGATGATAATGCAGCATCGTCAGCAAAGAGGAGTTCCCTGATGAGGACTTTCCGAACTTTGGTCTTCGCTCTTAGATGGGCAAGGTTGAACAACCTGCCACCTGATCTTGTGTGGAGGAAAATTCCTTCTTCTGAAGACTTGAACGCATGTGAGAGCAGCAGGGAGAAGATCCCAAACAGTGTAGGTGCGAGAACACAGCCCTGTTTCACGCCACTCAGGATAGGAAAGGGGTCTGATGAGGCGCCGCTATGCTGAATTGTGCCTTTCATAGAACATAGAACAGTACAGCACAGTACAGGCCGTTCGGCCCACGATGTTGTGCCGAACCTTTAACCATCAAACTAACTAGCTACCCTTCATTCTACGATCATCCATGTACCTATCCAAGAGTCGCTTAAATGTCCCTAATGTATCTGCTTCTGCTACCACCGCTGGCAGCGCATTCCACGCACCCACCACTCTCTGTAAAGAACCTACCTCTGACATCTCCCCGAAACCTTCCTCCAATCACCTTAAAATTATGCCCCCTGGTGATAGCCCTTTCCACCCTGGGAAAAAGTCTCTGGCTATCCACTCTATCTATGCCTCTCATCATCTTGTACCCCTCTATCAAGTCACCTCTCATCCTTCTTCGCTCCAATGAGAAAAGCCCTAGCTCCCTCAATCTTTCTTCGTAAGACATGCCCTCCAGTCCAGGCAGCATCCTGGTAAATCTCCTCTGCACCCTCTCTAAAGCTTCCACATCCTTCTATAATGAGGCGACCAGAACTGAAAACAATATTCCAGGTGTGGTCGAACCAGGGCCTTCTAGAACTGCAGCATAACCTCGCGGCTCTTAAACTCAATCCCCCTGTTAGTGAAAGCCAACACACCATACGCCTTCTTAACAACCCTATCAACTTGGGTGGCAACTTTGAGCGATCTATGGACATGGACCCCATATTGTCATGGAATGAGGTAATGATACTTAGTAGCTTTGGTGGACATCTGATCTTTTCTAGTAGTCTGAAGAGACCACGTCTGCTGATGAGGTCAAAGGCTTTGGTGAGATCAATGAAAACAACGTAGAGGGGCATCTGTTGTTCACGGCATTTCTCCTGTAGCTGGCAAAGGGAGAACAGCATGTCAATGGTGGATCTCTCTGCTCGAAAGCCACACTGTGCCTCAGGGTAGACACGCTCAGCCAGCTTCTGGAGTCCGTTTAAAATGACTCGAGCGAAGACTTTCCCCACTATGCTGAGCAGTGAGATTCCACAGTAGTTGTTGAAGTCACCGCGGTCACCCTTGTTCTTATGGAGGGTGATGATATTGGCATCGCGCATGTCCTGTGGTATTGCTCCCTCGTCCCAGCACAGGCAAAGCAGTTCGTACAGTGCTGAAAGTATAGCAGGCTTGGCACTCTTGATTATTTCAGGGGTAATGCCATCCTTCCCAGGGGCGTTTCCGCTGGCTAGAGAATCAATGGCATCACTGAGTTCCGATTTTGTTGGCTGTATGTCCAGCTCATCCATGACTGGCAGAGACTGGGCTGCATTGAGGGCAGTCTCAGTGACAACATTTTCCCTGGAGTACAGTTCTCGGTAGTGTTTCACCCAGCGGTCCATTTGCTTGCGTTGGTCAGTGATTGTGTCCCCTGATTTAGATTTGAGGGGGGCAATCTTCTTGATGGTTGGCCCAAAAGCTCTCTTAATGCCATCATACATTCCTCTGATATTTCTGGTGTCAGATGCCAGCTGAATATGACTGCATAGGTGTTGCCAGTAGCCATTTGCGCAGCGCCTGGCTGTTCTTTGTGCAGCGATTCTGGCTGCTTTCGAGCTACAGATGTTAACTCGCTGGGGGCTTTCTTGTAGTTCAGCAGTGCAATGCGCTTAGCGGCTATGACAGGTTCCAGCTCTTCAGTGTGAGATCGAAACTAGTCTGCATTCCACTTCACACGTTTGCCATAGGTGGTCATTGCTGAGTCATAGATGGCGTCTCTGATGTGGCCCCCCTTGGTCTCTGCATCCCCTGTGGGAGTGTTTTCAAGGGCTTTTTCAAGTGAAATTAGAAACTTACGTAACAGCTGTGGATGAGAAATTCTGCTAGTGTTGATGCGCAGGCGGCCTTTCTGCTTGGAGTGATGCAGCTTCTTTGGTTTGAGGCTAACCTTGCTGCACACCAGGGAGTGGTTAGTGTCGCAGTCCGCACTGTGGAAGCTGCGTGTGATTTGAATGCTGTTTAAAGAGGCTCGCCTTGTGACGATGAGGTCCAGCTGGTGAAAACGACGTGATCTTGGGTGCCTCCAAGAAACCTGGTGACAGGGTTTCGTGTGAAAGAATGAGTTGGTGATGCAGAGGTTATGATAGGTACACAACTCAAGCAATCTCTGTCCATTCTCATTCATCCTACCAATGCCATAGCGCCCAAGGCAGGAGGGCCATGAGTCATGGTCGGCCCCAACCCTGGCATTAAAGTCCCCCAGCAGGAACAGGTGTTCGGTGTTGGGGATGCCACTAATGATATTATGGAGCTCCTCGTAGAACTGGCCTTTAGCTTCAGGTGGGGAGCAGAGTGTTGGAGCATAGATGCTGAGTAGGTGTACTGGACCAGAGGCGGTGAGCAGTTGGATGGACAGTATGCGTTCCGAGCCATTTGAGGGTGGCTCTATCATGCTGAGCAAAGAGTTTCTGATGGCGAAGCCCACTCCATGCTGTCTTGGTTCTTCAGGATCCCCTGCCCTGCCAGAAGAAGGTGTAGTCTTGCTCTCTTAGAGATCCACTCGCAGGGAGGTGTGTCTCCTGAAGTGCTGCAATGTCCACATTGAGTCTACTGAGCTCGTTGTTAATGATGGAGGTCTTCCGAGAATCGTTGATTTGTGTAAGGTCTTCTGACAGGCCAGGACACATAGTTCTGACGTTCCAGCTTGCAAAACGAAGGGCTGGTACCTTCTTCCCTTTTTTGGTCGTGCTGTTTGGTGCGGTGTTACAGTCCACTTGTCGGGCATGACCCTGAGCTCCAAGCACCCATTGAAGCAGGTGGACTGTGGCAGGACAGAACCTTACTTACTGGGGGCTGCCCGGTTTGAGGCGGGCGGTAGCTGTCCAGTGAGATGCGATGAACTCTCCCACCGACAAAAGCAACCTGTGGCGCCCAATCTCTATGCCAATTGAGATGGACTTATAACCCGTAACTGCTGCCTTCCGTGTTGATTTGGTCGCCGTGAGGCGACTATGGAGTGACCTCTCCATGGCGCATGCCTGGGCGGATGTATGGAGGTTATCAGTTGCCCAAGCGTCAAAACCCCCCTCTTGGCCTTCCTGGTGGGGTCCAAAGGAGTGCAGAGCACGACGTTTGGCACCGGTATGGCTGCAGGAACTGCCGGAAACATGCCAAAGGTGACACATGACCGCCTTTGGGGTTCCGCTCTGGATATTCTGTTAGGGTTTACTCCCTTAGCCTTGGTCTCTCCCGAGACGCCCACAAGGCAGTGGGGTTGTTAGGGCCCCTACACAGGGGTAGGTGGATGCCGGTGGGAGGGGAAGGGGGTGTAGGGGGGAAGGGGGTGCAGGGGGGGAGGGGGTGCGAGGAGGAGGGGTGCGGTGGGAAGGGGTGGAGGGAAGGGGGTGCGAGGGGGAGCTAGGAAGGGGGCTGAGGGGGAGCTAGGAAGGGGGCTGCAGGGGGTAGGGGAGAGGGGTGCAGGGTTAGGGGGTGCGAGGGGAAGATGGTGCGAGGGGGGAGCTGGGAAGGGGCTGCGAGGGGGTTGGGGGTAGGGGGTGTGAGGGGGGTGGGGGGAAGGGGGTGCGAGGGGGGTGAGCTGGGAGAGGGTGGGTTAGGGGGTGCAGGTAATGAAACATTTCATCAGCTCCCACCATTGTCCCTTTTACAATGATGTACTGCTACTGGGATCGGGATCCGGGAGCCGAGCCGGAGTTGTGGGGAAAGTTTGTGTGAAAACAGCGCGGAATCGCCGAGTGAGCGGGAGATGCTGAACCCAAGATAAATATCTAGTAAAAATCCAAAACATAATTATCTACACCAATTGTTACATAAAATTAACATACAGTATGCAAACAATTAACAGAATCACTTTGCAAAGATTAAGCAGCAGTAGACTTCTGTCAGTTAGTTCATTTCTTTTCCCACTGAAAACAATGAAGTTCAAGGCCACACATGGTCATACTCAAAGCAAGATAAATTTCCCTTTCCTCCTGACAGGCTGCACTCTTGCTCTAAAAGTTAATTTTGATGGCATGGATCCATGAACAATAGTACTGAGACTGAGTGAGATATAGTAGCAGGAACCTTTGTGGGGGTGGGGTGGTTGATGGGGGGCAACACTGCCGAGAAAATCCTGCATTGTGATACAAGAAGAGAATCATCAATGTGCAAACCTGTGAGGCTCCAATTTCACTATCCTTGGTGTTGGCTGTTGATATGATACCGACAATTTTATCAGGATTATTCTGCAATTTCTTTCCGTGAACTTTGGAGGCATCATGTGGTGGAGAAGGTAATTGTCTAGGACCTGATGCTTTTACCTGAAAAAGTAAAAACCTTGTTTAAAATTGAGTAAAAGTTTCTAAGCCTGTTCAAAACAATATACTGATTTTAGGTATGAGAAAAGTATACTGTTTCTTATTCGTTCACAGGATGTGAGTATCGCTGGCAAGGCCAGCATTTGTTGCCCATCCCTAATTGCTCTTAATAGTATATAATATGCCCTTTATACTACATAATATAGGCTATTTGTCAATACTTATTGTAAACATGTTTCCAGTTTAGAGAATAACTGGTTTCTCACGCAAAATGAAATGCCGATTTGTTTGTCCTCTAAAGAAATACAACTACAATGTAATTGATATGACTCAGTACCGAGATCGGTTTTGAGGTAAGCAAATTAGATGTTTTGTTAAATGTACTTGTGTTACCTTCTCAGTCTTCCCCATAAATTCATTGTTCTTCTGTCTGCACTGATGTGAGATTGAAGGCTCAGACAAAGAACAATGCGGCAGGTAAGGCATAGAATCTTTTTCTTCAGGTTGTTTTGTGACATTCTCTGAAGGGTCTTCCTAAATTGATAACAAATTATGCTGGTAGTTCACCAGATGTAATGCTGAGTAGTTATATTACAATACTAGAATACAATTACAAATACAACTGTTAATATAAACTGTTAACACTGTTACAATCAAATCGCTTGTGCTCAGTGTACAGAATTGTGCAATGAAGCTACACATAGGCTGACTTTCACAGCTACAACCCACAGTTTCTGATGAAGCGTTCCCATCTGAAATGGTAACCTACCTTTACAAATGCTGATGGTATTTTAAGTTTCTGTGCCTAGTCTGCTACAGTATAATACATTTACAATTACAAAGGAAGAATTAAAATTGTGTCGATTAGTATCAAAATCCTAATATCTGCAAACTTTGTTCTCATGTACATCTCAGATGCAAATTAGATTTCTTTCAGAAAGCAACATTTTGGGATCCAGTGAGTAATTTAAGACATGACATATAATAGAGTCACAGAGTCATAGAGTTATACAGCACAGAAACAGGCCCTTCGGCCCATCGTGTCTGTGCCGGCCATACAGCACCCAACTATTCTAATCCCATATTCCTGCACTTGGCCCATAGCCCTGTATGCTATGGCGTTTCAAGTGGTCATCTAAATACTTCTTAAATGTTGTGAGGGTTGCTGCCTCCACCACCTTTTCAGGCAGTGCGTTCAAGATTCCAACCACCCTCTGGGTGAAAAAAATATTTCTTCAAACCTCCCTAAACCTCCTGCCCCTTACCCTAGATCTATGCCCCCTGGTTCTTGACCCCTCCGCTAAGGGAAAAAGTTTCCTCCTATCTAACCTAACAATGCCCTTCATAATCTTGTACACCTCAATCATGTTCCCCCTCAGCCTTCTCTGCTCCAAGGAAAACAACCCTAACCTTTTCAGTCTCTCTTCATTGCTGAAATGCTCCAGCCCAGGCAACATCCTGGTGAATCTCCTCTGCACCCTCTCCAGTGCAATCACATCCTTCCTATACAGTGGTGACCAGAACTGTACACAGTACTGCAGCTGTGGCCGAACTAGCGTTTTATATAGCTCCATCATAACCTCCCTGTTCTTATATTCTATGCCTCGGCTAATAAAGGCAAGTATCCCATATGCCTTCCTAACCACCTTATCTACCTGTGCTGCTGCCTTCAGTGATCTATGGACAAGTACACCAAGGTCCCTCTGACTTTCTGTACTTCCTAGTGTCCTACCATCCATTGTGTATTCCCTTGCCTTGTTAGTCCTCCCAAAATGCATTACCTCACACTTTTCAGGATTAAATTCCATTTGCCACTATTCCACCCATCTATATCTCCCTGTAATCTAAGGATTTCCTCCTCACTATTTACAACACCACCAATTTTTGTGTCATCTGCAAACTTACTGATCATACCTCCTATATTCATGTCTAAATCATTAATGTACACTACAAACAGCAAGTGTCCCAGCACTGATCCCTGTGGTACACCACTGGTCACAGGTTTCCAATCGCAAAAACAGCCCTCGACCATTACCCTCTGCCTCCTGCCACTAAGCCAATTTTGGATCCAATTTGCCAAATTGCCCTGGATCCCATGGGCTCTTACCTTCTTAACCAATCTCCCATGCGGGACCTTATCCAAAGCCTTACTGAAATCCATGTATACTACATTACTGCTTTACCCTCATCGACACATCTAGTCACCTCCTCGAAAAATTCAATCAAGTTAGCTAGACACAATCTCCCCCTGACAAAGCCATGCTGACTATCCCTGATTAATCCCTGCCTCTCCAAGTGGAGATTAATCCTGTTCCTCAGAATTTTTTCCAATATTTTCCCAACCACTGATGTTAGACTCACCGGCCTGTAATTACCTGGTTTATCCCTGCTACCCTTCTTGAATAATGGTACCACATTCGCTGTCTTACAGTCCTCTGGTACCTCTCCTGTGGCCAGAGAGGATTTGAAAATTTGTGTCAAAGCCCCTGCTATCTCCTCCCTTGCCTCACATAACAGCCTCGGATACATCTCATCTGGGCCTGAGGATTTATCCATTTTTAAGCCCGCTAAAACAGCTAATATTTCCTCCCTTTCAATGCTAATATGTTCAAGTATATCACAATTCCCCTCCCTGATCTCTATACCTAAATTGTCCTTCTCCATAGTGAACACCGATGAAAAGTAACCATTTAAAACCTCACATTTCCCCCGGCTCCACACAAAGATTGCCACGTTGGTCCCTACTGGGCCCTACTCTTTCCCTGGTTATCCTCTTACCCTAATATATGTGCGGAGTTTGCAAGTTCTCCCTGTGTCTGCGTGGGTTTTCTCCGGGTGCTCCGGTTTCCTCCCACAAGCCAAAAGACTTGCAGGTTGGTAGGTAAATTGGCCATTATAAATTGCCCCTAGTATAGGTAGGTGGTAGGGAAATAGAGGGACAGGTGAGGATATGGCAGGAATATGGGATTAGTGTAGGATTAGTATAAATGGGTGGTTGATGGTCGGCACAGACTCGGTGGGCCGAAGGGCCTGTTTCAGTGCTGTATATCTAAACTAAACTAAACTAAACAAAACGCCTTGGGACTTTCCTTTATCTTGCCTACCAATTTTTTTTTCATGCCCCCTCTTCGCTTTCCTAATTACATTTTTAAGTGCCACCCTACACTTTCTATACTCCTCTAGTGCTTCCGCTGTTTTCAGTGTTTGGGATCTGCTGTAAGTCTCCTTTTTTTTCCTGATCCAATGCTCTATATCCCTTGACATCCAAGGTTCCCTGGGCCTGTTAGTCCCACCCTTCACCTTAACAGGTACATGTTGGTTCTGGACTCTCACTATTTCCTCTTTGAATGACTCCCACTGGTGGCATGTAGACTTTCCAACAGGTAGCTGCTCCCAGTCCACTTTGGCCAGATGCTGTTTTATCATATTGAAATCGGCCTTCCCCCAATTCAGTACCTTTATTTCTGGTCCATCTTTGTCCTTTTCCATAACTACCTTAAATCTTACAGAGTTATGGTCACTATCCCCGAAATACTCCCCCACTGACACTTCAACCACTTGACCGGCTTCATTCCCTAGGATTAGGTCCAGTACTGTAATTCCTTTGTAGGACTTTCTACATACTGGCTCAAAAAGCTCTCCTGTATGCATTTTAAGAATTCCGCCCCTTTTAAGCCTTTTGCACTAAGACTATCCCAGTTAATATTGGGGAAGTTGAAATCCCCTACTATTATTATCCTGTTATTTTTGCACCTCTGAGAGATTTGCCTACATATCTGCTCCTCTATGTCTTCCTGACTGTTTGGAGGCCTGTAGTACACTCCCAGCCAAATGATTGCCCCCTTTTTGTTTTTAAGTTCTACCCAAATGACCTAATTTGAGGAACCTTCTAAGTTGTCATCTTTCCTACTGCAGTAATTGACTCTTTGATCAACAGTGCAATGCCACCTCTCTTTTATCCCCTCCCCTGTCGCGCCTGAAGATTCTATACCCGGGAATATTGAGCTGCCAGTCCTGTCCCTCCAAGTGTAGGATGCTTGGGAAGAACAGGTTTACAGATATTTCACTGTTTACTTTTAAGCCTAAGAAGATGGAGTGAACCATTGGACGACATCATTCCCATGGAATGCCGACTCCAACATGTTAACATCCAAACAAGTGTTACTTTGTAATTATCATATATTCCATGGCTCTGTAGATTTCCTGAGTTCTACTTTCAGCATTCAAAATGCTTAGAAGATAATATTTCCAGATGTTTAATTCTCATTAAAGTTTCAGGAATTACATACTTAGCCAAGTTACCAATTCCAATTCATTCTGGAGAATAAAAAAATATATCAATCTCAGTATGACAAAGACATGTACTGGTTGTAAATTCCAATGACATGATAGAAAATGCAGGTACACTTAATTTTAGAAGTTCGAAAGCAAATCAGGGGTGGTGCGCAAATATTTAGGAGTATATGCAAATAATTTTCACTACCCCTCTGTCTTGGTCTACTCCTGACTGAAATAAACCTGGGCGGATTTTTGTAAGTTTTGCCACAATGATGTTGCAAGTCTGTCACTGGTGTGATTTTCATTTGTTATAGCGCATATCACAGGTATTGGGTTTTCAACACCTCAGCCACTGTCTTGTCTTTTACAATATGTTCTTAAGATTCAAAGACGTCTCCATTCACACCCATTCATTCAGATAGATCAAGATGACTGTTAACTGTCTATAGGTGAAATATGGCCTACTTTATAACTATGTGACGTTTGATTAGTTGACAAAGAGAACACAAATGAAGCTGTTGCAATCACAATGGTGATAGGGTTAGATGAAAAGGGGTATGAAAAAGCTTGTGTGGAGCATCAACACCGGCAAGGAGCAATTGGGACAAACGGTCTATTTCTGAGCTGTGCTTTCTATGTAATATTTTCATCCAAATGTACAATTTATCTGGTGGATTATGACGTTGCATCCTTGAAACCCTATTTTTACCAGAAATAAATAAGAGTCATAAGGACGGATTTTACCAGACCTCTAACGTCGTGGGTCGTGGCGGGAGGGACCGGAAAATTCTTCCGGTCAAGGCCCGCCTCCACCCCCGATCCCAAGAAGGCCCCGCCAAATTTTACCGGTGGTGGCGAGGTCTCTGTGCGGTCCCCACCCCTCCCCCCACCCGCCTCCCCCCCACTGCCGCATGGCAGCGGAGCCTTCATTTCCCTAATAAAATTAATGCAAATACATGTAAATGAGCTTACCTGGACCGGACGGCCGTCCCAAGCTTGTGGCCGGAAGTCCCATGCCTTCCGATCCCCGTTTGGGGATTCAGGGCAAGACACTGGTAGGGAGGGGAGAGGAGTTTAATTTTCAGGTCGACGGTTGGGGGGGGAAACAGAGAAAACTTATTCCATTGGCTGAGGGGATGGTGGGAAGAGGCTGAAGGGCAAAGGTGACAAAGTTAGGGGGTAAAAGGTCGTGTTGGGAATAAAGTTTTCTTTGGTGGGAAAGACACCAAAATAAAATGTGTGGTCATGGGGGCTGGGGGGCTGTCATCTTTTATTGAACATTGGAAACTCAATGGCAAATGAATGTACCTTTCAAAATGTAAATGCACCTGAAAGGCTTGAAGCCCTTTAAAAATGGCTGCAGCACCTGTGCGGTGGGGCCAGATGCCGCTGCCGGGGTCGGAGTGGCCGCCCCCTCTACGTCATCGGGGGCGGCTGTTCCACCCCTTCTATTTGAATGAGTCCCCATACATAATAATTGCGGGGGCTCAGCGGCGCACAAGTTGCGCGTGCGCCTTCTTTAAAGCTCGCCGCCAATTCAGCCCATAGAGTCATTTATGGCACAGAATATACTTACTGTTATTCCAACAGATACAAATGGTTGCAGCAGTTTTTCTGTAGAGTCAAAACTCTCCTGTCAGAACAATAAAAATACCAGTTAAATCTCTCCTACTTTACCTTGATGGCCACACAGTCTCAGCCTCTTATGTACTTACACCACCGTTACACTGTTCACCTCACTCAGTGATCTCTTAGAATGCAGACAGTCCCATAGAATCCATTAGAAACCATACTGAGATTGCTATATGTATCCCTACTTGTGACTGATGCAATTATCAGAGATTACTTCAAAATGACCCTAGTGAAGCAGCATAGCGCTGACAATAAGATTTTGTTTCCCCAGAGCACATTAACAAGTTTTATTTATTAATAGGTTACATTTTCCTTAAAATCAAAAGTCAAATGAACCTGTCAATTGTGTCTAGCACACCATTCAGCATCCAAAATTAATGCAAGCTCTTTTACTTGCAACACTTATTCAGATCCAGTTATTTGTGAACATTTGCTCTTTATCTGGTATTTTAATCCTTATAATTAATAAATTTTGGTGTGCAATACTTAATAAAATGTATTAACCTAAAGAATGTGTAGAAATTAAAGAATAAATCAGAATACTGAAGTGTAGAGCTTGTTGATAAAATTGCACGCACATACACACACACACACAATTACATCAACACAGTAAATGGCTGTGAGCTTTCTGAATTGTAACTACTTCCTACCTGCACCTCAGGTGACTGCACTTCCTTAAAGACAGGCTGAAGCAGTTTAAGGGTGTCATCCTTGTCATCAGACAGTTTAGCTAAGATCTGGTTATTAGCGTTTTCAGCTTTTCCTTCCAGCATTACACCGTTGTGTAATCCAGTATTGTCAGTCTGAGCACTGCTGGCAAGTATTTTGGTTTCTGCATTAAGACAGTCTTTTAAGTGCGTTAAAGGTTCATCCCTCGTTGTACTGCCATAATTAGAGTTTCTTCTTTCAGCTCCATGCACGATATCAACATTCACCTTGCTTATTGTAGCTACAGAGTTTGTAGTGCCGTTCAAAGCTTGGTGAGAAACATCTGAATAATTTTCTTTTGGCTGATTACTACAGGCCACATCAATCAGCTTGCCTTTCTGGGTTGCATTTTCTTCCTTATAAAACATATTGGTGCATAGAATAATTAGACTCATTAAAATATTCAACTGAAAAAAATACCATAAATCTTCATCAGGACACTACTCAGTACTTAGAAGTCTGACCTTTATATATTTCCTGGTGGGATGCATGTCCTGCAAAGGGACCCCAGATTCACGGTCTGATTGGTGCTTTAATGTCACAGTGCAGGAATTAATGGGTCTAGAATCTAAAGAGGTTTTCTTGCGTGTTTTTATAGCTTTCCTACAACATATAAAAATAGTATTACAAATCATGTCAACAACTGTGCACCAGAAACAATCACAACATCACAAGATAGTTATGGATGAGAATGGCCCTTTGTCCTGTATAAATTCAACCACCCAGAAAGAGCCTAAAATCTTCCCATTTCAGTATCCAATTGTGTCTTAAATGCATCCAAGGTTTTCACCTCTACACAACCTGAAAGTTTATTGTTGATTATGAGACTATATATGTTTTATATGTTGATTATTCTGTGTTAAGAAGAATTTCCCGACATCAGTCACAAATTTATCTTTACCAGCTTGAATCTGTCCCCTTCCTGCACTCTAGCAATTTATTTAAAGTAATATTCTAGACTGAACTTTTCCATTCCTTTAGTTGTCTTATATACTTTTGTGAGATCACCTTGCTGACAACTCTTTTACATACGGCTCATGTTTCTCCAGTCTTTCCTCATAACTCAGACATTTGACACTAAGGATCAGTCTCACAGACTGTCTCCAGTACGTGAACACCCCTCTTGTGTTTGGCAACCAGAACTGGACACAAGGCTGGAATTTATCCCAGTGACGGCCTGGAAGACTGTGGGGGGGGGTTAGGGGGGGGGTTAGGGGGGGGGACCCTGCCTCAGCCCACTGTTGGGCCCCTGGTGGAATTCCACGGTGGACAGGCAATTAAATGCCCGGCGTTGGGAACGCCATCCTTTTAAGGGACCAGCTTCCGCCTCCAGAGCTGCCGGCCAATCTGAGGGCCAGTGTGGTGGCACTCCCAGTGTTGCAGGAGGCCTGGAGTGGCAAAGATGTTGGTGACCCCGGGATGCAGGTAAGTGGGGCTGGGGTCACCGTGGCCAGTCATGCATACCTTGGCGAGGGGGTGGGGGGGCTGATGAGAGTGGAGTCTTAGCAAGGGGTGGCCATCAACGCCGGGCGGGGGGGGGGTGGTGGGGGTCCCACCGTGGGCCATGGATTACTCCCAGAGGGGGGACCTCCCCACCAAAAGCTCCACACGGTGGCGGACCCCTCCGATGTTGATAAAATCAGAGCAGAGGTAGGAAGCTGCCCTTAAATGGCCATTAATTGGCTTAGTTGGCCTTGGGTGGGAGGGCCATCCTCCAACTTCCCTGCTGCGCACAAAATGGCATGAGGGCTGGACAATGTTGGACATGCTGCACGATGCCAGCCCTTACCATCCGGTGTGCCCCCTCCCTCCGTTCCCATCTCCAAGGGCAGGATAAAATCCTGTCCACAGTATTCAAGGTGCGATCTAAACAGAGCGTTGTGCAGTTTGATCAAGACTTCCTTTGACTGATACTCAACTGTTTTGACTATGTAATTCAACATTCCATTGGCTTTGTTCACTGCTGCTCTGCATTGGTTGAACATTTTTTGCATCAAGTCTACTAGGACTCATAGCAGTTTGCTACTGATCGAAAATAAAGATTGCTATGGTTATCTTCACTCCGAATCTATTGTATCTATCAATGTAGAGAAAAAGTAATTGTGTAGTTAATTTGATAAAGATTTAATTCAACAATTATTTTACATTAGTTACCAAATATACCTACGCTTTTGTGGCTTCCAAGAACAAGGCAATATGACTCTTGATGTATGACTTCCTGAGAACGGTTTTTACATCTGGTCGTTCCTCAGGCCTTCTACTCAACATGCTACTTATTAACACTCCCAGCTGTTCACTGTATTCCTTTGGTATAGGTGGCAGCTACACAATAGATATGGATATTGTTCAAAAAAGCAATATTGTGCAGAAGTCTTAATTTCACTTTTATTCTAAATATATAAAGTCTCATGCATGTTCCAAGTTCTAATGCTCAGTTTCAAGCTAGTATTCTCACTTATTTCATACATTTTTTTCAGTGATCACATTTTGCTGCATCAATGTAAACCAAGTATTTAAAAATAAAATATTAATAAAGTGGGCTCATGGTGCAACAAAATGCTGTTGTATCTAGTGTGAGGTCGCAAATTTACTTCTTTTTTCTGATTTTCCCAAACGTCAAAGTTTCTGACCAGGCCATCATTAGTGGTCAGGTGAGTCCACAAAGAAGTACTCTTGGATAAATCAGCCAATGGCGGCATCTCCAATCCTCCACAACAGCTCAATTAACTGTAAAAGGCTGCATGAGGACCCAAAAGATTTTAAAAGACAGAAGCCAAGGCTTGAAAAGAGTTCTGACTGCAGTACAAAGGCACGGCTGCACTACGGCTATTTACATTTTGGTAGCACTAAAAGTATGTTGAACTGTCTACACTTTGCTTTGGTACAATGGTTTCTCTGCAGACTGTATATAATTCTTTGGTTACCATACTGCTTTTAAAGTTAGAAAATATTACTTTTCTTTGCATTAACACTCATCATTACTTCTCAGCAACATACTTCAAAGGCATACTGAACAATACTTTCAAAAACAATTTTCACTGCACTAGTAAGACACTTTCATTTCTAACCCCAATCCTGTGCCTCTCAAAGCAGCAAATTATAAATCTATACATGTATTTTCCTCTATATTCTATCTACAGCCAACTAGACTGAAACTACTGAAATATAAATCACTCATGAACAGGAACTGCAGATTTTTTATCGATAAGGATACTAATTATAAATAACCTTATTCTAATCTTGCAATGCTTAAAAATGTTGTAATTTCATGACTTTTCATTTGTTTCTCAAAGCATAGAATGTAAGAGCAGGGAGGTTAAGCATAGAATATAAGAGCAGGGAGGTTATGCATAGAACATAAGAGCAGGGAGGTTATGCGTAGAATATAAAAGCAGGGAGGTTAGGCATAGAATCTAAGAGCAAGAAGGTTATGATGGAGCTGTATAAAACGCTAGTTAGCCCACAGCTGGAGTACTGTGTACATTTCTGGCCGCCACACTATAGGAAGGATGTGATTGCACTGGAGAGGGTGCAGAGGAGATTCACCAGGATGTTGCTTGAGCTGGTGCATTTCAGCTATGAAGAGAGACTGGATAGACTAGGGTTGTTTTCCTTAGAGCAGAGAAGGCTGAGGGGGAGACCTGATTGAGGAATACAAAATTATGAGGGGCATAGATAGGGTAGATAGGAAGAAACTTTTTCCCTTAGCGAAGGTGTCAATAACCAGGGGGCATAGGTTTAAGGTAAGGGGTAGGAGGTTTAGAGGGGATGTGAGGAAAAGCTTTTTCACCCAGAGGGTGATTGGTATCTGGAACACACTGCCTGAAGGGGTGGTAGAGGCAGCACCCTCACAGCACTTAAGAAATATTTAGATGAGCACTTGAAACGCCATAGCAATCAAGGCTACGGGCCAAGTGCTGGAAATTGGGATTAGAATATATAGGCTTGATGGCTGGCACGGACACGGTGGGCTGAAGGGCCTGTTTCTGTGCTGTATAACTCTATGACTCTTATCCATATTAGTGTCTTTTATCAGTGACCAACATATGAGCAAGTTCTTTCTTTAATACACTACTTATTCATTCTCAGGATGTGGGAGCTGCTGGCAAGACCGGCATTTATTGCCCATCCCTAGTTGTCCTTGAGAAGGCCTTCTTGAATCGCTGCGTACTGGTAAACTGAGTAAAGCACTTGATTAGGTTAATAGAAAAGCAGAAAAATGTCATGGAATGTACATTACCTTTCCTTCAATAATCTTGAAAACCAAGGAGTTCATATCCTTGGCATTAAAGGCATGTTTCAATGTTGCCATTTCAAATGCACAACAACCAAGGGCCCAAACGTCAGACTGTACAGAAAAACAAAGAAAGGCTTACAAGACAGACAGTATTGTTACTACAGTTCTTAGTCTTTCACAGCTTTACTATGAAGATCGGCTTTAATGTTACCCATAATTGTTTAAAGCTTCACTTAATGGCACACTGTCCAGAGAATAACCAGCAAAATCAACCTGATCCCAGGAGGTGGGCGCTTACTTAAAAATCTTGATGAGGCTTTGTGCTGCAGAATTAATCTCTCTTCCAGTTTTGATGCTGACCGGCTGGGTTTCCGAGGTTTTAGGAAACCCGGCGGCTAGAAGGAGGTGAAGACTGCTAGATGGAACAGGTTCATGATTTTTCCAGCACAGCTTGTGGGTTAGGAATAGCAAAAGTGCTTCCCCTAGCTGCCCAAGCAAACCTGTTTCCCACTTCGTATGTTTAGACCCCCAGCCAACTGAAATTACTACACCCATCAAAAATCGGACCTCCTGCACCCGCACCCCCCCCCCCCCCCCAGACTCCCCATCTCTGTCCCACTCTCTCTCTGATCCCCTGTGATCACCCCTGACCCTCCAAACCATGCTGGACTCACTTCCCCAATCTCCACCCCAGCAGCAGCGAACCTATCTTCTCATGGGCTGTGCCTGTGCTGCAGCGTTCCCCACCCAACAGGCAACCAAGCCTGTCAATCAGGCTGGCTTCCAGGTGGGGAACTTGTTAAAAGTCCATGCAATTGGATAAATTCCTACCAGAAATCCAACTTCCAGCTTGGAAATCGTGCTCCATTAAATATTGGGGGCTATTGAGTCACTGAACTGCAGGAAAATTCCAAGTTTAATCCCTAAACTAAGACATGATATCTGATTGGAGTTTAGCTACAATTAGTCTCAGAATGCCCTGGTTTATGGAAAATAGAAAAAAAACTGGGTTCCCGTTCTCTATCCAGCAATGCCAACTGCAAGTGCACGTGTGTGGATGCCAGGTAAGGACAGAGTTAGAGTCACTGTGAGTTGGAGTTGCGTAGCCTCCTAGAACTGTTCAGGTTCATACATAAAAATGGCTACATAGATTAGGTATTACATAACAACCACTGCCCAAGCCTAAGACAATATTAAAGGAGAAAAAAAAGCACACACCATGGGGCTGGATTTTATGCAGGAGGCGAGGCTCCCAGCCAAAAAGTCAGGGGGAACCCTGCCTCTGCATTTTACAGCCCCCCGGAATGGTCCTTCAGTCTTTTGGGGGTAAAAGTTTAAGGAGGGGGGATCCCTGTCCCTTTATAGACTTAATAGGGACAGGTATCCTGCTCCAAGAGCATCTGGCCAATCACAGAGCCAGCAGCTCAGCAGTACGGACAGCGCCACCGGGTGGCAGTGGCTATGGCTGGTACTGCAGAGGCTTCGGACCCAGGCCCAGCACTGGAACCCCAGAACACAGGTAGTTGAGGCAGGGTCATTGGGGCTAGTCAGGAAGACCCCAGCAAGGGGGCTGGGGGGGGGGGGGGGGGCGTTCGATCCAGGGGGAGTGGGGTCCTGAGGGACGAAATGGTTCCCAGTGGGGGTCCTCCATAGGCCACATATCACCCACGGAGGATGGGCCCCCCTGCTCCAAGCCCACAGGGAGGCTGCCTCATTTTTCTAGATATCATCCCCACATGGCGGAGGCCACCCTGCCACTGGTAAGATCCCAGCAGCGGGGGAAAGAGGCCCTTATTTGGCCTCAGGGCAGGACGGCCATCGTCGGCTTAACCTGCCCCTGGGAGAATCGAAACCGGCAATCCTGGTGTCGGGTTCCATGGCAGTTGCTGCTGGTCCGATTCTCTGCACCGCACCCCCCCTCCCCCACCATGAAACCTGCTGTTGGGAGGAGAAGATGATCCAGCCCCATGTGTAGTAAAGGTGTGTTGAAACAGGAAAAAAGTATACTTAACCTATAATATAAAGCTGACCTAACAAAAAGCACAATAAAGTTATACAGTAGTACTCTACCTTATAGTTGTAAGGTTTATTACAGAAGAGTTCAGGACTCATGTAATATGGTGTTCCAATGAGAGTACTGGCCATATCATGTTGGTTCTCCAACACTCTGGCTATGCCCAAGTCTCCAACTTTAATGATGTTTGTTTTTGTTAGGAAGATGTTTTGAGTTTTAAGATCTCTGTGCAGGATATGTTTTTCATGTAAATACTGTAACAAAACATTCACAGATCTCATTAAATATACATTCACCTCACAATAAAATGGTTTTCATTCCAACTGTTATCGCATAAGTATCACAGGTATCGCATAACTACTTATCACATTCAAGCCACAAACATCTGGACCTTTCCCCTTTATGTTTTACCCGAGTGCAGTGTGCTGGACAAAATCCCAGCTGTGCATTAAGAATAAGTCAGAGAATTTACTAACACAAAAATTGTAATTTCCATTTTCCAGAAAACATGCAGAACAATCCTAAACTGGTGGACGAACACCCATATCTATCTTAACACACTGACAAATTTGGAGTTTGCATTTTTATGATTTAGTTATTTGAATGGTGGATTTTCACACCCATTGACATACTTATTGACAAACTCAATAAATGTTGCCTTAAGGAAGTTATATAATCTTCTCATATCAAATTAGCATGAAATACCAGTGGGGAAAAATCCAAAGGATGGCTGCTGAATGTATATTTCATCATTCAGGTTTTTACATGGTTTATGGCTTAGCCAACAACATATTAAAATGGAAAACTCATATTCAAGTAACAGTGAACATAGTAACTGCAGTGTGGTGTTACATTTTGCTCTTTTTAATTGTCTTATTTCTTTGTTCCTCGATAGAATTGTACCTGTAAAGCCATGGCAATCTGGACAAACCACTCCACGACCTGACATTCTGGAAGCAATCTGCCCTTCTGTTCCTTCAGCTTGTGATACAAATCCCCACCTTCACAGTAACCCATCACAATGTATAAAAGTCCATCATCCCCTTCCCATGACTCTCTGTAGGTGACAATGTTGGGATGTCGCAGTTGGGATAGAAGCTGGGCTTCCTGTTCTGCTGCCTTGCGCTCACGGCTGGAAGCACTTCTTAGATTCAGCTTCTTTACAACATACTGAAAATTCAAGAAAATACAACCATAAAATTGGGCATTAATTAGAAATACTAAATCCTTAAAATGCATTACATAATTATTTGCAACAGACTTTTTTTATTTGAGATCCTTAAGTGAAGCTCAAAACAAATGAAATGAGTAAAGGAGGAGAGATAACTGAGCATTCATACACATAGCTACTTGTGGGTCTCCTGCAGAGTTGATGGCAAGGCTTTGCACTCACTTTGGCCTTTGTACACACAGTCCCCAGAGGACCTGAGAGCTGGACTTGCCTGGGCTGGAATCAGAAGGTGTCTTTCCTGATAGGAAGAGAGGAGCAAGTTGGGAGAGAGAGGTTGAACAGGAGGCCAGGAACAGAATGGAACGCAAAAGCAAGTCACATTCCCTCCCTCTACACTGGAGCTTAGTGGTTCTGAAAGGGGACATGAGGCTGATGACATCAAGACAGGAGGAAGTAGCAAGGCAAGAACAATTAGACTACTGGAAAAAACAAAAGCAGCAAATGCTGCATGAATCGCACAGTCCAAATGATCACAATAGGAACAGAGTGTGGACCTTGATTCCATCAGAACAATCAGATCGCAATAGGGGCCTCCAACTGAATTTTTCCAAGATAGATAGATTGATAAATGCATGAGTAGGGTTAAATCCAAAACAATTAAAAAGACTTTCTAGATATACACCATGAATGCTTTCCTAATGTTCAAATTACATTACTTGCTGATTTTTCATAGTGCACTGCCATGGAATAAAAGAGTTTGCAAGCAGAAATCCTCTATGCTCAAGCTATCCAACTCCAGCCTGTGAGCTGAAGCCCACAGTCTTACTTCCAATTATTTTGTATTGGCTGATTGTCCTGTTTGAATTTTGGGGCTGGCTGTTTGGAAAATACTTTTCTTGGCACCTAGATCCTAAATTTAAACACCCAAGATGGGTTTGAATTAACAACTTGAGAGAATGGAATTTTAGTTTAAACTTCATACATGGTTCCTGAGAATCCACGATATGGACCTATGCAATCTAAAAAGACAAAGGGCTTGCGCACCTCTCCCCTATACTATGTTGGTTCCCTTTGAATTACTGTAAAACACAATACATTTAATATAGGACATTGTGTACATGCAATACATGTAACAATGTACCATCTGCAAAGTTAAAGTAATCGGCTGCACAATTCTTCACCTTCTAACCATATGGTGGGCCACTGAAGGGGTTTGAACAGACTTCCTCCAGCTGTACTGAGAAACGTCTTCACAGTAAATACGCAGACACTGGCGACAACTGTTAGATTTTTACTTGCTTTAGTCTCCATGGTGAAAATGAGGTGATGAAAGAAAAAGAGATTAAACTGGTTTAAAATGCTGCCGTTAATGTTACTGATATCATCTATTAATTCATGTACTATTCACACCAACAAGTAGCCTAGTAATTAGAGTTGGCTTTGTATGCAATTGAGATTGGGGTGTGCTGGAAGAATTCCATCAGCTCCAGCCAGGCTGTAAACTGCCTTCAGGTAGAAATACTGAAAGGTGCCACCTTAAAAACAGCCTGGGTCTGTCTCCTTTCTGTTCAGTGATCACTAAATAACAGAAGTAGAAAATTATTGAGGAACCCACACAACATTCTCCCTCCTTCTTTTGAAATGGGTAAAAAAAATGATGCTGACTGTGTTCAACAAACAGCCGACAGGCCAAAGCCCTTGCTTCTTCCCATTCTAAATGCATCCAATATCAAATTTCATCTTTGATTAGAACAAACAAAGAACAAAGAACAGTACAGCACAGGAACAGGCCATTCGACCCTCCAAGCCTGTGCCGATCTTGATGCCTGCCTAAACTAAAACCTTCTGCACTTCCGGAGACCGTATCCCTCTATTCCCATCCTATTCGTGTATTTGTCAAGATGCCTCTTAAACGTCGCTATTGTACCTGCTTCCACCACCTCCCCCGGCAGCAAGTTCCAGGCACTCACCACCCTCTGTGTAAAGAACTTGCCTCGCACATCCCCTCTAAACTTTGCCCCTCTCACCTTAAACCTATGTCCCCTAGTAACTGACTCTTCCACCCTGGGAAAAAGCTTCTGACTATCCACTCTGTCCATGCCGCTCATAACTTTGTAAATCTCTATCATGTCGCCCCTCCACCTCCGTCGTTCCAGTGAAAACAATCCGAGTTTATCCAACCTCTCCTCATAGCTAATGCCCTCCAGACCAGGCAACATCCTGGTAAACCTCTTCTGTACCCTCTCTAAAGCTTTCACGTCCTTCTGGCAGTGTGGCGACCAGAATAGCACGCAATATTCTAAGTGTGGCCTAACTAAAGTTCTGTACCGCTGCAGCATGACTTGCCAATTTTTATACTCTATGCCCCGACTGATGAAGGCAAGCATGCCCTATGCCTTCTTGACTACCTTATCCACCTGCGTTGCCACTTTCAGTGACCATTGGACATGTACACCCAGATTTCTCTGCCTGTCAATACTCCTAAGGGTTCTGCCATTTACTGTATACCTCCCACCTGCATTAGACCTTCCAAAATGCATTACCTCACATTTGTCCACATTAAACTCCATCTGACATTTCTCCGCCCAAGTCTCCAACCGATCTATATCCTGCTGTATTCTCTGACAATCCTCAACACTATCCGCAACTCCACCAACCTTTGTGTCATCCGCAAACTTACTAATCAGACCAGCTACATTGGGAACTGAAACTAATCCAGTTGTAATTGGCATTGTGGGCTTCATATTAAGAAGTGGGGGCTGGATGCAAGGATCAGCCACAGCCCTTATAATTTTCCAGCCCAGGACAACTAGAAGAGATTGCTACCTGATTTTTGGATTGAGACCAATCAATGGAGTTGTCTTTTTGCAGCAATCATCCCTCCAACCCAGAAAGCTTAAAGAGCTACGCTAAATCTTCCTGTATTTCAGGCTTGAGGGGAGGAAAAGGATAGTGATGTGGACAGTGGGATGGGCTCGCTGTTGTTGTATTTGAGGGCTTGGAATTTTTAAGTACCAGGTTCTTCCTGGGGGAGGACCTTTTGTGTGCATGGGAAGATGTGATTTCTGTATGTTTGGGGTGTTACTTTTTGTTGCATCAGGGGTTGCATTTCAGCAAAATAATGCAGCCAACCTGCTGGTTTTTATAGTCTGGATATCCCTATTTTAGGTCATTTATATCATATGAGGGGAAACATGAAATGAGGTATTATTATGCTACAATAAACTGTCAGAATCAGTAAAGGTAGAAAGGTCATGAAAATCCCAGGGAGGTTAAGTGTGGGTGCAAACTGTGTAGTAGGTTGTAGTGATTCACAATTTTGTTACTGCCAGGTGAGGAGGGGGTCTCGGGCTCCCCTCTTGCCCTTCCTCTTATTTGACCCCAACAGGGTTTATTCCTTTTAAACAGTGGTTGTGTTTACCACCTCTGTGAGTGTTTTACCTTTTTACCTTTACTTGATCATGAAAGAACCAATCGGACAGGTTTTGTTGAGTTTAAACAAGAAAGAGATAAGTTTATTATACTTAACACGATTTAAAAATACTAAAAAATAAGATACACATTCACACGAGAATCACACACACAAGAGATTACAGAGGTAAAAATAGATTTGGTGGTTGGATTAAAGTCCAGAATAAATGGAATTTAAGTACAGTCTGTGAAGTGGATGATTCGGTAGTCTGGTTGGAGTTGTACTCTTGAAGCCTTTAGTTGGTCAAAGTGCACTTTGGCTGGCCCACTTTGCTCTGCGTTTTCTTGAAGACAGAATTGTAGTTGACTCTCTTCCCCGATCGCTGGCTGTAGCAGTCTGTAGGCTTAGAGGGTCCCCAGTCGCAGACAGTTTTCAAACTTTATGTTTTCTGGGGAGAGAGAATGAGAGAAAGGGAAGCAGCAGCCTCCTCTGCTGTTGCACAGTTATTGCTTCTCTTGTTGTCCAAAGAAGACAAAACCAGCTCCCCTGAGATGGACAGATGGTCACATGGCTGCTTCAGGTTTTCTGGAACCTTCTAATGAAATTCAAGGTTAGGAATTGGCTTCACATGCCCCAGGATGCCAATTTACATTTGGAGGGGGTCTGCTCTTGCAAAGTCAATATGTCAGGATTGCCTTGGCTGCTGTGCTAATGAAGCCATTTTCGGTAATTTAATAACTTAGAGCAAACTATTACCCTAGCTGGGCTTCTTGTTAGATTTTTGTCTCCAGTTCAGACTCCTGGTATTTCAGATGTGAACTGCAGAGGCCATCTTGGCTGCTAGTTTTTCAAAAAATTAATTACAAGCTTTTTTTCCATTAAAAGCCTTATATAAGTTTCCAACCAATGAAATGAATATTTCTCATTTGGCATATGGGGTTTTCTTGACAATTAAAAGGGTATCTCTTCCTCACCAATAGCTGCTGGCCAATCTGCATATTTATAATGGAGTGGGTCATTCAGACACTTTTTTTTCAACAAAATCTGGCCCCCAACTGTACCAAGCTCGCACCATCTTTTTATATGGCTGAAGATCTGATCTGGAAGCCACATGAAACTGCAAAGAAGCCATGACCTTTCTGCGCTGTTGTTCAGCTAACAGCCACCACAAATTCAACCCCCACTTACCAGCATACCCTTCATCAACAGCAACTGACAGGTGCTATTGTCCATTATAAGCAATGGTATAAGGTTACTACAAACTAATGGCATTGTCCTTCGAGCTGACAATGTGAACTTAATGTCATGTGACCATCAATCAACTGAATGTAAGTCCTTTATGTCTAAAAAAACTGCAATATCCAAAAATCACTTGTTGGTGCAGGAGTGCATTTCTAGATTTGGGGATTTATTATGAACTTTTGTTTGAAAAATCTTGAACTTTTGGCTGTCAAGCTATGTTTCCGGAACTGCATGGCATTCCTTGCTGAGCCCAGCTGAATATTAGCCTGGGCAGCTCCCTCCTCCAAGCCGAAACATCTCCTCCACCACCACTAACTATTATATTGTCTGCAACCGCTGGAAGCCAGTGGTTAGAATAGGGATTATCTGTTGCTGCTCAGCTTCCCGCCATCCTCAGAATTGGCCCCTCAGTGGCCCTGCTGCAACTGTTCCATGCCTTCTAGCCCACTGTATTTCCCCTTTCATTGTGTGGAACTTCAGCAGCTGAATCTTCATAGCCCTGATGCTTTATGCTGTGGGCTGACTGCATGCCTCCACCTGACGCCCCAGACTTGTTTTCTCTTGGACTGCTGCAGCTTGGTCACAGATTAGGAACCACTGCCATCACTCCTGGGACATAACTGAATGAGCAGGAGCTGTTGTCCATAAAACACTGTCTTGCAGATATCAGGGTGCAAAGTCAATTACAGAACAATCAAATCCACCCATACGAGCAGCTTTAAACAGCAAAATCCATCGCCCCCAGCCTCCACCACTGAGCAGTGTCCTGAACACCCATCCCCCAGTCAGCAGCATTTGGATAATTAGGCAAAAAAACTCTCATGTCCCAAGTTCCTTCCCGTAACTGGCAACACACACTCTCTGAGCTGCTTTTCAATAACTGGCAATTCTCTTCACTGAGCATCTTGCTATAAATGCCATCCAACCCCCAGCCTCGGCCACACTGAAAAGCCTTTGATATTAGGTACTCCCATGACAGAGGAGGTTTTCGATAGCATAGAATCATAGAAAGTTTAAGGCATAGAAAGAGGCCACTTGGCCCATCGTGTCTATGCCGGCGAAAAACAATCCACCTATTCTAATCCAGCATTTGGTCCGTAGCCCTGCAGCTTAAGGCACTTGAGGTGCATATCCAGACTCCTTTTGAATGAGTTGAGGGTTTCTGCCTCAACTACCCTTTCAGGCAGTGAGTTCCAGACCATCACCACCCTCTGGGTGAAAAAGTTTTTCCTCCTCTCTCCTCTAATTTTTCTAGCAATCACTTTAAATCCCTAGTCACTGACCTCTCTGCTGAGGTGAATGGACCCTTCACCTCCACTCTATCCAGGCCCCTCTCAAGTTTGTACATTTCAATCAGATCTCCCTTCAACCTTCTCTGTTCCAAGGAGAACAACCCCAGCCTATCTAATCTTTCCTCACAGCTGCATTTTTCCAGTCCTGGCAACATCCTCGTAAATCTCCTCTGTACACTCTCTAGTGCAATTGCATCCTTTCTGTAATGAGGTGACCAGAACTGCACGCAGTACTCAAGTTGTGGCCCAACCAATGAGTTATACAGTTCCAACATAACCTCCCTACTCTTGTATTCTATACATCAGCTAATAAAGGCAAGGATTCCACAGGCCGTCTCAACCACCTTATCGACCTCTCCTGCTACCTTCAGGGATCTGCAGACATTCAATCCAAGGTCCCTTACTTCCTCTACACTTCTCAGTATTTTCCCATTAATTGTATAATCCTTTGCCTTGTTTGACCTCCCCAAAATGCATCACCTCACACTTCTCCAAGCTGAATTCCATTTGCCACTTTTCTGCCCATCTTACCAGACCATCAATATCTTCCTGCAGCCTACAGCTATCCTCCTCACTATCTACCACATGGCCAACCTTTGTGTCGTCTGCAAAAATCTTGATCATGTTCCCTACATTTACGTCCAAATCATTAATATACACCACAAAAAGCAGGGGACCCAGTACTGAGCTCTGCGAAATGCCACTGGAAACAGCCCTCCAGGCTCTCCCAGAGAAGATTTTCACTTCCCTCCTTCCTTTCCCGTTTTTTCCTTCTTCTCTTCATAAACCACCCCTTCCTGTTAGCCCTCCCACTTTCCTGTCCTCCTTTAGCTACTTTCTCCTATCCCCATTGTTCCTCTCCTCCTCCCTCCAACTTCCTTTCCACTCCTTTCCCTTCCCACATTCTCTTCTCCTCCTTTCTCTCTCTTCCTCCTTTCACCCTCTCCTCCTCTATTCCCATTTCTCCACTCCAAATGCGGACAGTCATAACGTTTTATTTAATTGGCTCCTGGAAAATTTGACCTAATTAAAAACACTGGCCATAATTTAACATTGAGGCAGTAGTTCAGTTCACCAGCTGGAAAGCCAGGGTGAGCTTGCCTCCTCTGGGCTTGAAAACCACGCTGCTATTTTGCAGGGTTCAGACTCTTAATTGCCTGCAGTCGGGGCTTCCACCCCTCTGAGGCAGGAAGTCCTGCCATCAAGAGCTGCCAGCCAATCAGAGAGGTGGAAGCAGGGAGTGGTGGCCACTGCTGGGACTGCACCCAGCAACAAGAGGGCCATGGGCATTGGCCTTCAAAGAGGTAAGTGGGTGTCCGTTCTCACCAGGCACAATTGGCTATTTCCCATGAGGGGGGTGGGTGGGTCGGAGGGCAGGGCAGAGGGGGTAGTTTTAGCGGGCGCAGCCAGCGCTGCTGGGCAGCCCTCCATGGGGCACAGGGTGCCCGATCAGGAGGTTCCCCACCTCCCCCCCACCCCTCACCAGCCCACAAGGAGGCCACCAGGTATTACTCGGCCCCCTCCTCTGGTGCTGAAGTGCCCATCTGCATCTGGTAAAATACCTGCGGCAGGAAGAGGCGCTTTCGTGGCAATTAATTGGCCACCTGAGGGCCTGAATTGGCCTGGAGCACGTAGGCCGCCTACCACCTCCCCGCTGCTGGTAAAATAGCAGCGGGGCAGGTAGACAATGGGCACGGCACACCCCGCCTCCTGCACAATTTTACGCCCCCCCCACCACCCCCTAACCCAGTCCCAGAGGCAGAGGGAGGTTTAAATTCCAGCCACTATCTCATAACTGAATTACTCCATTGATTCTCAACACATGACTGATTTATACAACTCTGAGTCACCTGAGTAAAGGTGTGGATTGACAACTACTAACTTATGAATGAAATGGAGATAAGTTGCTTCCTTGATTCAATTTATCTTGAAAGCAGCTCCATTACATCCAGGAACTTACTGCACTTTACATGAAATTGCTTTAATGCCATTTGCTAAGTTATAGTGAAAGGTGTCATGAGAGCTTTTTTTTGGAAAGCTAAGAATTCTGTGTGGTTTTAAGACTGAGAAAAAGGATTTTCTGTGAACATTGAATGTTGAAACATGGTGTTCGAACTGAGTGCAGACTGCAAGGCACCTGTTTGCAAGCAGCTCAACAGGGCAATGACAGGAAGATTTATGACTGTCACATGACTTATTGTTAGGGTTTTAGTTTCAATGTTGCAGTGTGAAAAAGATCAGGAGCTGGCTGGGACCTGTGTTTGCAGACCAGAGGAAAAAGACCTACTCTCTAAAAAGGTTTGCCTCTCTTGGAAAAAGAATTCCTACATTTGAGGTGTGGCTGTGGTCTGCCTGGAGAGGAAAAGGCCCAGGAAAAGAGGAGTTGTTGCTCTCTGTGGAGAAAGGCTCCTTTGCTGAAAGGAAGCCCTGAATTTTAAAAGATAGCAAATTCCTATTGCCTCCAGTCTTTGAAAAATCTCAGCCTCAGGAGTGATAACTGTTGCCTCTTGTGCTTTGGGACATCTGGAAAGCTGAAGAAAGCTTCTATTGCTAGACTGCTGCTTCAAAACAAGCAGACCTGTTGCTACACCCTTTGCTGAAAGATCTGTGAGACACCTGCTACAGACAAATTGCCTTGAACGCCAACCCATCACAGACTATTCATTAACCTTGCCTGGACAGACTTCGAGTGGCATCCGGCTATTCGACTCTGGGACACCTCACCGACCTGGAAATATCCTACCAGAACATTATAAACCAGTTATTTTATTATTCCTGAGAAACAGTTGTAAAGAGAAAAGCCTTTTTCCCCGGTTAATCAGTTTTTGAATGTATGTGTGTGGACATGAGGGTTAGGAAGAATAAGGAGTTATAACATATTTTCATATATAGATTTCTCATTATTTTTTAATATTTAGTTCCTTAATAAATAGTTAATTTTGATGTTGTTTAAAGAAATCTGGTTTGGTGTGCTTTATTCTGGGGGACAAATAGTATTTAATTTGGCTATTTTCCGGTAGGTGGGAAACTTTACTAATATGCTATGACCTGTGGAGTAGTGGGACTGAATTAACAGTGCATTAGTCCCGCCTTGGTCGTAACAAAGGTTTTCAGCTAAACTATTATACTCCTACCTGTTCAGTGCAACGTGTTGTAATTTTGAGTATTACATTTCAATCAGGTAGGTTCAAGTGTACTTACCACACACTTTTGTATGGCAGAGACAAGACTTTTATCATATGTATTGTCATGGAACTGTATTTATTTTTCTCCTCGGATTAAAACAGTGTGCCTTTAAGACTGTTAAAAACAGTGTGCCTTTAAGACTGAGCACAGGGTGCCAGCTGCACTTGTCTCTAGGCCACAGCAGGAGAGAGATCACATGGTATAGCGTTTCAACTTAACTGTGCAGAAAAAACAGTTGAAACCAGTTTTTGAGAGACTCACCAGTGAAGCGTGCTACTGAAAAGAACTGTCTATTCCTCTCAGAAAAAATTCTACAAGGGGCTACAGGCCTGGTTTGGTCTGTTTTATTCTGGGGATTACTGGAGTATTTAATTTGGTTGTTTTCCGGTTGGGTGGGAAAACTTTAATAATATACTGAGGCCTGTGGAGCGATGGGACTGAATTGACAGTGCGTTGCTCCTGCCTCGGTCGTAAAAGTATACAGATAGACAATTGTAGACAAGTCCGTTCACTCTGTTCGGTGGAATTACATCAGCAGTGGTAGGACACAAAGGGAAATCAGTGCCTCATGCACAAATGCTTTAATAGTGCAGCACTGTGGAAAATGATTGGAACAAACACTGTGATTTGCTAATGATTTGTGATTTTTAATTCTGTTATCTTCCTTGCTCCTTTCAAACAGTCTTTTCAACACTGCTGTAAATATTTCTGGGCATGGTTACTCTTTTATATTTGCACTGGAATGGAATCAGTTAGAAATAAGTTAAACATCTGGAATTTGATTTTCAATCTAATGATATGGGTTTTTTTTAAACAGTGGCACTCTTTCTTTAAACACTTTGCTCTGTTTCATACTAGAAAATTGCTGGGTTGATAAATGAACAATCTGCACAACCATTCTCCTTCATTATGCAATGACCCAGCTTTGATTTATATAGTCATGTTTATGGTCAATGATGGCTAAAGCAAATAAAAAGACAGTTTACAATTGAACACTGTGCTCAAACATACTATATGAGCAGCAGTCATTTGTTGTGCTTACAGGCAACAGCAACATCTGCTCCACTTTACAATAAATATCTTTACAGTATTTAAGTACAGTTGTTTGAAATTGCCATGAGGCTCACCTCTATTGTCTGTGCACACATACTAGAATAGTGAAATGTTTATACAACTACAAATATCAAAGGAAACAATTAAAATCAACTCCGAATTATGTCTTTGAATACAAACTGATTGTCAACCCTCACAATATGTTTACGTTCACCAGAAATCTCAGCACTTGTGCATTCAAAGATCTCATTACCTTCCATATTGACTAACCCTGATTTGATATTACACTGGAGATTGAACAAGGCTTTACATATATATAGGACGTTTTCTATATTCAACTTCAACCAAGCCCACATAAGCAGTTTAACGCACACTTGAAGTTACAGCAGCAGGTAATGCACACGTGAAGAGACCCACTGTCTGCAAATACAATGTAAGCATTTCTACGCCTTGGAAAACACAATGGGCCAGATTTTACAGTTGCAGGGCATCTAAACAATGTCTGCCCCTGCCCCACCCACTTCAGTTCAAAAAACTTTTGCCTACAAAGTTGCTGGAAGTGTGAGCTGATAACGGCGCAGTGAGGGTAACAGGGCATCTGGGACCTGAGTGAATAACAGGGTATCTTTATAACCAATGGGATTTAAGGATTGGGAAATCAACACAGGAAGGACTGAGCAGGAGAGTGACTGAATTTAATCTCAAATCAGGGACAGAAAGAGAAATAAAGAGAGGAAGAGAAAGATTGGATCACCTGAGAGAGGTGAAACACATAAAAGTAAGAGAAAAGCATTAATTTAAAATTTGACATTTTAAAAATTGCCCCCAAAAATTCAAAACCTGAAGGAATAAGACACCACACTTGCAATAGTTAATTTTCACTGCCAGGGAAGTTGATTGACAGCCATTAACAATGATCACATCTAGTCATTTGGTAGTACAGAACTTGAGTATTGTTGAAAGCAGAAACATTTTGTCGAAGCTTTTCGTCTTGCACTCATCAGGACAATTCGCAAGAATACTAATGTAAGGGAAAACAATACATTTATACTGTATGAGAAGAGAGTGCTGATTGTTTGGCAAGTGGACTCTGATTGGTAGAGACGTTGCCATGGAGAATGCACCAGTTTATGGTGATTGACAGCTAACTGCCAAACTTTGTTTGAAATTTAATCTAGGCAGCTTGACTCTGATTGGTCAAGGCATTGTCCTAAGGAGTGAACCAGCGAATGGCTGTCACTTATTTTGTTTAACTGAAACAGGCGCAATGCGTGTACATGTTCTTTCTGTCTGCAAAGCACAGGACCCTGTGTACTAATATATGTAGCTTCCAGTACGCGCAAATGTGCCATACCGCAAGCCCGACTGACAATCTTAAATTGGTTGTCAGCGTAATTCTTAGCACACTGAGGATTATTTAGCAAATGCTGTCCAATCCCAGAATCACATCTAACGTTGGAACTGTGTTTTGAGTTTTGCAAGCACGGACTGGTTGGGTATGGTCTGTACCTTGCCTGTTGCAAACAGTGGAAGGGACTTGCTGTTTGTTACAATTCAATAATCTTTGGGACGTACGACCTTTATATCTAGCATCACGCTGGCATTGAAATTCATATATCATACTACTGACTTGTGTAATAGGCAGAACGTCTTTTTGGCTTATCGGCGGCATACTATTCGTGGCAAACGCCACACGTGTTGCTACTGCATAGTAGCAGTGTGAAACAGCTAGCTTCACCTGTTGCTCAAATTTTTTGGGATACATTACCCTACCAGGGTAATCTGAGGTAGACTGGGCCGAAAATAACGGCCTTAGGCCCATTCATAAGTTTGCGCGATATACAGCGAGAAATGATCTGATCAGGGTAGTCATTGTCACACAGGATGCTTTTGATTTGCCCTATTTCAGCATCAAGCTTGCGTGGTGAGCAAATGGCTCGGGCCCTATTTACGAGGTTGCGATAAGGCCAATCTTATAGCGCATGGAACTGTAAGAATCCCAACATATGTATTGACCAGTGAAGGTAGGTTTGTGGTAGACTGTGGTAGAGAACCCCCAGCAGATTTCTCAACTAGTACGTCAAGGAAAGGGCGCTCATTTGACTGCTCCATTTCAAAGGTGAATTTGAGCGCATGATGGATCCCATTAAGATGTGTAAGGAAATTATTACATGCAGCTGCAGATTCAAATATAGCAAATGTATCATTTACATCTCAGAAATATGCAAGAGGTTGGAGGTTAGGTGTCATTCCCTCGAAGACACATTTCGCATGGAACCCAACAAAGATGTTTGCTGGAGGTGGGCCTAGAGAGGAATCCCATGGCAACACCATCTGTTTGGGCATACATGGTGCCTCTACCAATCAGAATCCACTTGCCAACCAATCAGCACTCTCATCTCATACAGTACAAATTTGTTGTTTTCCCTTACATTGGTATTCTTGCGGATTGTCCTGATGAGTGCAAGACGAAAAGCTTCCACAAAATGACTTTGGTTTCAGCAATAGTCAATTATCACATCATTAAAAAGGTACTTACGCTACTAGATATTAGGCCTAAGTACCTGTGGCAGGTTTAGTTTGCATCTATCGCACAAATACAGCACCTTCATGATATTCAATGCAGGTCAATGATGAGGCAGACAGTGAAATGCTGTTTTCGTAAAGCTAACAGCAGAGCAATGCAACTCAGGTAGAACCATTTGGATTCCCCATTTAAGCGCACACCTGTTCCTCCCCTGAAGTTTCTGTATCAATTACACAATTACCCTGCAAAGTCCTCCTTACTAACATCTGGGGGCTTGCGCCAAAGTTGGGAGAGCTGTCCCACAGACCAGTCAAGCAACAGCCTGACATAGTCATACTGACAGAATCATACCTTACAGACAATATCCCAGACACCGCCATCACCATCCCCGGGTATGTCCTGTCCCACCGGCAGGACAGACCCAGCAGAGGTGGCGGCACAGTGGTATATAGTCGGGAGGGAGTTGCCCTAGGAGTCCTCAACATCGACTCCAGACCTCATGAAGTCTCATGGCATCAGGTCAAACATGGGCAAGGAAACTTTCTGCTGATTGCCACCTATCACCCTCCCTCAGCTGATGAATATAGAAAACGTCCTCCTCCATGTTGAACGGCACTTGGAGGAAGCACCCAGGGTCGCAAGGGCACAGAATGTACTCTGGGTGAGACTTCAATGTCCATCACCAAGAATGGCTTGGTAGCACCACTACTGACAGAGCTGGCCGAATCCAAAAGGACATAGCTGCTAGACTGGGTGTGCAGCAGGTGGTGAGGGAATCAGCAAGAGGGAAAAATATACTTGACCTTGTTCTCATCAATCTGCCTGCCACAGATGCATTATTGGTAGGAGTGACCACAGCACAGTCCTTGTGGAGATGAAGTCCCGCCTTCACATTGAGGATACCCTCCATCGTGTAGTGTTGCACTACCACCGTGCTAAATGGGATAGATTTTGAACGGATCTAGCAATGTAAAACTGGGCATCCATGAGATGCTATGGGCCATCAGCAGCAGCAGAATTGTTCTCAACCACAATCTGTAACCTCATGGCCCGGCATATCCCCCCACTCTACCATTACCATCAAGCTGGGGGATCAATCCTGGGTTCAATGAAGAGTGCAGGAGGGCATGCCAGAAGCAGCACCCGGCATACCTCAAAATGAGGTGTCAACGTGGTGAAGCTACAACCCAGGACTACTTGCATGCCCAAACAGCGTAAGCAGCATGCAATAGACAGAGCTAAGTGATCACATAACCAATGGATCAGATGCAGTCCTGACACATCCTGTCGTGAATGGTGGTGGACAATTAAACAACTAACTGGAGGAGGTGGCTCCGCATACACCCCATCCTCAATAATGGGGAAGCCCAGCACACCAGTGCAAAAGATAAGGCTGAAGCATTTGCTACAATCTTCAGTCAGAAGTGCTGTGTTGATGATCCATCTTGGCCACCTCTTCAAGTCCCCAGCATCACAGATGCCAGTCTCCAGCCAATTCAATTCACTCCGCATGATATCAAGAAACAACTGAAGGCACTGGATCTGCAAAGGCTTTGGGCCCTGACAACATTCCAGCAATAGTACTGAAAACCTGTGCTCCAGAACTTGCTGCGCCCCTAGCAAAGCTGTTCCAGTACAGCTACAACACTGGCATCTACCCGGCAATGTGGAAAATTGCCCAAATATGTCCTGTACACAAAAAGCAGGACAAGTCCAACCCGGACAATTACCGCCCCATCAGTCTACTCTCAATCATCAGTAAAGTGATGGAAGGTGTTGTCGACAGTATGATCAAGCGGCACTTGCTTAGCAATAACCTGCTCAGTGACACTCAGTTTAGGTTCCGCCAGGGCCATTCAGCTCCTGACCTCATTACAGCCTTGGTCCAAACATGGACAAAAGAGCTGAACTCAAGAGGTGAAGTGAGAGTGACTGCCCTTGACATCAAGGCAGCATGTGACCCAGTATGGCATCAAGGAGCCCTTGTAAAACTGGAGTCAGTGGGAATCAGGGAGAAAACTCTGCGCTGGTTGGAGTCGTACCTAGTGCAAAAGTAAGATGGTTGTGGTTGTTGGAGGTCAATCATCTCAGCTCCATGACATCATTGCAGGGTTGTCAGAGTAGTATCCTTGGCCCAACCATCTTCAGCTGCTTAATCAATGACCTTCTTTCATTCATAAGGTCAGAAGTGGTGATGTTTGCTGGTGATTGCACAATGTTCAGCACCATTCGCGACTCCTCAGATACTGAAGCAGTCTGTGTAGAAATGAAGCAAGACCTGGACAATATCCAGGCTTGGGCTGATAAGTGTCAAGTAACATTCGCGCCACACAAGTGCCAGACAATTACCATCTCAAGCAAGAGAAAGTCTAACCATCTCCCCTTGACATTCAATGGCATTACGATCGCTGAATCCCCCACTATCAACATCCTGGGGGTTACCATTGACCAGAAACTGAACTGGAGTAGCCATATAAATACCGTGGCTACAAGAGGCAGGTCAGAAGCTAGGAATCCTATGGCGAGTAACTCACCTCCTAACTTCCCAAAGCCTGTCCACCATCTACAAGTCAGGAGTGTGATGGAATACTGTCTACTTGTCTGGATGAGTGCAGCTCCAACAACACTCAAGAAGCTCAATACCATCCAGGAGAAAGCAGCCCGCTTGATTGGCACCCCATCCACAAACATTCACTCCCTCCACCACTGACGCACAATGGCAGCAGTGTGTACCATCTACAAGATGCACTGCAGCAACACACCAAGGCTCCTTAGACAGCACCTTCCAAACCTGCGACTTCTACCACTTAGAAGGACAAGGGCAGCAGATGCATGGGAACACTACCACTTGCAAGTTCCCCTCCAAGCCACACAACATCCTGACTTGGAACTATATTGGCATTCCTTAACTGTCACTGGGTCAAAATCCTGGAAGTCCCTTCCTAACAGCACCATGGGTATACCTACACCACATGGAGTGCAGCAGTTCAAGAAGGCAGCTCACCACAACCTCTCAAGGACAATTAGGGATGGGCAATAAATGCTGGCCTAGCCAGCAATGCCCACATCCCAGAAATGAATAATGAATAATAATTAAATTTAGAATGTAACTTCTCTGCAACACTGAGGGAGTGCTGCATTATCAGAGGTGCCATCTTTCGATGTTAAACTGAGGCCATGTCTGCCCTTGTAGGTGGTCCGAAAAAAAATCCCAGGGCACTATTCGAAGAAGAGCAGGAGGTTCTGCCTGGTGCCTTGTCCAATAATTATTCCTCAAGCAACACCTATTTATCTCATTGTTATTTGTGTGACCTTGCTGTGTACAAATTGGTTGCCTTATTTCCTAAGTCACAACATTGACAACTCTTCAAAAGTACTTAAGTGCAATAAAGCACTTTGGGACATCCTGTGATCATGAAAGGCTTTATGTAAATTCAAGTCTTTATTTATTTCTTTAGCAAAGGTGAGTAACCAAATTATTGTTCTCAGAAATTCTTAGGTGTAAGCAAAATCACTTTTGGTAGGTTTCAAAAACCTTAACATTAAATTGTCCCACTTATTTAAATTTTTGATGAATTTTTTGTGCGTATATCAATGCAGAGAAATGGAACATTTTCCCATGTCAAGCACCAAGTAGGCACAGCAAAGCCAAGTGCAGATTAATGCTCCCTCTAATTTATCCTAGTCTGTTATTTTTCCCACATGTCACAAACCAGCCATCCCCGTGGCCCCTCTAAGAATGCAACTTACTACCAAATTAGACAATTTTGTGAAATCTCTAAATTTAGGTTTACAGGTATTTTAGCAAATATTTACCATGTCAAAAGAAAGTGCCTATATAAAAAGTTTTTTGTCATTTTATCCCTCCTTCCAGCAACAAAGATATAACATAACAGGAAACTGTAATTGTTCCTGAGACTGAGATCAAATTTTGGGATCAATAGTAGGACAGAAATGCCATGGCTGGATCTGAAACTGAAATGTAACCAGGATTAGGACTGTGTTTTCCACTTTGTTTTTACTACTTTCCAGATGGGAGATTTTGTTCCAGGTCCACCCAAAGCTGATATTTTCCTGACTTCAAAAGTTGTATGTTATAGGCAGATTAGTCGGCCTAAAGACAGCTTTCAAACTTCTTCAACCAGGGCAAAATTGAAGTGGTGTGAGATTATCTCCTTCAGGTGGCCATATATTATTTGACAAATTGGAATTCAGTTCACAGCACGATGCAAGATAAATGCTCAATATTGCAATTTAGTAGAAAAGTATAAAGAAATTGCTGTTTTCCTTTTGTATATAGCCTCATACATTTAGCAAAACTGTTTTTTAAGTTTTCACATTCAGTGTTTGCTTTTTGTATGGCAATGTTCAAATTATGATTATAATCTTGGCATGCAGAATGACCTTTGGAATTTCTGGAAAATTCAAGAAAACAGAGAACCAGTCCAGACTATGCAACACTATGCACTACAAGACTAACAGATCACTGTGCACAATGCAATTCCAGTCTAAACGCTTTCAGTGAAGTTAGACAACAGTTACATTGTCCGTCCAGTTAGTCAACTCAATAATCGGTTTGTATCATAGAACCATAGAAAAATTATGGCACAAGAGGCCATTTAGCCCATTGTATCTGCACCAGCCAAAAAAACTAGCCGCCCAATCTAATCCCACCTTTCAGCACCTGGTCCGTAGCCAGTGTATCGATGCAAATTGTGTAGCATAGTTGCCCAATTTAACTGGCAATAAAAGTGGAAAATGCTGGAAATACTCAGCAGCATCTGTGAAGAGAGAAAGAGAATTAAAGTTTCAGGTCAACAACCTTTTACCAAACTGGAAATGGTTATAGAGATGTAACAGGTTTTAAACAAGTACAGAGGCAGTGAAAGGGAGGGAGGGAGTAAAAACAAATGAGGAGGTCTTTGATAGGGTGGAAGGCAGGCTACATTAAATGACAGAAGGGATGATTTTTTAAAATGTGTTTCATGGGATATGGGCATCACTGGCAAGGCCAGCATTTGTTGCCCATCCCTAACTGTCCTTCAGAAGATGGTGATGAGCTGCCTTCTTAAACCGCTGCAGTCCATCTGGTGCGGGTACACCCACAGTGTTGTTCAGAAGGCAGTTCCAGGATTTTGATCCAGCAACAATGAAGGAATTGCGATATATTTCCAAGTCAGGATGGTGTGCGTCTTGAAGGGGAGCTTGCAGATGGTGTTCCCAAGCATCAGCTGTCCTTGTTCTTCAAGGTGGTAGAGGTCATGGGTTTGGAAGGTGCTATCGAAGAAGGCATGGTGAGTTGCTGCAGTGCATCTTGTAGATGGTAGACACTGCTGCCACTGTGTGTCAGTGGTGGAGGGAGTGAATGTTTGTGGATGGGGTACTAATCAAGTGGGCTACTTTGTCCTGGATGGTGTTGCGCTTCTTGAGTGTTGTTGGAGCTGCACCCATCCAGGCAAGTGGAGAGTATTCCATCACACTCCTGACTTGTGCTTTGTAGATGGTGGACAGGCTGTAAACTTGCTTAAAACCTGTTACATCTCTAACCTTTTCCAGCTCTGAGGAAAAGATCATTGACCTGAAAGGTTAACTCTGTTTCTCTCTCCACAGATGCTGCCAGATCTACTGAGTATTTCCAACATTTGCTGTTTGTATTTTAGATTTTCAGCATCTACTTTATGGTGCTTCCATATAATTAGATTCAAATTAGAGTTGAGACTGTGGCTGGGATTGACAGTGACAATTCAGCGGACACTGGGATTGAGATTCAGACTGGGACTGAGATTCAGACTGGGACTGAGATTCAGACTGGGACTGAGATTCAGACTGGAATGAGATTCAGACTGGGGTGGAGATTCAGACTGGGACTGAGATTCAGACTGGGATTGAGATTCAGACTGGGACTGAGATTCAGACTGGGATTGAGATTCAGACTGGAATGAGATTCAGACTGGAATGAGATTCAGACTCGGAATGAGATTCAGACTGAGACTGAGATTCAGACTGGAATGAGATTCAGACTGGGACGGAGATTCAGACTGAGACTGAGATTCAGACTGAGACTAAGATTCAGACTGAGACTAAGATTCAGACTGGGATTGAGATTCATTTGGGACTGAGATTCAGACTGGAATGAGATTCAGACTGGAATGAGATTCAGATTCGGAATGAGATTCAGACTGAGACTGAGATTCAGACTGAGACTGAGATTCAGACTGGGACGGAGATTCAGACTGGAATGAGATTCAGACTGGGACGGAGATTCAGACTGGGAATGAGATTCAGACTGGGACTGATATTCAGACTGGAATGAGATTCAGACTGGGACGGAGATTCAGACTGGGACGGAGATTCAGACTGGGACTGAGATTCAGACTGGGACTGAGATTCAGACTGGGACTGAGATTCAGACTGGAATGAGATTCAGACTGGGACTGAGATTCAGACTGGGATTGAGATTCAGACTGGAATGAGATTCAGACTGGAATGAGATTCAGGCTGGGATTGAGATTCAGACTGGGATTGAGATTCAGACTGGGATTGAGATTCAGTCTGGGAATGAGATTCAGACTGGAATGAGATTCAGACTGGGACTGAGATTCAGACTGGGATTGAGATTCAGACTGGGATTGAGATTCAGACTGGAATGAGATTCAGACTCGGAATGAGATTCAGACTGGAATGAGATTCAGACTGGAATGAGATTCAGACTGGAATGAGATTCAGACTGGAATGAGATTCAGACTGGGACTGAGATTAGTTTTTTTTCTGCAGTTCCTGATTTTGATCAGTTTCAGGCTCATTGTTTCTGGAATCTGAGCCCATTCGGCCCAGAGCTGCTGGATTACAGACTGAGGGAAAGAGCTTTTGACACAGCCGGTTTGAGCCGAGCCGGGGGTGAGGATGAGGGTGTGAGTGAGGGTTTTGGGAGCCGGGAATGAAGGGGTGTGAGGCCGGGGTGAGGGATCTGGGGGCCGGGGGTTGTGGGTGTGAGGGGGGATGGAAGCGGGTGGAGGTGAGGAGCAGGGTCGCGGGGAGGAGGAGGAGGGGGGGGGAGGGGGTGGGTGGTCGGGGGTGGTGAGAGGGCCAGGGCCGGCGTGGGGGCCTCTCTCCGCCGCCCGCTCTGTACCTGCTTCACGTCCTTCCCGTGTCTGACCAACTGCACCTCCCCGTAGCTGCCCTTCCCCACTGTCCTGATGACCAGGTACCGATCCATGCTGCTCACTGCCGCTGAGGCTGTGCGGGAGGCCGCGGACTCTCGGCACTTTCCTGCGCTGCTTCTTCATTCATATCTCACCCGTCACAGGTTACAGTGAATCGGTGGGAAACAGGCCGGAGCCCCAGCGCCGCTTCACATCACCAAGCAACGGGGGAGGGGGGAAGGGGGAGGGAGAGGGAGGCCGCTGCGCCGCCAGTGGGCCGGCCTTGGAACTGCAGCGGATCACTGCCCTCCGGCGCCGCCAATGGGCCGGCCTTGGAACTGCAGCGGTTCACGGCCCTCGCGCGCCATCAGGGGGCCGGCCTCGAACTTGCAACGGATCACTGCCCTCCGGCGCCGCCAATGGGCCGGTCTTGGAATTGCACCGAATCGCGGCTCTCCTGCGCCACCACAAGGGAATGTCGGTTACTGCAGTTCACCACAGCTCATCCGTATTACAGG